>NC_046312.1:32039982-32399357 GCF_009819535.1 Lacerta agilis
CATGAACAAATAGTACTGGATGACAGTGGTGTGCCTTGTACCCTGTACTGCTTTTCTTTGATGTTAGCACATACTTTTAGAATTCAATATAACAGAGAAAAGAAAGGGAGAAATAACTTGTTTGTTGCTGGCAAACTGTTACGCTGTCTTGAAGTAGAAATTAGAATATTACCACTGATATTACTCACCTACTTGCAATAGAGACAAAAACTCAGAGCAGTTTTCTTCGGAAAACAATAGATGGAAATCTAGTGACACCAATAGAAGAGGATTGATGAAACTATATTGCACATATGATTTAGAGGAAATAAATAAATAAAATGTTTGGGCTCCAAAGTCGTATGTTTTTACTTCCTTCCAGTGCTAATCATTTTTATCTGAATGTGAACAGGAAATAGAAACAAGAGGAGCACAATAAAATGAATGCCTGAGTGAAAAGCAGCAACAGCATTCATGAATAAAAATAAAAATAAGGCAGTAGTTAAAAATACTAAAGTCATACAAAAAGGTCCTAATGGTGATTTTTAATATCTTATTTTGTCTACTTAATTAAATCCACCAATTGATTTTAAACGGGCAAAATTACATATCTGTGTTTTAGCAATTGTAAAGGCTTCTGACCAAGTGATATGTAGCACTTCTATTGCAGAGCTAATTTTATGGTACCTGCTTCTTTGTGTATAAGGGACAGAAATAAGTTTTCTTAAGCTTGTGCCTTCCTCCATTAGTGAATAGAGAACCTCACAATTTATGCTCAGGTGCATATTTTCTGAGATGGATTGAAATAGCTTCTCAGTAAGATCAGTTGTAAAGTGCTGAGTTGGAGAGATGAATGAGTGATCCTCTCTCTATCTCCTCTTCTGAATTCAAGAGGTACTTTTAAAAACTATTTTTTAAAAACATTTTAACAGCTGTCTGATAAGTAATAATGATGCCTGTTGTTAAAAGTGCATTAAAATGACATTGCCATCCTGTTTTTTAAATCTTAATGTTACAGTGGCTTTTGCTTGTTTGGTTGTTTTTTTTATATGGAAGAAATACCTGGAAGCTGCCATCTGTAGCTAAATATTGGTATTCAAAGAGCATGGAGTACTTACACTGAGTCAGCTCAGTGACCACCGTGTCCAGTATTATTTGGAGGCAACTGTAAAGGCCTCAAGTAGTCTCTCCATTCTTGTTACCTAATATCCATTAACCAGAGATGCCAGGAATTGAATGTAGAGCCTTCTAGATGCAAAGAATATGTGGATTCGGTTTCATTCTTTTGTGTTGACATGTCAGGGTAATATGGCTAAAATTCTTCTGGAGGTAGTATGTTTTTATATGTATGAGAAATATTCTGTCAGATAGTACATCTCTCCATGAACAGGGAAGTTGGAAAAGAATGTAATGTAGATCATAGTCCTAATAAATTTTAGGTTCTTGACTATTGAAGGGCTTTCTTATTTTTTAAATATTTGTCATCATCTTTCCATCTGCCTGCTTTTATGTAATATGCCCAATTATTTTGGAGTCCATATAAATGAGACCTAATAGGAAATATGCCAGTCTCCCACTGGAGGGGTCTCCAAAGACTTCTTACCCCAAACATATAGGTGCCCAAAGTTTGTCTCATCATATTAGAAATAAAAATGTTGATGGAGTGGGAAACCTGTGCAAAACAGTCAGATGTATTACAACCTGATATGACCGTGTAACTATTTCAGATATGGTAAAGGAAAGGTGTAAATTACTGAAATAAATTACTGAAAACAAAGGAAGGCAAATATTTAAAAACTATGCTGGTCAAATATTGAGATATCGGCAGTGGGAAAAGACACTAGCAAATGTGGTGACTCAGAAATCATAAGAGTTTGAAATTGGTTTAATGATAGATTCATGGTTAAACATCTAGGGCAGATTATTAATCAGCTGCTGAGACAGATTTTATCATATAAAATACTTTAAAAAAAATAAATACGATGGGTGGCCAGCACTATTCTCCTCAGAAAATAAAAGGTTAAAAAATGCAACCCTAAAAGATTTAACAACGCAGTCCTGTTCAAAGATAAAACTCACTGTGAATTCAATAGGGTTTACTCTTAGGTAAGTGTGTATGGGATTGCAGCTTAATTAAATCTATCGGTTGTAATAAACAGAGAAGACATTATTCCTTCTAAATTATTTTTGGAGTATGCTAAGTGATGAGTTCCCATTCTGGCAAAATTACTTGCATGCATAGATAATTTGCTAAGATTCCAGAAAATGAGGTGCAAATATAATTGTAACATATTTTCAAATAGCAACAAAAATAACCTCAGGAATTATCACTTCATAATAGTTTTAAGTATTTCTTCTAAATTGTATGCAGATAATTATTGAACAAACTGAAAGATTGAGCTGCAACCAATGAAATTTTAGGAGGCAGTGCAGGCTGACTTTATCAAGGGAAACATCACTTTCCCTTCGTTAGTAAATATGCACAAAATCCAAGGAGGCATTTGTATGCCTTTTTTTTTAAGATGGAGCTGCAACTTTCAGTACAATTCATTGTAATTAACTGTGGTTATAAACTGTGGACTACCAGCCTGCACATATTGCTGACACATTTACAAAGGTTAGAGTAGGAACTGCTGATGAGTTCCTGTCACCAGGGAGGATGAGACAATGTGTTTACTGGCACTATATGTATTTAACTTTTATGTTAACATATGGATAAGAATAAGGATTCTGAACACCAGTCATCAGTCTGTTGGTGAACCCAGTTGGGTGGGCGGGGGATAAGTAGTACATCATCATCATTAAAATGTTGTCTTCTGTATGTGATTATATGGTCTTCTTATCTATAACATAAATTGAATTCAAGCAATTTGGAACTGTTTTTAAAATAGTATTTAAAAGTGAATTATAAAACTGTATTTTGTGACCTGTCCTCAACCCAACTAGCTTCTTCTACAACACTGAACATGTTAACTATTTCATGTACTTGAGGGTTTGGGGGTATATAAAGGGACCCATGACCGTAGCCCCACCCACGTCCCTGCCATATATAATATATGGCATATATAATACAGAAGTACCACCTAGCTGAAACCAAACTAAAAGCTGTTAGACATCCAACACACTACTGAATGTTTTCTGATATACGGTGTCAGTTAATTGTATCTATTCACAAGTAGAACAGACTTCCACTTGCACAGTAGGACTGCAGGCCCCTGAGTACCCCCCAAAATTTGCTCTGGATGGTTGGGAGGTGTGAGGGGCTGCAGTGGAAGGAGGAAGAGGAAGTCCCATTACTATCACTCATAATAAGTGTGATTGTCCAAGCATGTCCGAAGCAAGAGGCAACTAAGTAAGGAATTGGCAACCGCTTGGTATTACATGGTGATAAGAAAAGTGTTATCAGAGCAGAGGTCCATAGCTCAGCCTGTTCTCGTGTAACTGGTCATTCAGAGGTTCATAAATAGGGCAGATTCCCCCAGTCCCTGGCATTGGAGGTGTACAGAATATATTTATGGTTATCATGGTTCAAGGCCACGGATAGAGACATACTCTGTGTATTTATCTGATCCTCTTTAAAAGTCATTTATGCAGTGCTTTTTAGGGGGTACTCAAGGGCACACAGTACTGCAACCTCCTTTTGTTGTTGTTAAAAAGTGCGGCACTTACTGTAACAACTTCATGATGAGTACAGGCACCTATTTTTCTAGAGAGAGAGAAAGCACTGCATTTATGCAATATCCCCCAGCAATATTTACTGGTAATCTATGCAATCTGAGAGACGTTTCGTTTTGAAACCTGCTCACATTCAAGTTTGTGTCTTAAATTTTATTTGTGTGTATGGGGGGGGACAGGTGTTTTCTGCCACAAGAAATGATGAACTAATGGCATGCATCTGCGGCCGGTTACATGAAATTGCATGTATGCATGTCAAATGCAAAAGTTAATCACCATGTTGGAAAAAGTTACACATGAAGTTCCTCTCAGTGATGTTGATTTTCTGTAACATTTGCTAAGCAATCCCCCTCCACAGTACTTGTTATAATCTTTATCATGACCACTTAGCTTTCATACTTTCCCCTTATCTAAACAGCTCTGCTTGTGTAAATGCATGCATAAACTGAGCAGAGTGGTTTCTGCCTCCCTGTGGCTGGATCCAGAGCCACTCCAGTAATTTGAATGACATAATGACATGGGTGCCGATGTAATCCTGGTTACTCTGCACTATTTATTTCATCATTCAGATGTTTTAAGAGCACTGTTCAATCCAGGCTAGGTTGAGCTGCAACCACACCACTTGAGTGATTTACAAATTGCATCAAAGTCTATCTTTATTAAGTAAAAGAACCTATCCTCTTTTGTATTTCAGTTCCTTTTTATATCTTTCCTAGCTCTGGTCTGTATTGTTTATAACATTCTAAATGTTGGTATACTGAAACCTCACATACTTTCTTTTCTATTCTTATCCCTTTTGTACGGTAATTTATCACCAAGCAGGTGATAAAATCCAGATAGTGGGTTTTATCACCTCCTTGTAGGATGGGTGGAATGCAAATATAATAGTTCTCCCCCACTTGTTTAAGACTGAAGGCTAGCAGGTAATCTAAAAATATATATTTGTCAACTTCCATATTAATCACTACTGCACTTTTAGGGTCTAGTTCTGCATTTTCATCAATTGAAGGTTTGTTTTGTATTTATGTTCATTAGTATTGACGTTAGTATCGCCTGTTTTGGGATTAAAGTGAACATTTATTACATGAAAGAAACCAAAAATGCCTTACACGTGAAACAAAAATTATGAGGGGGGGAAAGAAACCCAGTATTAATCTGCTCATCCGTTGCTATCAAACAAAACTCAGATACAGTAAGGCTGCAATCCTGTGCACACTTATATTGAAGTAAATCCCACTGAACACTGTAGGAATTTCTTCCAAGTACACTTACCTAGAATTGTGCTGCGTGTACATGTCAGACTTACCTGGCTCCTATTTTCACTAAAGCTAAATGCATTATCATTAATTTCCAGTTACTTGCCAAATTAAAGAAATTATTCTGTGTCCAAAAACCATACCAAGTATATTTCTTTTGCGAGTTGGTGAATTTGCTCAGTGGAGTTTGCTCAGTGGAATATGCTTTAGCACTATGGGAAGAATTTTAGGAAGAACTTCATTTCTTTTTCATGGGAAACCAGCTAGCTAGGAGAAGCCAACTGTTGCCATGTAATATTTTATCCCAGATAATTTTGGTAGAAATGTGTAAATGATTCACAAACAGGAAAGAAATGTTTGTGCCATTATGGTTGTGTTATTTATAGCAATGAGCCTGCTGAATCAGAACTATTTTTATCGAACTTTTTTTTTCTTTTCTTTTTTCCTTTTCCTTTTTCTTCTTCTTTTGTAACCTGTAGTCGGTGAGTATTCTTCCTGATTGTTGAGGTTCGTTTTTTGCATACTAATGCATCCCTCTTTAACCTTTAGCATGCACCTAGGACATAACAAATTCTAACTTTCTCCTTTCTGTACTCATCTGTAAATGCCCTCCAACCTCTGCTGTCCGTGTCTCACGTCTCACACCTGTTATCTTTTTATCTTTTTTTCCCCTTTTCCTCACTTCTGTCCACCTCTCCTTCATCACTTCTTCATTCTCAACAAAGAAAGAAATGGTGTGATATTTCTTCTCCTTCCCAAACCACCACTAGAAAGCATTGGCCACTTCAAGGTAAAGGGCAAAGGCTTGAAACGGAAGGTCTTTCACGCTAGCTGTGAATGGTATGCTATGCAGAGCATCAGCAATTATTTTTTACGCTCTACCTCATCATTTCAAATGCTTTGATTCCTTGTAAAACTAGAACAAGATAGAATTTATTAACCTGGGGGGGGGGTGTTAAAAAACAGCCTTTCCCTGTAGGGAAGAGGACTTTTTTGCTTAGGGTTTTTTGTTTGTTTGTATGTTTGGGAAGCGGCAATAAATTTTCTACACTTACGATTAGCAGAATGTTTGGAGCTGCTATACCTGGATCATAAAAAGAAACACACACATTCGGAGAGCAAAAGCAGAGGTTTTGTCAGTTTCAGAAAGTGTTTGGCCAAAGCAGACGCAATAGCATTTGAGTTATTAGATCAGGCTTATGGCAGTGTGCTTTAAAAGCAGTGTTAGACTTCTGACCCGGCTATGATGGTTTGCAGTAACCTCTTTAGGAAATCTAGCTGAATGAAAGCAAGAAATGTGTCCTGAGATTTATATGCCTTCAGCAGGAACTCGGACATGAATGTTGTTGTTCTAACTTTGGAGATAGTGAAAACATTTTCTTAAAAGTGGTTTTCTGTATCAAAGCATTTTTCATAAAGCAGTAGTAATACTAAAATACTCAGGTCATTTTTAAAGTGGTAATTTTATCCAAATGCTTCAGAAGCATTCATAATGTTATAGGATCCAAACAAGTTACACATGGAACACCCCAGGGATTTTTCAGAGGGGACCTTCCCACTGCAGCCCCTCATGACTCTGAAAATATGCCTCTTGAAGGTTAGGAAGCACCTCAGAGGAAGATTTGATGCAATAGGTCGGGAGGTGGCTGCAAGGGGATGGCTGGCCATTTCCTTGTGAATGGGACTTTCCACTTGCGCATGGGGTTCTTTGAATTCTGACCTATGTGTAAATTTTAATAAACTGTTCTTGAGCAAAAAATACTGTTCCTGATGAAGATGTCGTGGATATTTCCTTAGAGGAAAATATTTAATTTTAAATATTATAATAAATTACTTACTCATTTACTAACTCAATTACAAGGGAATCCTGTTGAAATTGTTGTAAACTTTGGCCCTGTAGGACTTCTGTACTGCCATTGGCTATGAATCTGATGTGTGTGCAAAGTCCCTTAAAAGCAATTGGCTTCTGGTGGAATCCAGTTGGTGCTGTTGTGATCATAGAAGCACTTTACTTCCAGCAGATGCCTATGTTAATAGAAGAGGGTATGTTATTTTTGCTGATTCCCCCTCCCTGCTGCATCCCTCAGCACTCCCTGAAAATCAGCTCCAGAGAGGCGGGGGCTGCGAAGCAGAGTGAGCTGATGCAAGTGGAATCAGCCAAAATTGCTTCCCCTCTTCTGTCAGTGGACACCCGCTAGACAGCTAGAACAAAAGATTTTCTCTGAGGGCAAGGGCACAAACTGTATGTCCAAATACATGCATAGTTCTAAAATAAGGTTGGACCTTTTTTGTTTACATTTACAATAGAGAACCAGTGGAATGTATGTAGCTCCTAAAATATAGCTAAAGGGGTCTGAACTTAGGGCTGGAATTGAAGATGTATATTTGATAGGCAACAAGTATCTGATCACACACCTCTCTCTCTCTCACACACACACACACACACACACACAGACACATACACACACACACACACACACAGAGAGAGAGAGAGAGAGAGAGAGAGAGAGAGAGAGAGATCTTTACAAATGTATACAAGAATTCATCTTCCATAGCTTCATTCATTAGGTAGATTTAAGAAAGAATTGTCTTTCCTTTCTGGCAACTGAAGGCTTAGGGGAAAAACACTGACCTGTTTTGCATCTCTCATAGAAGTCTGGACACTGCAATAAATCTTAACAACCTAACTCCTTTGCTGCTGTTCCTGCAACTTATTTTGGGGGGCCTATATGTGGGAAGGGTTTATCTCAGATTCATCTTGTTCCTTTTACAAAGATACTGAACCATGTAGTGCATCCAGCTAGCATGATCTATTCACGCTTCTGCCCTGTTAAATCCTGTAGGAATTCATGTGATGAGGGTGTTAAGTAGAAAATGGGTGCCAACCTCAGTCCTATATAGTATCTCCCCAACCTCTTGCTTTGTTCTGACCTTCCTTCAGAGCTTAGATTTCCCATCAGCCTTCCACTCACATAGAGTGGAATGGGTTTGTTAATGATTGTAGCAGCTGAGCTAGTATGGTTTCTTCGATGTCTAAAGAAGGGGAAGGTATTTGTTGGGGACTTGCTCTTTCCTAACCCCCAGCAGATTGTTCTCATATATGGGGATCTTCTTATTTCCCATAGGCTCCTACCCAGAGACTCAGGCGTCCGAAGCTCCAACAGCAGCGCAGATGGACAGGCCCGATCTAGCCTTCCCCATTTCTCCCCGGACTAGCAAGAGCCGCATGTCCATGAAACTACGGCGCTCCTCTGGCTCAGCCAACAAGACCTAAGAATGGGTGACGCCTGCAGCCCCTTTTCCTGAGATGTTTGTCTCCCCTCTGTATGGAATACTTGTCCCACATTTGTCTACTTGTTTGTTTATTTTAGAGAACCATATTGGAATTTTATTTCAAACTGAAAATATCTTGGCTTTCGTTAGAATATTTTAATCTAATTTCCTGCTTCCATAACTTGCCAGTGTAGAGTCATTTCTGCACCCGTTTTACCTTTCCTTGTGAGACCCTGTTTTAACCTCTGGGTCTGTTGCTAGCCACATCTGGGGCTGGAGACTGCAGGCATGTTTCTGTTTTTTTGTACAACCCTCTAAATAAAAAAAGTACCATTTGCAAATGAATGTACTATTCAAATGAAGATGCATCTCTGGAGTCCTCTGCGAAGGTCACTAGGAGACACAGAATTATGTACAGAGAATGTATGTGATAAGAATTAAACCCCTTCAAGTAAACAGAGGCCCATCACTATCTCTCTTACTGTCATTCACT
Source organism: Lacerta agilis (assembly GCF_009819535.1). Taxonomy (NCBI): domain Eukaryota; kingdom Metazoa; phylum Chordata; class Lepidosauria; order Squamata; family Lacertidae; genus Lacerta; species Lacerta agilis. The sequence continues at coordinate 32,048,659 of NC_046312.1, forward strand.
GCTGGACAGGCACCACAGCAAGATCCCAGTGCTGAAATGCTAACAGCTTTCTACTCTCCTGCTAGTAGTTGCTTTCCAGATGCGAGTTATGGCCACTGTCAGCCTTTCTCTTCTGAAAACTGTCCTTTGGTCTATCTGTAAGATATGCATACTTTCAAGCACTTTGCCATGTCATTCATTTGCTCTGAGCTATGTACCATTACTGGGGAGAAAAAGGGACTGTGCCCTTATAGCGGCAGATGTATGCACAAACACATTCCACTCCAAATTCCCACTACCCCCAGACGTATTTTCATACCGAAAAAATACAACTATGTTGTTTGCCATATTCTGCTCTAACAAAATGTAGCATGGCACCGGTACTAACTGCATGTGTAAATATCTGTCCTTCACCTGGGCAACTATAGAAATATATATTGATGTATTTGTTCACCGTGTAGTATATACAAATTTGTAATGGTTGAAAAAAGACATGCTATTTAATAATACAATAAAATTATTCTTACCACCTGTGTATGCTCTGTATTCCACTGCAAATATTGGAAAGATTGCTTAAATCAATCACAGCATTATTAGCTTCATAAGGAGAGTGGAGAGCAGGCATGAAATGGCTCATCAATTGGTTGTAAGATTGCAAAGCTTTTACAGCAAGCTTCTTAATTGACAGTTTAATTGACAGTCCCTTTTCGGGGCAATCCTGATACTACCAAGTAAGTGTATAGGATTGCCACCTTAGTCCCACTTCGTAGTTCCAAGGTAATGCTTGACTAAATCCTTACTTTCTGGCTCAATAAATTTTGCTTAAGTGGATTGATAATGCTGTACAAAGTGAAGAATTCAATGTTGAATTAATATTGCTGAAAACATCCTTGCAAAAATAATAATAATGAAAGCCTGTTTGGGTTCCAAAGTAGAATTGAAGTTCAAATAGCTACATTATAATAGCAGCTTAAAATTGAAGCAGTTGACAATTCCTTGACAGTAAAATGTCTCTTTGGGAACTCTCTTAAAGAAAGGCTTTTAATTTTTTCCCATTAAGGTAAAATCATTATCTAACTTAGTTCCTAAAAGTTAAGTATGTAGAAGTCATTGGTCACATAGCATGCTGTATTTTTCAAGTTTCAAAATAATTTCACTAATGTTACCCTAGTTAAAATGAAGTTGCCTTTCCGTATCTCATCTTCCATCGATCAATACTTCTGCACAACAGTTAAATCCAGCTATAAGTATCAATTTACAATGGACTATGCAAATTTAATCAATAAAAATTGCCCCATATCTACAGGCAGGTTTGCAAAAGTGGACTTCCAGCAAATGTATCAGTGAAGAAGTTGGAGAGGAAATTGACCACCAGAATTTCTTAAAAGGTTACTAGAATTGAAGGCTGGTGTCCAAAAAGATGTCTGCTCAAGTAATCCAGTACACTATTAGACTTGCACATTGAACAACTGATCCTTATGCGTTAGTGCAAGCTGTTTTTGAAGCTCTTTGGTTTGCCATGTAGGATGGGGGTGGCTGTTAAAAAGAAAGACTAATGCCTTGTTTGACTAGTTGAACAATTTTCATGAATCTTGAAATTCTGGCTGAACATTTTGGACTTCAAAGTAGCTTCCTGCTTTCTCTCTTTGTATGCGCTCCCTTTTGCATATCATATTTTTTAAAACTTAAAAGAGTGGAACAAGATGCTCAGAAAATAGGCAGAATAAACTACAAAAAAAATCACCAATCCAGAATTTAATAGCCGGCAATGAGCAAGAGCAGACAAGGGGAACTTTGCACATTGTATGTATGTATATATTTATATATGTACTTTTATGTATATATAATAGGACTGCACGCTGACTTTCTACAAATATCAGACGGTGTTGTAATACTAGATACAACGAATAAAACACTTCACAGCAAATTAAACTCTTTAAACCCTCAGAGGCTGGAGAGGCAGATTCCACTAATTAAGTATGAGGGCTAACTACTACTACTCCTGGAGAATTATTATTATTATTATTTTTGTTAAATACAATGTCGGAATGTACTTTGATCCTAGGGACAGGAGTGACTGGAATGAAATCATTCAGGCCCCCATTCTCCCTAGACAGCTTTTACTCTCAGGCAGGCACACAGATGGCTCTAGGTTTGGCTAGGTTTAGTATTTCGAGTACACAGAAAAATGTCTCTCCACCCCACACCCACACTTAAAGCAATGTCATATTTTTCAGTCCTGGTGGAAGGGGTGGTCCCCCCCCCCTCAAATAGACGGTTGGCTTGGTTTCCCTTTCACTTTGTTGAAGTGACAAGTTTTAAGTACGTGGAAACTGGATTCACAGAATATACAGTGCACTCTACCCTTTCATAAGGCAGCAAGGCTAATTTGTGTTCATACATTAAAAACGTTTGGCATGACGTACTTCTAAAGTCTGGTGATTTCCTTGGGCTATGCACTGCGATTTTCCATAGGAATTACAGTTCGGATAGGATTCGTTTGGGTCTCCACCATCAGGGACTGAGGATCAAGGCTTAGGGGGCGAAAGAATTCTATCGTATAAATCGGTTCCCGCTAACTGGAGAATCGGTCAGTCTCAGCATCTGGCAATTTCATAGTTCAAGTCTGATAAAGAGGCGGTTCGAGCCGGTGACACATACCCCCTCACTTGCGCCCCCCCCCCCCCCATCTAGCAGCCCGGCCTGACAGGCATCTGCAACAGGAGCACCTGCCTGTTCTCCGACGGGTGGCACTTGTTGATGTGGCGAGTGAGGCCGGGCGAGCTGAAGAAAGTCGAGGGGCAATGTTTGCAGGAGAAGATCTGCTGCTCGCCGTGCGCCACGCTGCCCTCAGGCTGTCCCAGGGGCAGCAGCAGCTCCTCCCGCACGGCGTGCCACAGTCGGTGCTTGTCCCGGATGTCCGCCGAAGGGAAGTGCGCCCCGCACAAGTGGCACGGGAACGTGATCTGCTGCGCAGGTGGCGGGCTCCCGCCGTAGCCGAGCGCCCCGGGGGCCTGGTGGGTGCCCAGGTGCTTCCGCAGGTACGCCTGGCGCCGAAAGGTCTTGTGGCAATAGGGGCACAGGAAGAGCTCGCCGCCAGACGCGCCCAGGCTGGAGCCGTCGGCGGCGCCCGCTTCGCCGGCGGGGCAGAGCTGCTGCTGCTGGGCGGCTCGGGACGGCGGCGGGGGCGGGTCCCGGCAGCAGGAGCTGTCCGCGGCGCCGTGGTGCTGATCTGGTCCTGCCTGGCCGCGGCTGTTCTCTTTGTCCTGGGCGGGGCCGGGCGCCGAGGGCGGGCGCGGCTTGTGCCAGCGGCGGTGCGAGGCCAGGTTGGCGGGGCAGCTGAAGATCTTGTGGCACTCGGGGCAGCGGTACTCGACGCGCACGATCCGCGAGCATCGGTGCTGCGCCAGCGCCAGAGGGTCGGCGTAGGGCTCTTTGCACAGCTGGCACACGAACTCGCCCAACAACGGGGGGCCTGCCCCGCGGGGCCCCTCGGACGCCCCCTCGGACGCCGCCTTGATCCGCAAGCCCAGCACGGGCGACGTGGTCACTTCGTCGGCGAAGCTCAGCTTGCGCACGGCCTTGGGCTTCTTGGCCGGAGGCGCCCTGGCGCGGGGCGCCCGCTTGAGCGCCGGGTAAAGCGGCGGCGGCGGCGCCGACGTGGCCGGCAGAGAGAGCGGCAGCGGCAGCGGCGTGCGAGGAAGCAGAGGCAGCTTCTCCGCCGCGGCCAAGGCGGGCCCCGCAGGGAAGGACTCTGCCGAGGCGGGAGAGCGCGCGCAGCGCTGAGACTCTCCAGCGGCTGAGGCGAAGGCGGCGGCGGCGCTGTCCGAGGTGCCTGCGCCCCACACGGCCGCCAGCGGGGCGTTCGGCTGAGGCAGCAACTGTTGCTGCGGAGGAGGCTCGGGCGAAGGCGCCGGGACGCGGGGCGTTTCCTCTGCGGGGCAGGGTGCGGGGGGCAGTCCCGGAGGAGGGCGCACCCGGTAAGAGCCCCCCGGTCTCCTGCTCCGCTTGACGAGGAACCCCCGCGGCATCTTCCGCGACGCCCCTCGGCAGCTCTCCCTTTCCACCGGCGGCTCCGCGTGCCCGACGGGAGTTTATACCTCAGGCACCTCTGGGGAGCCCGCGCGTCATCCTTTCTCCGGCCCAGGGCTGCCAATGAGGAGTTGGGAAGGCGAGGGGAGAGGAGAGGGCGGGGAGGGGAGTGAGGGAGCGGACTGGAAAAGGCGGGAGAATCGGAGCTGGGGGGGGGAGGCCACTTTCCCAGCCAGCGCGAGGAGGTGGGGGTGGGTGGGGCCGTTTACCTCAGAGCGCGCCCCGCGAATTTCCCGCCAAGCGGCCCTCATAGGCGCCTGGCCGCGCCGAACTGCCCTCTCGGCCCGGCGCCCTTCCTTTTTGCCTAACCTTCCCGGGCAAGCAGAGCCTCCTTCTTCAGAACTTGCCTCAGATGGCAAACGCGCGGGGAAAAGTCTCTTCAGCAGTCCAGGGGATCCCAGCTCCCCGCACGTGGAAGGGCTGAGGGGGGAAGCAGGGAGCTCAGCCTCTTCCCTTCGCCAGCGGGTGGGCTTGAGGGGTAGTATGCCCCCCCCCAAAGCAAACAACCGAATCTCCATCTTTTTCTTTCTTGGGGTATTTGAATAAAATATTTGGGAGCGCATAATCGATCACATGACGGAGCACACCCACTCACTACTTGAATAGCAATGCCCCTCAACTTTGTGGAGGCGGCTCCCTCAAATATTTTATTGGGGGTGGCGAGAGGGAGTTGGCGCCTATGGGTGGAAGGTGCGAGTAAGGGACTCCAATAGAGAACAAGGCAACCCTTTCGCAATCAAAATTAGTGATAACAACGATCATTCTCTTGATTCGATTTATTGAAAAGAAGTCCCTGAAAGTATCTTGCCAGTTCCTCGACCAACCCGCTTCCGTTGTTTGGGTATCCGGTTTCTCCAGCCATGTAATTCCGCTGAGGAAAAGGCAAACTAACTATAAGAAAGCCGCTTCTCCAGCTCTGAAGCAGCCGCGACTCTCCTAGGAGGTGCTTTGCCACGGAGCTCAGGGCAACTTAATTGGAGTCTTCTGGAGCAGCCGGGGAGCTGTCCAGCAGCAGCCGTAGGTTTCTTTTCCGGGATCTGGAGCCCAGGGAAGAAACGGAGACGACATCTTTCTTCAGCGGCTTCCCCACCCCCCACCCCCACCCCCACCCCCCACCCCATTTATTTCCATGCAGCTGCAGTCATGCTTCTGGCAACCCTGCTTGCTGCTGGAGAAACAGAAGGCTGCGGATCTTTCTTTTCTTTTCTTTTCTTTTTTCTTTCTTTCTTTTGGGGAGGGGGGGGGTGGAAGGACTGCTTCCAACATGGCCTTGAGTTGTCATCCCCTCTGAAAGCCAGCAGGACTTAGCTGGATCTCAGAATCTGTTTTCAGTTCCAAGTTTCAGCCTTGACAAATGCAGGACCTCCGGGAATGTAGAAAGTCTCTTTCCTTCTCCACGAAGTGACCACTAGCACCACTAACAGTTTGATATTCTAGAATAGCAAATTTCTATGCAAGTAACTTCAGCTGCAGAATGTCATTTTAAGAATTTAGTTTGCTCTGATTCTCTCACAGCTTGACTACTGCATCATGAACCTTCTCTTGTCATAACTTCGCTTTCAACTTTATCCAAAACTTTGCGGTGAAAATTATTCACCTCCCTCAGTTGTCAGATAATAGGGTGACCTTAATCAAATATTTATTCCACCCTCTTCCACGTCCAGTGAGTGGAATAAAGTCTTCATCCCTACATTGGAAGGTCCTCAGGTGTACATATGCAAGAGCTATAACATAATTTATCCCAAGTAATCAGTGACAGGATATTCACATTGCTTCGTTTTATCGGCCAGGCACATGAAAAGGGAAAAGTTGCAAATTGAGATGTGTGTCAGTAATAAGGAATTGAGGGGATCAGACCCAAGGCCTAGCTAGCCTGCGTTCTGTTCCCACAATGGCCAGCCACATGCTTATACAATGGTACCTCTGGTTACGTACTTAATTCGTTCCGGAAGTCTGTTCTTAACCTGAAACTGTTCTTAACCTGAAGCACCACTTTAGCTAATGGGACCTCCCGCTGCCACTGCGCCGCCAGAGCACAATTTCTGTTCTTATCCTGAAGCAAAGTTCTTAACCTGAAGCGTTATTTCTGGGTTGTTTCTGTAACCTGAAGCATATGTAACCTGAAGCGTATGTAACACGAGGTACCACTGTAAGTTCAGAGCAAGACTTGAGCACTATAGTAATAGCACTGATCTATAGTGGATTTTTTCAATAAATGTCAGGAGCCAGAGTCAAGTGTAGATCAGTGATTTAAAAAATGTTGGTGTCAGTGTTAACTATTTATTAAAACAAACCAAAACAGCACAGGTCTAGTGATTCCTGCAACTCTTCCCAGTATGAGGCAGTTGCAAGGAGTGAAGGTCTCTGCCTTCCCCCAGCTGCCTAAGCTTTTCCCCAAGCAATCAGAGACTGCATCTATGTACAACCAATCTCTCCTCTACTCTTTTCATTTCTCTGTGTGTTCTGGGAGATCAGGAGGGGAGCTGACCACAGCAGGAGGGGAAGATTCTAAATCAGGACTGCTCTCTGCCTCAGCTTCTTCCTGCTCACTAAACCCTGTTGCCTTTTCAGCTTCTGACACCTCCTCTTCCCAGTCTTCTCTCTCTGACCACTCATTGTTGTCTCACCAGCAGTCCCCTGGCTCTGAGCCTTCTTCTCCTGGGGGTTCCTTTTGGGGGTTCCATAGCTGTTGCCTCCCACCACTCCTCTGCATCTAGCCAGTTCATAACAATAAAGGTAATAAATAATATTTAACATTTGTACAGCACTACCAAGTATTCAAGTCACTTCACATGTATTTTCGTGATGTACTCCTTACAACAACCCTGTAAGGTAAGTCAGTATTATTATCATCAATATGGCAGATGGGGTAAATGAGACTGAAAGAGAGCGGCTTGCCTAAGACCACCTAATGAGATCATTAAAGAGGTAAGATTGGAATCAGGGAATTCCTGATTTGTAGCTCAGTCACCAGTATGAAACACCACCTCTCTCTGTACACAAAATACAAAGAAGTCAACTAACCGGTCATGGGAATCAGTGGGATAAAAGCAGGAACACTGCTCATGTGGAGCTACTGATGCTTCTCAAAAGACCTTAATATTGTGAAAGAGGAATCCAGCCCGAAAGAGGCTTCCATTCTTGAAGAACAACAGCAGCATGTTTTGACTAGGAATCAACAGCGGACCATGTGTTGTTTTCCTGTGCAACTTGTTCCAATTTCCTTCATGCCCAAGTACCGGTAATTATTCTTCCCCATACTTAATAAAGCACCTTTTTGTTTTTTGCTAAATGTGTTGTGGGGTTAATAAATAGGGAAAGGTAGGCACTCTGGAACATTCTGAAAACAACAATCAAAGCTTTTTTCTAATTCTTCTTACACCTTCAGATACCACTAGAAGTAAGAGTGCTGACCTGGTGGGAAAGATTTGTGTGAAAGGCTGCACATATTCGGCTCTGCTTTTCACACATGTGCCCCTGCACTGTGAGAGATTTTACCAAACTGAATCACCACCTCTCGTGGGGTTGAGTGCACATGTGAAGGGACATTGCAGAGCTCCTGGTTTAGAGCAGGCACTACTGTAATTCCCCAGAGTTGTGTCAGGGCTAGTAAAAGCCTGGGAGAAGCTTGCTAGCAGTTCAGAACAGCTGGGATCAGAATCATAACTCCCGTGAGAGATCTACTGCAGGCTCCTGAGACACCAGAGGGAGAGAGGTTCTCAGGGAGGAAAATGAGTGATTTACACCACACAGCTTTGCTTAAAGCAGCGCTCCAGTTAAGCAAGAGATTATGGAGCGCAGAGCATTTTCACAGAGACTGTTATATGCAAGTGATATATAACCCTTTCTGGATTTACTTGTATCTTGGGGGTACAGCAAAGAGGATGAGGACTATTTGTCACTGAAATAACAACAAAATGCTTCCCCCATAAATATTCAAAGAAAGAGCTAACACCACTTGGCAAGTATATATACTAAGTGCATTTGCTGGAAATCTATATGGTGGCATGTTGTTTTTTCTTCCCAGAAATCTATAACGTCTCCATCAATAGGCCAACTCAATCATCAACTCTTGAGAAGTATGGAATATTTTTCTCTTTGAAATGCCCCAGATGCCTTGAAAGTATTTCACACTTTTTGCAGTTCAAACTGTTTGTCATTTAAAGGCATTTTTATGAGCTCCAGGAATAAGTCATCTTTAGGAGGGGTGACTCAGAAGTCTTAACTGAAGCCTCTAGTAGAGTCAGGGGATTTACTGTATATCAATGTTCTTTTCAAGGTGTAATGTGCATTTTAATTAGGGGCCTGCAAAATGATGTAGCTTCAAAAGAACCTATTTCCAGATCAGTGCAGTGTTTCCTTTGGACTCTCTTAGGGTTAAGCTTGAAGTGATCACCCACTTCTTGCCTATCCTTGTGCTCCTGGAAAGGAAATAGTCAGCCTCCAACACACAATCAGCCTTGGCTAGAGCAGGCATCCCCAAGGGCACCTATAACTGGCAACTAATAGGAACATCTGGGTCATTCAGATGGGGCTGCCAGACAAAGCTGTGAAAACAAAGAATGCCCGACAAAGCTGTGATAACTCCACAAGTATGAACATAAGAGGCAGCACATTAGCTATGACTTTCCTGCTAATATTTTGAGATGTATCTGAGGTGTATCAAGATGCCTTGTGGGTATCTTCAGGAGAAGAAAGGGCTAAGGAGTAACCCTTACACAAATCCGAAGTGGAGTCTGGATGGCACCTTGTATGCCTCCTTCCAGCAACTCTTTCAGCCAAGCTGGTGCCAAATGTATTGCTCTGCTTTCCTTTGGACCACATCAATGAGGCTGAGAAGGGAGGCCTTGTCTTCTGAGCAGTCCTGGACCTCCATACACACTGCCCAGGCTTGGGCCCTGGGGACATCACTTCAGTGCTGCTAATGCAGAGGTTTGACTTGACCCCTGGAGGTGCACTCAATTGCCTCTCAAGACAGATGGATGCCAACATTCATCTGTGCCAGAACCTATCAATCAAGCACAGCCAACATCAGCCACCAGAGAAATGGAATGCAATCATGCCATCCAAAAGGATGCTGCTGGTCTATCTTGGGAAGCTGCCAGGTTAGACTATTGCCCATCTAGCATAATCTAGTCTCCTTTGATTGGTATCAGCTCTGCAGGGTCTCAGGTACAAGTCTTTCACTATTGGCTTACCTGGAATACTTGTAATTGAAGATGTCATAGTCCTCTACCTAGCACTTAAAAAAAGGATAGGAAAAACTACTATCTTGTAAAGATAGATGGCAGCCTTATGAATGATGAGCTTATTTCTTGCTAGTCAAAAGCTGTTGTGCGATTCAGCTTCCCTGGAAACAATACAAAACAATAACTTGCATCTGATTGTAGAAGACAACATATCATTGAGCTGATAGACAATTGCAGTTTTTGGCAGTACCAGAACTAGGAGTGAGTAGAAATCAGCTTGTCTACCACGGCACAGTATATTAAGCCCCTTCTGCCCACTAGAGTTGGCATCCCTGGAAGCACAATAGAGCTGAATACTGCTGTTTAGCAGGAGATTCCAGTTAAACATCAGGAAGAACTTTCTGGCAGTAAAAGCGTTTGACAGCAGAACAGTCTCCCTCTGGAGGTTGTGGACTCTCATTCCTTGGAGGTTTTTAAGTAGAGGTTAGGTGGCCATCTGTCATGGATGCTTTAGTTAAGATTCCTACATTGCAGGGGCTCAGACTACAATTCTGCCAACTCTACAATTCTATGGTTCTTAAGGGGTGTTCTATCTTTTGTTTTATGGTAATATGAGAATAATTGGGAGCATTCTGGTAGTTAATGCTATGACTTTGAAACTGTTACGCCCAGGGCTTTCTTTTCAGCCAGAACTCAACAGAACTCAGTTTCAGCACCTCTCAGGTGGGCACTATTGCCATTATAAGAGAACAAGGGAGGCGTTCATGGTGAATTCTGGTAGCTCTTTTTCTAGAAAAATAGCACTGGTTATGCCTGTTTGTTTACCTATTTACTACATTTTTATTCTACCTTGGTTTCAAAATGCTCAAGATGGCATACTCACTTCTCCCATGCCTCATTTTATCCTCACAACAATCTTTGTGTGGCAGGTTGGACTGAGAGACAGTGACTAACCTAAGGTCACCCAGTGAGTTTCATGGCTGAGTGGGGATTTGAACCCTGGCCCCCTAAGGCCTAGTGTCCAACACTTTAGCTACCTCACCTCAGCTGGTGAAAACCATGAAATATAATTTCCAAAAACTTTTATCTTCAAGATACTCCCACTGAGGGGCTTACAGAGTGGTCTTTTCTCCCCTGAAGTAAATAAACTGCATGTGCACATTCACACTCTCACTCTGTGCAATTGATATGTACTTTATTCTGTTCTTTATTATCAGGTTTCTCCTCCTCCCCATAATATGAATTGACTCATTAGCAGTTATTCTCTGCATTTTGGGAACGTGCCCCAGCTGACTCTCTTTGATTTTTATTTTATTTTAAAAAGAAGCATTTCAGTACTAGCAGCTTTGTTTTCCCAGTGCTACAATTATGTCTCTTTTGCTTGTCACTGGATGGAAGCTCTGGAGGACAGGGTAGTTTTAAAAGCATCAAAACTAGTTAGTGCTGATTTTCTCCACGACACTTATTTAAATCTGGAGAGAGAGCACACAGCATAATACCTGCTCTCCATTACCTCTCTTCTATTTCACCTGTGACTACGTCGTTATTGACCTACAAATCACTAAATTAGGTGCTAGAAAATCATCTTCCTCCAGCTCTAGGAAAGTAGGAATCAGCAGCCACCAAGTAAATACTTCCCATTGTTGTTTCTATTAACTTTATACCTAGTGCATCAAATCAAATTAATCTCCAGCTTTGCTATTATAAGAACTGCCACGTTTTTTTCTCATTTCTTCTCTCTGGTTTGCAAGGGTCCTGTGTGTTCCAATTAGTGCTAGAGACAAATTTAAGCAACTGCTAGCATGTGCATTTTCGGAGGGAGCATGTCATTCTTTTTTCTCATTTCTTTTTGGTCCCAATGTGAACCAATGTTCTACATTGGACACAATTTAACTTCAACCTGATAAGTTCACAAATTGCCCCCTGAATCGCCACAACAGTGTCATAGGGCTTCCACTATGTCCTTTTCCAGCAGCAACTGTTTCTCTTCCACTCATTTTTTTTGGGGGGGGGGTTTGCTTTAACATTCACCCTAAAAAGAGTTATGTGAAACCTGAAAGCTACCTCACCACTTTGTAAACTTTTAGTTGGTCCTAATAAAGGTATTGTGCTTCATTTGTGCTGTTTTCTCTCTCTCTCCAGGACAAACACAGTCGTATGTCAAGGAAAATATTTGGGAATGAAGAATAAAAGAGAGAGAAGAAGATAGAATAGGAAGCGAACAGAATGATATAACATATTATAGCTTTTTGACAAAAACTCAGTATGGAGACTGGCAGCTGCTTGAAGGAGGAAAGAGCACAACACATTTTTGATATTTCAGAAAATACCTGGGATATAGATGGTGAATTGTAGGATGAACTACTAATGAAAATCTAGCATGAAGAGGCTTGAATACACAAAAGAAAGAATAACTTCAGTGGTGCCTTTGTACATCAGCTAGGACTGCTGCACTCCTGTTGCCTTGTGAATTGCCTGGGTATTCCTCTTAAAATGAAATGTGCATTATTTAAATAAATAAATAAACCACTTGCCTGGGAGCAAACCTTATTAAACTGAATGGGACTTGAATTCTAAATATGCAGAGGATGGCACTGCAATTCATCTGACATGAGCATCCAGTCATTTCACCATATGCACAGAATGAACTGAAGGTCAGCAATCATATCTACAGGTTAGATATCTACAGTAGAGCATAAACTAAATTATCAGGAAGTAAAGATAATGGAATATATATATATATATATATATATATATATATATATAGAGAGAGAGAGAGAGAGAGAGAGAGAGAGAGAGAGAGAGAGAGAGAGTGCCAGAACACAAATACAATGCATAAGCCCAACAATTACCAAATATATCAGTTTTGGAAGATCCAACAGTTTTCATGTTCCTACAGATAGCTGATGAACATGGAATTTATGTTGTAGAATTGGTTTTAATAAGCATGTCTTGGCATAACTGAAGTGGATTGAAGCGATATGTGGATTTTAGTATATGATGAAATGAAGAGTTATTGAGGCAGAATTTAAAGTGAGGCTATTCTGGACCAGTAATTTCTGAGGTATGGTACGTGTGCCCCCAGGAGCACACAAAAGGCTTTCAAAAGGTACATGGCAGAATTTTTTTTAAAAAAAAGTTTATCCAAGGGTTGTTGTTGCTTTTTACCTGCAAAAACAATTCAAAGATAAAATAGGATAGGGGTATGTGATTATTCTAAGTTTGGAGGAAACTGTTCTAGACATTCAGTTGGTAGAGAACAATATAGTGACTCATATGCAGATAAAATTTAGACCAATAGTTCTCAACATTGGTCCTCAGGTATTGAGGCTGTGGAATTGCAAGATGATATGGGTGGTTGATGCAATGGCCTCCAAGCACCCTTTCAATCACTGCAAAACTCAATTAGCTCTTGGTTGCTCTGGGAAGCTGCTGGTCCTAAAGCAAATTGGACAAAGACTAGAGAACAAGTAGTGCAAGTCTCACTCTGAAACTGCTGGGCTAGATGGGCCTTTGGGCTGATCCAGTAGGCTGTCCTTATGTCCTTGGTTACCAGAGCTCAACACATGAATAGAATACTTTGGGTTCATCAGTTTCAGTTGTTAGTCCAAGAACCTGGAGCACGAAGCCTTTCAGGTCCAGGAGGATTGCCCGAAGTCAGCCTCCAAAATGGATGGAGCAGGAAAACAGTAAATTCTCTGCCAGCTGTAATACAGACAAAATGGTTGACATTATTGTCCTAGTAATATCCCAATCTTGCTATTAATAACAGATTTGTGGCAGATCCTACTCAAGCATCTTTAAGTTTGCTTCTTCTCTGATGTTGCATTTCGAGCATTTTAGAGATGCTGTCAGTTTATTAAAGTATTTGGAGGCAAGGCCCAAATTTCATATATTGCAACTAACTTCACTGGCCCTATCCACCACTTACAAATATGTTTTGCTGTAAATTACTGGAACTGTTTCTGTTGATAGTCAGCATAATCAAACATTTGTAAGCAGGCTGTCTCTTCAATCTGTTCAGTTGATGCACTTTACCTGATCTTTCATTAAAGTAATCAAAACACTTGCTGTGCTGCATCTAATGAATGTTGCATGTATGATTAAGTACTTTCATTCATATTGCAAGTTTGATTTAATGTAAACTGCCTTTCAGACAGCCATTAGCTTAGCTCCTGTGTGAATTCGATTAATTGGCTGAATTCTTCCAGATGTCCATTAAGTATTACAGGAATTTCTATGTAAAAACAGCAGGGACTGCCTAGCAAAGAACTAAACAATGATATGTTATATTGCTGCCATGACTTACAAAAAGCTGGATTCATTTTCATTAATAAAACATCTGTACTCTTGCACAACTATGCATCAAAATGCATTTATTTTATGTTTATGCCTCTTATGACTATAAATAGATGGTTAAACAGAAGCACAGTGTGTTCTAAAACATGACACATCATAGCCACCAAAATGCATTGGGGGGTGGAGATAGCTGTGTTAATACATAGAACAAGCATCTTAGAGCTGTACCAGGAAAGGCAGCCATTTCACATTAGGTCTATTTTCAGGGAAACTGCAAAACATTCACCTCTTAAATATTTGAAACATTTACTTGAATATGAGTTTATTTAGCATGCCCGAGGAACACACACCCCTCTGGTATTTTTGCTACATAAAAGAGATCTTACAAAACAAGATAATTGGGAACTATTCTTGTGTGTAGTACTCATTTCTTAAAACAATTAGTTTCATTTACATACATATCTGTCTCATATTTTTTCCATCATGGAGGTAGTCTCTCATCCAGGAACTGGCCACACCAGTGGCCTCATGTGCCTTCAGACATATCTTGGGAATAAAAGGTCTTAATGATTGTGGGTTGCTCACTTGTTTCTGGATTCATTTATGTAGAGTTGTCACCTACAGTGGAAACAAATATTGGGGGGGGGGGAGTAGTAACCTACTACAGACCTCAAAAGAACCCAAGACCTTAAGAAAGGCATGCCAGAAATAAGCAAGTGGAAGAGGAAAATAAAAAGAACCATTATGTAAGAAGCTGATACAACCTGAGAAGAACTATTTTAACTTTTAAAGTAGGGTTGTGATTTTTTTCTTGATCTTATTGGTTTGTTTTACAATCAAGTGGTGTGTAAATTTTATGAAATAAAATAATTAATGGATAAACAAAAAAAAAGTAGTAGATGGCTTGGCATCAGAGAAAAAGTTTTTAAATTTTGTTGAGTTATTTATTTATATCCCACTCTTTTACGTAATTTACCCTGAGTGGCTTTATAGCATAGCCATAACATTATACAATATAATCATCAAATTCCAACTAACAACCGCTTCTTTTAAAAATATTGAAAAAATACAATGCAACCCACACTAAAAATGTAAGAGAAAATTAAAGATGTCACACTGGCAGCAATGAAACTAGGCGGTTGCACGTTAGAAGCCTGTTCAAACAGGGACATGTTCAGTTGCCAATGGAAAAGACAGAAAGAGAGAGCTTGGTGGATGTTGAATGGCAAAGTGTTCCAGGGCTGGAGGGCTGTTCCCACTCTTGTCTTCATCTGATGAACGTCCCAATACAGTACCCAGAGCAAAGCTTATGAAGTTGCTCTTAACTCCCAGGCAGGCCTTTATGGGTGCAAGCAGCTCCTAAAGCAGGGATTGCTAACTCGTGGCCTTCTAGAAGTTCTTGGACCCCAACTTCCATCCATGGTCAGGGATGATGGGACTTTTAATCCAGTAACATCTGGAGTGCCACAAGTTAGCCATGCCTGCTTTAGGGCATCAATAGTTGCTGGGCTAGAATCATACTTTGGATTGAATGTGGAAGCAAAGAAGAAGTCAGTGAAGCTTCTCCCCTTCATCCCCCCTGTCCCTACTGCCAAGAGAAGAAGCCCTGCATTTAAAAAAGCACCGCTTTCCCTCTCACCTTCCACAGCAGCAGCGAGGATGGGGATGGAGGACGAAAATAATTTCCCCCCCCCCAAACACCAGCACCAGTGGGGGCAGTGACAGAGGGAGCATGGGGTGATCTTCCCCTTACCACCTCATGCCACTGCTGCTGATAGTGAAGAGGGGAACAAAGAGGAGAAAGATGTGAGGTGGGCAGCAATAACAGAAGAGGACAGTTGTTAGGGAGCTGCCCTGCCCTGCCTGTCCCTCTGAGGTTCATTTGGGTCAGCTGTCCACCTGCCTGGATTGTCCACCTGCTGTTCTGTCATCATGCAACAGTTCACAGTGTTGCCTATTGGTGGCTACACAAACTGCAACATGACAACATCTCTACAATTTTACATGTCAACGACGCTTGCACATGAGAATTCCCTGCTATACTGTGCCCCATGTTAACCAACGGAGGGGGTGCCATATGCATTTCCAAAGTGTATTTTTTTTTTTTATTAGAATTTATTGACCTTTTTCTTATAACAGCATATACCCACACCCACACCTACAATTAAACAAATACAAAACAAATACACTGATAAAACAAATACAAACGGTGTCAAGTTTTCTTGTTGCATCTTTTCTTTAAAAAGAAAATTTCTATTTCCATATCTTGACCATTGACTTCCCCTGCCCTTTCTCCTTCGAGTTCATATCCTTAATCTATTTTATAACCATTTCTCCTGAAATTCAAATTCAATTATATAGTTACACACAATTATATATTCAACATTTAACTAACAATGCATCATCCTAGTAATATCTCATCATAATTCTTCTTCCATTAAAATCTTCACCAATCATTTATATCATATCTATCTCTTCTATCCTTTAAACTGCTGCTAATAACATAGTAACTCAAAATATCTCCTTTCATATTCAAACAAAAAATAAAACAGAAAGATTGTTGACAGTATTCACCCTCCGATTTCAAAATTCCATGACAGGCTACTTCAAATTTTACTTAGTGTTTCACCCCACACCCCCTCTGTCCATTATTCTTCTCCTGGTGGCATCAACACTGAATTTCCCTGTAGCTTCCCTCTCCAAGCGTCCACAGATCCAGGCACAGTCCAAAACTCTCCTTGCCACGAGCTCCAGGATGTCCATCTCGTCGTCTCTCAGCTTCTCCGGTTCTTTGTAACATTCCTTTTCTTCTTGTAAAAACCATAATTCTCTGTCCCTGGCCCCCGAGCTCACACCTCGGGGACTGGATATAACAAATCTTACCGTCGCCTTGGGACTGCCACCCCCAAAAGGCGAGTTTCTTCTCCGAAGTAGCTCACTCATTTCTCTCCATCTTTCCAGACATCCTCTCAGCTCTTTGGCAAGACTTTCTTCCAAAGTATTAAAAGTTTTAATAGCCTCCTCTGTGGGCAATTGGTTCTCTTTCAAACCCCCACACAAGACTTTGACTTTCCTGTACAGCAGTTCCACCTTCAAAGCAGTGAGCCTCTGTTCGTCCGTTAATCCAGAGTTCAGTACCAGTTCAAGGACGAAGCCCAACATACTGGTAGAGGGGGAGGAAGTGGGTATCAGATTTCTACTCCTGCCTCTCTGTTCGTCGCCATTTTCCTAAACTGGAGCGCAGATACCGCAACTTTAAATGGAGATATTTTCCACTAATTTACTTCCCAAGAAAAAAGTTTGCCAGTCTCATGTATCAATTTTAAGTACATTGAAACAGTTCTGTAGCAGCAGTTACTCAAATTGGTTAGCTTCTTTAACTCGAAGGGAAGAAGGCAGGCTGCCTTTCTCCTTCCCCCCGGATCGTTCCAAAAGCTCAGTTTCTGGTCAAATTAATTACTCACGACCACCGGGTTCCTTTGGCTCCATTCTTCAAAGGTAGAACTAAGACGCTCACCGCGGGCTTTGTCGCCGCATTTGCATCCCGGTTGGGGCATATCCCCGTAAGCCCGGCTCCGTTGTCCCTTCACCCCCACTCCCCCTTTACAGGGGGGGCAAGGGAAGGGTTCGGAGCCTCCGTGGGCGCAGCCGGGGAGCCCAGGGTGCGGGACGCTCTTCCCGCACCCCAACCGGAGCCCCGCTTTGCGGTTGCGGGGCTCCTAACCCCCGGGATGGATCGGGCGCCTCGCAGCCGAAGCAGCCCCGACCACCCGCTATGGCGTCGCCAGCCGGAAGTCGCATTTCCAAAGTGTATTGGGCCAGCCTTTACACTGAGCCTCTGCACATGTCTGGGTGTGCTGCAAGCTCTTAGGATAATAAGATTGTCCTGTGTAATTTATTTTCTGCTTAATGTATCTCCCATTTTTCTTCTTCCCTTCTCTTCCAGTTCCTTTTTACTTTTATCATACTCCCAATTACACACCTGTTATACGCACAAATATAATGTGTGAGTGTGTGTGTGTGTGCACATATGTGTAGTTTGGTAAAGTTCAATGCTATTTCCATTAAGCGGCAACAAACTTCTCTATAAAAATGTAAACAATGCAGGAAGAGTAATAATGCAGCAGTGTATTCCGAGTCATTGTGATAAATGCTCTTGTAACTTAGCAAACAGCCAAGCCTGTAAAATGAATGCATTTAAAGAAACATATAACAACAATCTATGCACTGCTTCACTAAATGCTCTTTAAAAATGGGAGTTTTTAAGGTTATGCATTTTGAATGGCTAGTAGGTTGATATTTCATGTCAAAGCGTTAGTCTGAAAAGCTGATGTTTGAGATGAGAATGCCTCTCTATGTGGAAGGTTAAGCCTCGAATTAGAAGGCCAGCTTGTAGCATTATGAATTGCTATATTCAGTAATGCCCCTGGATAAAAAGCATTTTTTAGATTTCTTATATTTTTATAAATAAAATGCATGCATTGTCATAAAACTGCAGTTTTTAAAAAGGAAAGAGAATTAGGCAAGCCAAACAATTGGTAATTTGTAATGTATAACAGTTTTCACTTTCACTGAAACATGGCAAACATGGACAAATGAGTGACAACTTATTTTGAAGCCTGAGGTACTGAAAAATTAAATCAGCAGGCTTTGTTATTGATGTTGTTTCTAGCACAAATGTTTTGAAATCCTTCCCTTTCATGTGACTCTTAGAAATAAACAGGATTGTAGGTTGAATCATTTTAGCAATTAACAGATTCATATCCAATCCTCTGGTGTTTTCCCTCTATGTCACTTTTGTCTCCTAAAAACTGGCTGTAGGGCCTTTTGCAGGATAAAGAACACAAGAAGAGCCTGTTGAATCTGCCAGTGGCTCATTAGTCCAGCATCCTATTCTCACAGGGGCCAAGCAAATGCCTATGCCATGGGAAGTCCACATGCAGGACCTGAGCACAATATTACTGTCCCCACCTGCGGTTTCCAGTAACTAGTATTCAGAAGCATATCAATAGTGGAGGGAGACTAATAGCCCTCAGAGTTAGTAGGCACTGATAGACTTATCCTCCGTGAATTTGTCTAATCCTCTTTTAAAGCCATCTAAGAAAGACCCACCGCTAGATTTGGAAGAACCACCAATGACCCTCTTCAAACTGGCAAGAAGTAAAGGGAGCAAATCAAATGAGTAGACAAAGGGATCTCTCACCTGTGCAAATATTGAGGGGGGGAGAGACGTAAGTGGGTGGACTCTTAATTAAATCTGCAAGATCCACACACCAATTTTCTTCAGTTGTCAGCAAATTATGGGCTCCCCTTTAGCCTTCTAAAATTTATAGTTAAGAAGGCCATCACAAAAGGTAAAGTTGAGTGAGTACCCTCTAGCTACCTCTCCACCCTGTCACACCCCACTATACCACTATACTAATCTCTCTCTATCTCTCTCTCTCTCTCTCTCTCTCTCTCTCTCACACACACACACACACACACTGTAAACTACCTAAGAGAAGTGAGTAAACTGAGAGTGCCTCCTTCTTTCATGTTCTCTGTTCTGCTCAGGGAACTTGGGAAAGAATAGGTTCTCCCACTTTATGCTGGAAAGCCAGGAAGCATGGAACAGACTTGTGGTGTCTCTAATTTTCCCAAGAGCTTTATGTGGTGCAAGAGGAAAGGCAGTGAGGTCAGCTTAATTGGGCTCTTACAGGTCTCTGGGTCCTGGCATTTGTCCAAATGAGCCAACCTCTGGCACTAGTCATGATGATGTCCACTTCATTCCCTTCTTTAAAAAAAAAAGGTGGTTAATAGATCTCTGTTGAGGGGAAACAACCATTTACTGTAACTAGGCTTGTGAAGATGTGGGAAATTTTTGACCAGTCTATAACTTCCCTTTTTACAGTGCATTTTTTCCTGGGGGTACTCAATGGTATGCAGTACCTGCACTTTTTTTCCTAGAAGAAAAGCACTGCTTTTTTACATAAGATATTGGAGCTGTTAGTTCTTTCAACATTTTGGACATTCCTGGATGAAGATGATTTAACTTGATCCATTTCAACTGAGCTTCATGCCTCTCTCTGAGATGCCAGTATAAGATATTATGGGAACTGTATGGATACCACTGAAACATAGCTGTCAAGTTCTCCCTTATTTTAAGAGAAATTCCATTATGCCAAATAGGCTTCCTTGTGAGAAAAGGTAAAACTTGACAGCTATGCACTGAAAGCTTTACACTCCCATCATCAATATAATTATAGACATAATCTAAAAAGACCAGTCATAACCATTCTACTGGGACGCGGGTGGTGCTGTGCTCTAAACCACTGAGCCTAGGGCTTGCTGATCAGAAGGTCAGCGGTTAAAATCCCCGCAACAGGGTGAGCTCCCGTTGCTCAGTCCCAGCTCCTGCCAACCTAGCAGTTTGAAAGCACAAAGTGCAAGTAGATAAATAGGTACTGCTCCGGTGGGAAGGTGAATGGTGTTTCTGTACGCTGCTCTGGTTTCACCAGAAGTGGCTTAGTCATGCTGGCCACATGACCCGGAAAGACTATCTGCGGACAAACTAGGCTCCCTCGGCCAGTAAAGCGAGATGAGCACCGCAAACCCCGGAGTGGTTCGCAAGTGGACTTAACTGTCAGGGGTCCTTTACCTTTTTTTAACCATTCTACCAGAAAGCATCAGGCCCATTAAAACATTTCATTGTAAGGTCTACTGGAATAAAAAGGTCTTCACTGTCTTCCTGAGGGATCATGGACTAGCTATGAGATATGTTCCCTCATAGGTAAGGGGGGAAGGTTTATTCTGCATTTGCATTTCAAGACTACCCTGTCAAAGGGCTTGTGGCAAATGAAAGTTTTATCTTATTAAAATAAAACTCAAAAAATTAGCCTAAACCAGAGGTGGGGGAACCTCCAGGTGTTACTGGAAGGAAGCTCCCATCATACCTAACCATTACTAGCCAGGGATTGTGGGAGCTGTAGTCCAACAACATCAGGAGGGCTGCAATCCCATCCATCTGTTCCTTCAACACCATCACCCTTGCCCTACCAGTGTTTCCCAAACTTGGGTCTCCAACTGCTTTTGGCCTACAACTCCCATCATCCCTAGCTAAGAAGACCAGTGGTCAGGGATGATGGGAATTGTAGTCCAAAAACATCTGGAAACCCAAATTTGGGAAACCCTTCCATAAACCCTCAGTTTGTTTCACGCCAAATCACACAGATCTTAGAAGGCTTGCCAGCTGTCAACAAAACCCACCTGAGACTATTATGGTAAAACAAACAAATGTAGGTGCCTGTTAGACACTGTTCATTCATTATATTCTACCTGATAGAGGTATAGGAAACAGATAGAAAACCTCTAAGGATGATAACTTTGGCTATTCCTATTGGATAAATGTGGGAAACTAACCTGAAATGTTAAAATTGTGTCACACTTGATGCCGCAGCCATGCTGTTTACACTGCATCAGTGTTACACCAGTGACAAGTCATGACAACATGAAGTGTAAAAGCCAGTAGCACATCCCTGAATTCAAGAATACTAAGAGAGCCCGAATCGACCACGGCGGCAGCTCATAAGAGTATACATTCCATCTTTATGGACATGCATCTGGCCAACACATTTTGCATGTGGTACGACCAAAGCAAAGATGTTCCTGTATAAAGTAAACCTTAGGGCAGTCAGTCTACTCCTTTGTGTTTGCAAGTCACAGGAACATTAACCACTCCAGGTGAAGGAACCAGGCAACGATTATAGACATAATTTTCTCTAAAGGAGTTGTGTTGTATTTTTTAAGAATCCTCCTTCAGTAATTCCAGAACCCCCATGCCACCTCTACAGTAATCTGCCTTAAAATGAGAAGGTTGCGATTATAATTTGTCATTATTATAAATATAGGGTGATGGGAACTATGTGCATCATACAGAAATTTTTAGAATGGTCATCGATTTTATTTTTATTTTTAAAAGGCCCTACATCTGCAATAGGAAAAGGACAAAGGTTTGGATGGATGACTAGGGGAGTGGAGTAAGCAATTCAGGGTGGAAAAAGGGAAGCGTTTTTGACAGATAGATAGAAGGTGGAAATATAACAAAGTGGTTTACAGGAGGGGAAGGTCAAAAGACAAGTATAATTAGTGATTCAAAGATAGCGCAGTACTTAAAAGGAAGTAGCTAGAAGAAGCATTAATGGTTTTTACTACTACT
Organism: Lacerta agilis; assembly: GCF_009819535.1. NCBI lineage: Eukaryota > Metazoa > Chordata > Lepidosauria > Squamata > Lacertidae > Lacerta > Lacerta agilis. Next base: position 32,070,412 of record NC_046312.1, read on the forward strand.
GTAAAAGGGCAGAAAGGTTTTCCTTTCGTAAATGGAAATGAGTAACGTCAGTGGGGAAAATATAAAAGTCGCAGTTGTTAAAAACAAAAACAAAAAACCTGAAATTTAACCTGAAGCAGAAATTTAAGCGCAATACTTTTGACTGAGCACACCAATACTATGGAGCTTTAAGTTTTAGTGGGACGTGTTTCACATTTTATTTGTGGCCACAGAACATAAAGATGCAGGCATTACAAATAAAAGTGACTTTTGAAAGTGTGGCTTATTACAGTGTTTTTCAACCACTGTTCCGCGGCACACTAGTGTGCCGCGAGATGTTGCCTGGTGTGCCGTGGGAAAAATTGAAAAATTACTTTATATATAGTCAATATAGGCACAGAGTTAAATTTTTTAACATTTTCTAATGGTGGTGTGCCTCGTGATTTTTTTCATGAAACAAGTGTGCCTTTGCCCAAAAAAGGTTGAAAAACACTGGCCTATTATGCCTTTCCATTAGTTGTTTTTCAAAGAACCAGGCAGGAAACAATGATTTTACACTATCCTGCCCCTGAATATATTTATATTGTTCCACAGCACACTACCCCAAACAATGAGAGGTGCAAAATTCTAGGGGTTCCAGGCACTTACCCAGTGTTTCTTTTGGAATGAGGGACAGGTGGGATACATAATATATATGGTTTTATTTACACATATTTACAAGCTGAGCCTACAATGAAGGGCTTCTCAGCATTAACACCCCAAAGGGTCCTGCTTCTTCCATAGCTACAGCCTTGGATTCCATAAAAAATCAGTCATGGTTCTGTCTCTCTTCCTTCCCAGCCTGCTGCCTTGCTTCCAGCTTACGTAACAACTCTCAACTCCCAAGAATTTTGAATCCTTGGTTAGATTTTAACACTTTCTGGACATAGGAATTAGAAGACATACAGCCTACTGCCCCACACAACCTCATAACACTATGTTATACAGTGGTACCTTGGTTTACAACCATAATCCATTCCGGAGATCAGGTTGTAAACCAAAACAGGTTGTAATCCAAGGCGCACTTTTGCCAACGGGCCTCCCCAAAAAATTGGTTGTAATAATTTAAAAAAATGGGTTGTAATTTTCTAAAAGGGACATGCACTTCCAGGTTTGACGTGGTTGTAATCCAAAGCAGTTGTAATCCAAGCGGTTGCAAACCAAGGTACCACTGTAATTCCAGGGGACTCAAGTTTATTTCTTCTCTTCTCTGAAGAAGTGTGCATGCACACAAAAGCTCATACCAAGAACAAACATAGTTGGTCTCTAAGGGGCTACTGGAATGAATTTTTTTATTTTTTATTTTGTTTTGACTTTCTGGACATAGGAATTAGAAGACATACAGCCTACTGCCCCACACAACCTCATAACACTATGTTATAACAGTGGTACCTTGGTTTACAACCATAATCCATTCCGGAGATCAGGTTGTAAACCAAAACAGGTTGTAATCCAAGGCGCACTTTTGCCAACGGGGCCTCCCCAAAAAAATTGGTTGTAATAATTTAAAAAAATGGGTTGTAATTTTTCTAAAAGGGACATGCACTTCCAGGTTTGACGTGGTTGTAATCCAAAGCAGTTGTAATCCAAAGCGGTTGCAAACCAAGGTACCACTGTAATTCCAGGGGACTCAAGTTTATTTCTTCTCTTCTCTGAAGAAGTGTGCATGCACACAAAAGCTCATACCAAGAACAAACATAGTTGGTCTCTAAGGGGCTACGGAATGAATTTTTTTATTTTTTATTTTGTTTTGACTATGGCAGACCAACATGGCTACCTACCTGTAACAAATTTATTTCTGTTAGCTATAGATCCATTTATTGCAACAGAGTCCATGTGAATTTGGTTCTCTTTTTTGAGCCCTAGAAAACTGGAAGGTTTTGCCTTGCCTTGCAACATTTACTGTGCCACTGTGATATTACTTTAATTAAAAAAATGAGGCCTATGCTTAAAACACTGTTGTCTGTGTGACAATACTTCTTCTTACTACGTTGGTGCCAGAGAATACAAAATATCAATGGATAAGATCAGGGGTCAGCAAACTTTTTCAGCAGGGGCCGGTCCACTGTCCTCAGACCTTGTGGGGGGCCGGACTATATTTTTTTGGGGGGGGGAATGAACAAATTCCTATGCCCCACAAATAACCCAGAGATGCATTTTAAGTAAAAGCACACATTCTACTCATGTAAAAACACCAGGCAGCCCCCACAAATAACCCAGAGATGCATTTGAATAAAAGGACACATTCTACTCATATAAAAACACGCTGATTCCCGTGGGCCGGATTTAGAAGGCGATTGGGCCAGATCCGGCCCCCGGGCTTAGTTTGCCTACCCATGGATAAGATGATTAAAAACAAGCAAACCTGAAACAGCTTCTGTTAGAGCAGAACAGTGCATGCTCTGTATGATAACCCTTCTATAGCCAGTGGTTCAAGAGCCAGAAAGACGCCATCGCGGGCGGTCGTGGGTTGCCTCGGCAGCGAGGCGACCAGGCTGGCCCGGCGGTTGGAGCCCCGCTACCGCTAAGCGGGGCTCCCGGTGGGGCGCAGGAAGAGCGTCCCGCGCCCTGGGCTCCCCGGCGGGCCCGCAGAGGCTCCGAACCCTCCCCGTTCCCCCTGTAAAGGGGGAGTGGGGGTGAAGGGACAACGGAGCCGGGCCATTAGGGGATATGCCCCAACCGGGTCAGTGAAGCGGCGGCCGCCACTCGCGTGAGCGACAACGTTCTCCCTGCAGGATAAAAACAAGGAAGCCCGGTGGTTGTGAGTACATGATTGGATTAACTTTTTGGTTTTTAACGATCCGGGAGGTTTCATGGAAAGGAAGCCTGCCTCTCTCCCTTTGGTGGATAGAAAATAACTGTTTTAAGAGAACTGCTGTTACACCGATGGTTATAAAGTATTGTTTTTCTTTTTTGACAAGTGAGACTATTCTGATCTCCCTTTGGGGGAGCAAGACGATGGAGAATATCTCTTTTTAAAATTGTGGTCTTTGCGCCCTGGCTACAGGGAAAATGGCTGCGAAAGATTGTGATTGAGTGGAAATTTACTGGTACTAAGATGGAAAAACTCTGAAATTGAAACTGAAATTTGATACCTATGCCCACTTCTGCCATGCTGGGTTTCGTTTTTGAGTTGGTTATGAACCATGGATTGACTGATGAACAAAGGATTATTTTTTTGAGACTGGAACTGCTTAATCGAAAATTGGTGTTATTGAACCGGGATATGCAGAAAAGGTACTTCCCACAGAGGAGACTTTTCAGCATATGGCTGCACTGGAAGAGAGCCTTGGCAAAGAGCTGAAGGGGATGATTGAAGAACAGAGTAAAATGGCTTGGCGACTCTGGAAAAAAGAAACGTCCTTTGGGGGTGGCAGACCAGGACGGAGATAAAAGAAGAATGGAATTTGAATCGGAGAAGCTGGAAGAAGATGATCTGCGTACCCTGATGCTCTATGCAAGGACTGTTGTGGACTTTGTCTGGATCTGTGGACTTACAAGAAAAGAGAACAACCTGAGGAGTGGTTCCGGAGCAAGATGGACAAGGAAAATGGACATAAGGGGGATAGGGTGAATTGTATTAAGGGCAAAGTAAAAATGATTCATTACGGTACCCTGAAGCCGGTGTGTCAAGACTTTAAGCTTTGAATTAGAAAAGGGATATTTTGATTTCTTTTTATTAGCAGCAGTTTAAGGGAAAGAAGATGTTTGTTATGATCTGATTTAAGAATAGTATGTTAAGATGTGGGGTTTTGTGATTAATGAATCCAAAGTTATAATATGATCTGATTTTAGTTAAGTTAAGAAGTGGAATAATATTGTAAACTAAAAATAAGATGTTTAAGAAGAATGTTTAGCTTTGAATTTTAAATGAATTTAATTTTTAGAATATGAAGTTATTAAAGTAAAATTTGGAATTGGAACCGAAGGAGAGAAGGCAGGGGAAGTCTAAGGTAAAGACTCGACCAAGAAATTTTTTTTTTGTATTAGAAGAAGAATCGTTGGTATGTTTGTATTTGTTTAGTTTAGTTGTGGTGGGTAAGTGTTAGGTTAATGTTGGTGATGGTGTTGGATTGTTTGTTTGTTATGGAAAAATTAATAAATTCTTATAATAATAATAAAAAAAAACAAGAGCCAGAAAGTCATTACTGTAAACTAGGAGTGAGAAACATTTGTATGTAGAGGAGTGCTGCATTCGCCCAAGGAAAGACAAATGTGGGTGGGCCGGACCTAGCAGTGGGCCACCCATTTTCTCTCTACCACTATTCCCTCTTTCTTCCCCTAATTTTTTCTCTCTCTCTCCCTCCTTCCCTCTCCCCGTTTTGTTGAACGGTTGTTTGTATGTCTGTCTGTTTGCTTGTTTATTAGAAGTACTGCATTTATATTTGACCTTCCAGTGAGTTTGCCTCACACAGAGCTGTTCACAACCATCCAAATCAACATATAATACTGCGAATAAATAAAACAATTCTGCTGGTCATGCAGTAGCTCAGTGCTTTGGATAAGTGCAATATAAGGACATGATCTGAAGCAGCCAGGCGTCTTCCCTTGCTAGATGTTGCCTAGCATCTCACAAAGATGTTATATAGCACAATTTGGACAGTGAAAAGGCATGAAGTGGGACAAGGCAAGGTATGATTCACCTCTGTGAATCATTTATTTTGTAACAAAAAACAAAACAAAACCAGAATATAGATCTTCTAATAAATAACATGTCATCCAATACATTTTCCAAGCAACAACCTAAAGACTTTCCATTAATGCAAGTGCTCACTGAAGATAAAGTGATAAGAAACCTGTTGCTGCTACTTATAACTATAGTTATGTCTGCATGCAACACACTTTACCATCTCATTCTTCATCACCACAAATATATTCTTATATTCAGATTTAAGGGATGAGGATCTGAAGTGAACTAACGGTGACTTTACGGATTTGTTGTTGTTTAGTCGTTTAGTCGTGTCCGACTCTTTGTGGCCCCATGGACCAGACCGGACCAGACCAGACCAGACCATGCCAGACACTCATGTCTTCCACTGCCTCCCGCAGTTTGGTCAGACTCATGTTGGTAGCTTCAAGAACACTGTCCAACCATCTCGTCCTCTGTCGTCCCCTTCTCCTTGTGCCCTCCATCTTTCCCAACATCAGGGTCTTTTCCAGGAAGTCTTCTCTTCTCATGAGGTGGCCAAAGTATTGGAGCTTCAGCTTCAGGATCTGTCCTTCCAGTGAGCACTCAGGGCTGATTTCCTTAAGAATGGATAGGTTTGGTCTTCTTGCAGTCCGTGGGACTCTCAAGAGTCTCCTCCAGCACCATAACTCAAAAGCATCAATTCTTTGGTGATAGAATGCTATTTTGGACTCACTGAGTGATCACCTTCCCTAATCACGTAAATTTTGTGTTTGTTTCCCTCAAATATGACATAATTGCAGGTGCCTCAACTCCAGAAATGGAGCAAGAAAATAATTTTCCCCACCTCTCAAGAGTTAATATAGCCTTAAAGAGTTAAAGAGTACATTATCACTCAAACTGATGTAAAGGAAGTCTTACTAGCACTAAGTGCTGTGTGAATTGCACTATTATCTGGCACAAAGACCTTAAACACCATAAATCACACCAGGGTGCATCCCCCTCTGGCTGCTGATCCATAATCCCCCAATGCCCTGAGCTTTCAGAAGGTAATCTTTCAACAATAGGATGAGCTGAGAATTGTGTTCTCCTAGGATTTGTGTTGCGATTTAATGTGTTTAATGTGTGTAGCTTCGGTGGTGACAAGAGCCACTTGTATCCCATTCAAAATTTGCAGGAATTTAAAAACAGCTTTTATAAGTTGCATGGGGGGGGTGGGGGATCTAATTAATTTCAGAAAGTGCATGTTGCCCCTCAATTTAAAAAAGCATTTTCAAGACTACAGAATATGTTCATTCGTTCTTCCCCTCCTTTCTGGCTAGTTTCCAGACAGAGAAATTCTGGACTCTGGGGTATCTCAATATTACATATTTCAAACAACAGTGGAATTAGTTGAGTTCTGTCACATTTTACCATTGTTCAAGCATAGATAAAGAACTAAAGTGTTAGAACATTTCTTCAATAGCTATTGACAAGGCCTGAGAGCACCAAACCCTTCCTTGTTTAAGCCACCAACCCCATCAAGTATATTTGTTTCCTTTGAGAGAACAGAACACAGATTATATTGACTGAGTAACCAAGACTGCTTGTTTGTTTGCTTGCTTGCTTGCTTGCTTGCTTGCTTGCTTGTTCTTCTTGCTTGCTTGCTTGCTTGCTTACTACAATTATTTACCATCTTGGTATAATACAATTCAAATTTGTATTTTGAATATAGTATTCATGCTCTCATGTTACATTTCCCCTTTTTTTCTAAGTCTAGCAATAATCTTAGAACAAAATATAAAAAAAAAATTCCTTCCAGTAGCACCTTGTTGTTGTTGTTCAGTCGTTCAGTCATGTCCGACTCTTCGTGACCCCATGGACCAGAGCACGCCAGGCACGCCTATCCTTCACTGCCTCTCACAGTTTGGCCAAACTCATGTTAGTAGCTTCGAGAACACTGTCCAACCATCTCATCCTCTGTCGTCCCCTTCTCCTTGTGCCCTCCTTCTTTCCCATCATCAGGGTCTTTTCCAGGGAGTCTTCCCTTCTCATGAGGTGGCCAAAGTACTGAAGCCTCAACTTCAGGATCTGCCCTTCCAGTGAGCACTCAGGGCTGGTTTCTTTAAGAATGGATAGGTTTGATCTTCTTGCAGTCCATGGGACTCTCAAGAGTCTCCTCCAGCACCATAATTCACTAGCACCTTAGAGACCAACTAAGTTTGTTCTTGGTATGAGCTTTCGTGTGCATGCACACTTCTTCAGATAATCTTAAAGTTATTCAAGCCATAATGACAAGATTGTAAAGCGACATGTCTGGGGAAAATAGATTGGTGCTTGTATAAATTATAAACTATATTCCTTTATGTGTTTTTCTTCAACCCAAATGTCTCCATATTGCTGTGATTCTGGTGTTGTAAGGGGTTGGGATAGATGGCCCCTTGGATCCCTTCCAACTCTACAATTTTATGATTCAAGGATCCTTTCATTGATGGGGTCTCTTTTAAAAACTGCATCAAATGAAAACTTACATTGGTAAACTGTCCAGTAAATATCACAGATCTGGTGCTTGCCAGAACCAGGAAAACAATGATCAAAGGCACATATGCATCCATCCCCATGCACAAAATTGAATCATAACCATCAACAGACCTCAGAAGATGTAGGTCAGGCCTGTCCAATCTGTCGATCGTGATCTACTGGTCGATCGGGCTGTCACTTGAGCGATCGCCCCAACCCCCCAAAAAATAATAATAAAAAAGCTCAACAACTCTGTTCTCTCCCCCTAAAAAAAGCTCAACAACTCTGGTCAATCGAATGGGTAGATCACTGGCAGTTTATTTATAGTGGGAGTAGATCGCAGTCTCTTGGAAGTTGGACACCCCTGATGTAGGTGAACTATGATTTAAAGGTGGCTCCGAGGTGGCCCTTCGAGTGCATGTCACGTGCCCCCCTTCCCTAGTGTTCTTTTTCTCCCCACACAATCCTGACCTCTGTGTAATCCCCCGTCTTACCAACCACTCCATTTTTCTCCCTCAGTTGTCTCTCAGATAACTTCCCTTTGCTTCCTACCATTTCAGTCGCTCATCTTTCTGTTCAGCTACTTGGGTGCTGATCTGAGCCCCAAGAAGTAGAGCTGAAAGAGCAAGTAGTAGAGAGTGTCATTCTTCCCCACTTCCTCTTTCACCTCCAAACTTTTTAAGACTCTGCAGCTCTGGTGCCAATATGAGCCTTGAAAAGTAAATAGAGCTGAAAGAGGGAGTAGAAAGGAGCTTTGCTCTTCCAGCTTCCTCGTTCAGCTCTATGTAGTTCTCAAGAGGGAAAGGGGTAACCCCTCGCCATCTCATGATGAAAGGGGGAGTGAGGGGGCTCAAAGTCTTCAGGACCACCAAGGAAAGTCCTCAAGGGAACCATCACCCAAAGTTTGGTAGAAGGTACCACCTGAAAATGCTACAAAAGTCAGCAACACTGACAGCCAGGGCCATCTCATCCATAGGGGCTAGTGGCGCGGCACGCCAGGGCACCGGCCCCCCCAGGGTCGCCCCCGCGAGCCCGCCAGCATACTGGGCGCCCCCCTCCCCAACCCGCCCCGCCCCCCAGGGGGCTGGCAGCTGCTGCCGCCCATGCCGCTCCCAAGCCGGCTGCGAGCTGGCCGCCCTCACCTCCCATCCCAGGAGCACTGGAAGGGCACACAGAGCCCCGCGCCGCTCCAGCATCATGCCCCTTGTCCCCCGCTGGCCCACCCCCCTCCCGAGGGGCGGCAAGCGCGGGAGGCGGCGGAGAGGCGGCACGCCGGGGGCGCCAGAGGGATTGCCGCGCCACGGCGGCCGATCTCCCTAAGACGGCCCTGCTGACAGCATAACTATATGCATGCTTACTTGGAAGAAAATTATATTTTGTTCAATAGCCTTGTGCCCTTGTGTGTTTAGGTTCACAGCCTTAAATATTCAAAACAATGTGATAAAAGAAAAAAGAAGTAGTATAAAGCTCAAAATGGACACAGGAACAGGGTGAAAATTTGCTTCTCGCCACCTGTTTTCAGTGTAGGCCCATCTAATTGTGACTGGCTACAGACTGTGGCTAAGGACGCGGGTGGCGCTGTGGTCTAAACCCCGTTGCTCAGTCCCAGCTCCTGCCAACCTAGCAGTTCAAAGCACACCAAAATGCAAGTAAATAAATAGGTACCGCTCTGGCAGGAAGGTAAACGGCATTTCCGTGCGCTGCTCTGGTTTCGCCAGAAGAGGCTTAGTCATGCTGGCCACATGACCCAGAAAAACTGTCTGCAGACCAACGTCGGCTCCCTCAGCCTGTAAAGCGAGATGAGCACCGCGACCCCAGAGTCATTCGCGACTGGACTTAATTGTTAGGGGCCCTTTACCTTATTACAGACTGTAGCTATGCTTCAGGGTAGAACAGAAATGAACCCATATGTCTGGAAAGGAGCTCAGAGAATGTGTTTATTGAAGTGGTTTTGTTAAACAATCATAGACAACTCTATAGGAAAGTCACAGGATATATGGAGAATGGGCAGGAAAGACATCAACATGGCAAGTCCTCAGTTGCCCTCTGCATTTCTTCTGAAGCATCTTACATGACTTGACACAGGGTGCCATGCTAAAGTAATCATTAATTACCATTCATGTTATGATTAAGCATCATTGCTGCCAGTTCAGCATGTTGAGTTGTATCACATCTCAGCCCCATCCTATTCAGAGTCACAATCAATGGGCCTAACTCTACCAAAATCAAGCTGCATGGCTACAGTCCTATGGATGCTTCTTTTGGAGTACCGGTAAGTCTCATTGAATTCAACTGGAGTAGACATGTTGCTCAAGGTTCCTCAGACAACATTGATTATGTGATTATCAGTGTTCCAGCTCTGCTACAGTCAAACAACCCTGTGGTTCATACAAAAGCTGTCCTGGAATAAATAACAAAGGCAATGAAGTTTTGGGGTGCCTTTGTTAATTTTAAAATATAGTGAGTCACCAGCATCCTATTAAAAATGCTTTGTAGGCATTCTTCTGGTGGGAGGGAGGGGGAGAATAAAAACCACAGTTATCAGAAATCTGTCCCTATTCTATAACGTGGGAATGTGTTTCTGCTTATTTCTGCTCTTCTCCTTCGCTCTCCTGCCCCACCCCGATTCATTTTATGTTCTAAATCCCATCAGAAGGTTAATTGTGTTAACAGGAGTTACTGCCACAGGGGAAAGATGTGATTGAATGCTGAGTGCAGTTTTAGTTGATAACCTCAGAGTGACTGAAAGGGCACAAAAAGGGGGCCGATCTGCTCTGAAGGGGCTGTCAGTCACTCAGGAAAAATGCGGCTGTGGGAGAAATGGCCTTATCTCCCAGGACACAAGGAAGAAAAGCTATCAAAATAATCTCAAGCCTGCACTCCTTCTAGCTTGTATGTCTCTGTCTGCAGGCCTGGCAGCTGAGCTACAGATATGACAAACTGGGCTTTTCATCGGGTGTGAATCATAAACAAACAAGCACAAGGCTCGGTATATTCTTGGGCACAGTTTAAATGGCACGGAAACGTGCAATTCATCAGAAGGGCTAATGCGCAATGGTAAATAACGGGATTTTATTACACCAGTGAACTGTTTCGAAAGAAAGAAAGAAAGAAGAAAGAAAGAAAAAAGAAAGAAAGAAAAGAAGAAAGAAAGAGCCCAGCAACAATGGCCCAGTCCAATGAAAAAATTATGTACACAAAATTCTCTACATGGAAAAGGGTAAAACCAGTGACTCAGTTTGGATGGGGGCCTCACACACAGGGTTGTAGCCAATACTAGACCCACTTAATTTTAATGGGTCTACGCTAATTAAAATATTGTTGTGTTGTGTTCAGTTGTTCAGTCGTGTCCGACTTTGTGACCCCATGGACCAGAGCACGCCAGGCACCCCTATCTTCCACTGCCTCCTGCAGTTTGGCCAAACCCATGCCAGTCGCTTCGAGAACACTGTCCAACCATCTCATCCTCTGTCGTCCCCTTCTCCTTGTGCCCTCCATCTTTCCCAACATCAGGGTCTTTTCTAGGGAGTCTTCTCTTCTCATGAGGTGGCCAAAGTACTGGAGCCTCAACTTCAGGATCTGTATGTTGGATAACCCACGCAGCTGAAACTACGCTTACATACCCTCCAACGTTTCTCCAATGAAAATAGGATGTCCTAAGGAAAAGGGGGACATTCCGGGATCAAATCAGAAACCAGGGTGGCTTCTGAAAATCCGGCACTGTCCCTGGAAAATAGGAACACCGGGGGGGGGGGAGGCGGTCTGAGCTTATTTCCCCTCTTCAACAGGCGATCAGTCTGTGTGCAGGAGCTTGTTGACTTTTCAGGCAAGAAGCTGTAACCAGCAACCACTTATAATTTAATAGTTATGGCATGATCAATTTATGTATTATATATCACACCCATCAACTAAGGAACTCAAGAGTAGCATGCATTGTTCTTTTCTACTTGTTTTCTTCTCAACAACCCTGTGAAATAGGTGGCACTAAGAAAGTGTCTGGTTGACCCCAGGGGCAGATCTGCTATGAAACTAAGGAAGCTTAAGCTACAGGGCCCTTAATCCTGGAGGGGTCCCAGAAGTGGCTTTAATCCACATTGCTTAAAAATTTGGGGTCTTCTAGACCCAATTGGGGTTGCACATCTCAAATTGATTATTTTTTTGTTGTAGATATTTCAACAATCCCAAAGTTTGAGAGTCAGTAGTACAGCTGTTGTAAAGGTGTGGTAATCTGTCATGGAACAACCCCATTGAAGAAGATAACAGTGGTTACCCAGACCTCATTGCTGGCTGTGATGGTGCCCCCATGACAGTTCAAGCAGGAAGGCCCCCAAGATGTAGGTCTGCCACTGGATGACCCAAGGCCACCCAGAGAGTTTTGTGGCTAAGCAGGAATTTGAAGAGGTCTCCCTCTCTGGTTCTGGACCGAAATACTAACCACTATAGCACACTGCTTGTTGGGACAAATTGTCTTCTCCAGAATAAATAGCTAAAAATCACAGACTTAGCTCACACAGAGAGGATGAGGTAGTAAAATTACATGACATTAGACAGCAAGGGTGCATCACAAGACAGAATCGTCCTCTATATAATAAGCAGTCCCTGCACATAAAATAAAATAGATTTGGGGGAAATGTCCTATTGAAAGCAATAATTCTTCAACATCAACTTCGTTGGACTTCATGTTGTTTGGATGCCTGATAACCATCTTCCAAAGCAACTACCAAAAAAGAGGTTTAAAGACGCCCTCAAAGGAAATCTATATTTAAAAAAGTAACTTAAGCATTGATAACTGGGAAACACTGTCCTGCGAGCACTCCAATTGGAGAACAGCTTTTACCAAAGGTGTCATCGACTTTGAAGAAGCACGAACTCAGGGTGAAAAAGATAAGCGAGCTAAGAGGGTTTGGCAAACCCTCACCGTGATCAACTCCCACCCAGAAACCTACCGGTATGTCCCCACTATGGAAGGACGTGTGGATCCAGAATTAGCCTCTACAATCACTTACAGACTCACTGTTAAGACCATGTTCATGGAACAATCTTACTCAGCTACAAGTGATTGCTAAAAAATAAGTTAGATTTGTATGGAGATAAAGCTTTAGGGATTGAATCAAGTGTCTGTTCATGGCGTCCTGTTTATTTCTCTCTGTCCTACCCTAAATTTTTAAAAATATATCCTGCCTTTTCTTAGTTCAAAGCAGCTCACAAACTCATTTGCCTTCCTTCTGCCATGCTGATACAATAATAGTGTCCTAAATTGTCTCTCAAGTATCATGCTAATCTTTAACATACTATTTCCCCTATATTAGATATTCCTCTAACAAACCAAACCCAAAGGCCTTATTCTGCTACGTCCTAATAGAGCTTGACTGTTCCCTCCTGCACCCGTTTTGAGGTGAAAAGGTTCTGCAGTGATGAAACTAACAACACAACTTGATAAAAACAACCAAAAATGCTTATTGACTTGATAGCAGGGAAAGCCAGTTTGAAGTATTTGATTCCTGACACCAGTTAAGCAAGTATGTGCAAAGTGTAAAACCTGCACTTGTTGATTTCTGACATAAAAATCAATGAAACTGTCCATAACCTTCATCTCTTTGGTTTAACTCTCCATAGTAGATCAAAAGAGAGTAATTAGATTTCTGCCTGACTAGCAGGGGTAGAAAGCTGTTTCATTTTGGATCAAAAACCTTCCCAGTAGATTACACCTCCTAACCGTTGCTTATCAACACTTAACAATTGCTTCTGTATTTGACTTTGACAGAACTACCAGAATGCTACAATCTAATTTCCAGAGAAAGATGATGAAAGGCTTTCAAAGTTTTAGTTTTCTTCCCGATTTCAGTATGTATTCTCTGTTGTGCTACACATTTTGGCTATCCAGATTTCCAATCTTACTAATCACCTCAATAATTAAAATAAAGCAGGAGAAACCTTCATTTAATGGACAAGACAATCTTTAGGTTTAGATTTAATGTACCTGTCTCACTCTGTAAATAAATATGTCTCTGTTTTCATGCTCCAAATGAGACTACAGCTATGAATAAAGCTTATTCAAAACACATTCTTTCCCTCAAAGGATTTTGGGCACTGTAATTTCCCTCTCACAGAGTTTCAATTCCCAGCAACCCTTAACAAACCACATTGCCCAGAATTCTTTGAAGGAAAGAATGTGCTCTAAAAGTACAATGTGCACACAGCCTCATGGGCGTAGCCAGGCTTCATGTTGCGGGGGGACGGGGACGGGACAGTATTTTTATTTATTTACTTTCTCTAGAGGGGGGCAGCTGCCCCTGCCCCCCCCCCCAGCTATGCTCATGCACAGCTAAAACTCTTCCATAGATTTTCATCTGGCGACTTCTTTAATATCACAAACATTTTGGATGTAACTGTTTTGGCTGCACTCTGTTGCTAAATCAGGTAATATTAAGGGGGAAAGGACAAGGTAAGCTGAGGTTCTAAATAGCCCTTATTGGCAATGTTCTAGTTTAGCATTGCTGTTGCCAGTAGATGAGCATTATTAATATCTGCTTTAAGCAAAAGATCACTCTGGAATGGAAGCAGCTTGGAAACATGAGAGAGCACGAAAAAGCAAACAACATATAGCACTAGCAATGCGCTAGATGGGAAGTAATCAGCTGGAAAATATGTGACAACTTAACATCGGTGATGGACAGATGCGGTGTATTCATGTGTGGAGGCCAAGGGAAGCGGCTCAGTGAATTCCAGGCCACAAAAGCAAGCTTTGGAGACAGATTCCCATCATGCACACCATCTGGCAGCTCCCATTATAACCTGTGGGAGTGCCATATACTATTCTTTGGGTGAACACTGTTTAATTCTTTTACAATGCTCAATTCATATTTAATTATAAACATATGAAGGTATCTGATGTTTAGATAGATAGGGTTAGATATTAAGCTAGACAGACAGACAGGTCCAGCAGTGTAATGATGGTGGTGCAACCAGCATCCCAATAAGATCAGGGGGCGGCAGGAATAAGCACTGCCAACAGAGAGTGTAGCTTAAAATAATTGTAATAGCATTCAGCTATTCACACATTCAGCTATTCTTTTAATGTGTATATCATTATCAGAAAATCAAGATCACTCACATGTACTTAGTAAAACTATTATACACAGGGGGTAAATAATCCCACATGGATAATTTTTGCATTTTGATCATGGGATAAATCTAAAAATCATCTTTAAATGTATGGCATGTGTTCAATTGTAATGATTTTAGTTCAAATTCTAGCTCAGCTCCCAGTATGCGAAAGCCTCTATTTTATCAGAATGAACTAACTCAACTTCATAAAACAATAGTCAGGTATTGTAACCAATGAAGGTTCGTCCACTAGGGATACTGAGGTGTCAAGCAATTAAAAAATAATAATCCTAGGCTGTCCCCTCAAAAAATCTTAAAGCCACACACTCTTTCCTGTCCCACATGCATTTTATACTTCCATGAATGCTTGTGGATGCATTTCTGTCAATCTGTTCTAAGGCCAATCAGCAATCAGCATATTTCAGGCAGTCCTAATCCAAAGGCATACCTATGGCAAAAATATCCCTCCCATGTGTCTCTGGGCAAAAAAACAGGTGACTGACATTTGAATACAGTACTCAGAAAACTCCCAGCTTTTCAGCATCCACTTGACAGCCTCCCTCTGTTGTTATGAGAGCTATTCAGCAGCCACTATATCAAATTAGGGAGGATGGCTTGAAGAACAGCCCTGCACCATGTCACTCACAGCCCATCAGAATCACACATCTGCTCTGAGCATGCTCAGAGCTGTTTCCTTGAAGTCCAGATTTCCTCAAAGGAACCACAGAAGCAACAGTGAGTGTGTCCTATTTTGATGAGTTACAGGTAGATAGCCGCGTTGGTCTGCCATAGGCAAAACAAAATAAAAAATAAAAAAATTCCTTCCAGTAGCACCTTAGAGACCAACTACGGTAAGTTTGTTCTTGGTATGAGCTTTTGTGTGCATACCAAGAACAAACTTACCGTAGTTGGTCTCTAAGGTGCTACCGGAAGGATTTTTTTTTGTTTCTTCTTTGATGAGCTTTTCAAAAATAGTTTGTTTAGTGTCCTTGCTAGAGAGGGCATGCATAAGCAAGCAACGGTGGACACCTGTGTCTTAGAATCGTAGAATCATAGAACTGTGGAGTTGAAAGGGGTTTTTCTATAAAATACCTATTATTTCCCCATAGATATTCCCATTTTATAGATGGAAATGCTGAGGATAAAAGGTCATAACTGAGGTTATGACTCAGCAGGAATTTGAACTCCTCTCCAATGTTTTGCCCTTTTGTTGGTGGCTCAGACTACTTCATATCATTGAAATACTATTCTTCATTCCATTTTTTTTTAAAAAAATTGTGAAATACCTGTGTTTGGCATCATCAGTCACAATACAGTGGATTAAAAGAGGCTTGTGGTTAAAATAGAAATATATAATAAAACCTGAAAATCATAGAAATTAGAAATAGAATGTTCCTTCTTAAGGAAATGTTGAAAGAGGCCTGAAATCAACTTCCATATGAACACAAACATATATTTGCACAACTGGCCACATGTTCGCAGTTCATTCTGTCTGTTGCACATACAAAATGCTCTAGTTATCAGATTTAACACCTATATCCCAGTCTATAACCTCCTTTACATGGGGGAAAGTCCCATTGATTGGGACTAAGATGCTTCTAATTGTGCTCAAGATTACAGCCCCAAACGAAAGATCCAAAACTTTTGCACATGGCTTGATGCATCTGTGATACTTTCAGTAAAAAAAAGTAACAATATTTATGTTTTAAGGCATCCCCACACCAAATAAGATTTCCTTAAACAAACAAAAGCCACTGTCCTGTTATGCCATTCCCTCTTCTCTGTATCATATCATTTTTGTTCAGCAAATGTATGTTTATTCTGTTCTTGTGCTTTTTTTAAACAGTACATCAGTTGGAGGGATCGAATCGTAACTGCACATAGTGTTGATTTGCCACATATTTGGATTTACTGCATATTCGATCCTTCACCCTTTTTCTGGTTTTACACTAGACTCCACAGTGTGTTTTAATCTATTTGTCCATAGTATTGGCTTTCTCAGATCAATATTGCAAATCTAATCTGTAGCAGTCAACCAGTTCCTCTCCATGCAGCTCAAAACTATCCAGCCTTACAAATTGTGACTTGCAACATTTCTCTCTCTGAAACTTTGTGAAGAAGAAGAAAACACAAGTGGCTAAATAAAAGTCTCCACGTTGAGGTGTAGGGCAGATTACATCAAGGGTCAATCTCTAGATTGTCCTCTGCAGTGGACAAATTTGTAATATTACTCCCCCCCCCATGGCTTTGTAGCAAACTTTTATGGGCCTTATAATAAGTAACTTCATTCACTTGCATGATATCACATGATATTTCTTAGAACCAGGGAACATTGGTCCCTTTTGGAAACTTAGGACAAGACCCAGTTAAAGTTTAGCAGTTTGAAGTCCCATTGGCTTCAAACGGAATAATTAAGCAAATGCTTCTGGCTACAGCCTCATGCACACATACCTGGGAATAAGTTCCATTGAATTTAATAGGACTTAACTGGGGTAGCTAAGTCAGTAGGCTCTTAATCTCAGGGTTGTGGGTTTGAGCCCCCACGTTGAGCAAAAGATTCCTGCATTGCAGGGGGTTGGGCTAGATGACCCTCATGTTCCCTTCCAGCTCTGCAATTCTATGATTCTACGACTTGCTTCTGAGTAGACATGTTCATGACTGCACTGCACAGCTCTCCCATTGAAGCCAATGGGACTTTAAAGTCACTTTGGCTGGATTTTGCCCTTAATGCCCAAATAGTGTGATTAAATAAGAAAAATGTCACACGGTGTTATCTGTGGCTCTTGCTAATGCTCTCTGTTCTATTTCACATTGCCCAGCTATTTATTTTAATCATATGTGATTTCCTCCTTTTTCTTTTCTCATCTCTGTACAAGAGGCACCTTTCTGCCTTTGTGAAAGTCACCACCAGTCAATGTGCTTCTTTGACATGTGAGGGGCTGAAACACAACAGACTTGTGCAATTGCGGGGCTCTGTTCCCTATAGCCCTTCCTTTATTTTGCTCCATGCTCTTATTTTTTATTATAGAGAAGAGAGAGTGATTATGAAAAAGATACACTGAGATCTGCATTGTCTCTGTCCCAGTCACACGGGCAAAGGAATTGCACACAAGCTATTTCCAGGCAGGCAATGTTCTTAGACCTTTCTCTATAGATGCCCAATTAGAAGATTAGCATCTTTCCTCTCCAGCCCCCCCTTTTCTATTAAATAGTCACACAAAAGCCGAGCTGACAAATTGCTCTCTCCATGGTGTTGCACGAAGACAGACAATAGATGATCATCATTTACTATACTCAAATCCTATTAATCAGAGATTAATGAGAACATGTCTAGTGGGGGAGAAATTACCAGAATGTGGGGATATTGGCTTGTTACTCATGTAACATCTGCTCTGGCTTTACCTTTAGTGTCATGTCATCTTTTATCATACTGAAATAATGTTTGGTCCAGAAACATAATTAAGATAATGGGGACCTCCCTTTAACAATCACCTGGCTTCAGGGAAATGTTACTTCTGGGACACTTAAAGGTTTTTGTGTGGGGTTTTTTTTATATATATAAAAAAGCCATACCTGTTTTTTTTTTAGCAAATGTCATTATTTTTCTTAGCAAAAAGAAAAGCCAACAATTGTTGCCATTTTTCAATTTTAGTATTATTTAAATCTGATATGAAAATGATGGGTGGTTTTGGAGGGTCCGCTCCATGGGAGATTAACTATGAACCACAAACTTCTAACAAATATGTTGAAGAATATGCTTTTCATCATGAAATATTGGGAGTCCATTCTTAGATTTAACAAGGTATTGTGGGGTTTAAAAAAAAATGTGTCTGATACATCCTTTTTGTTTCAGGAAATTTCTTTTTTATTGTTAGTGTTTTTTAAAAGGTGTTGTTCAGCGAGGTCTTTCCTTGCATATACTGATTATTTGACATTCAGTAATCTTCTGTCACTATTTTTCCTTTGAAGTGCTATGTGGTTATTTTTTCCCCTTCATGAATACACAGCTTGGAAGCCAAAACTTGTTGCAGCAGAGGGGGGGGGGAATACAGCATGACTATCCCTCCAATAAGATACTCATGTTTTCCTACAAGAAGATTGGGAGTGAGTGGGGTAAATAACATACGAAGTAACCCTAAACCCCCTGTTTGCCTTTAAGACCTGAAACTTGACAATTTGGTCTTAAGTAATTAGTATTCTTTTTGAAACCTCCTAATGCTGTTATCCCTCAGTATGATGGAAGCCATTGCCAGGATAAACAATAAAGCAATTACATCTGTAATCAGCCAATCAGTAAGGAGGGATTGCAATCTATACGTTTTATGTGCTTTAAACGTACTAATTGGCCCGGCTTCCTAATGGCCCGGGTAGATGCTTGTCTCCGTCGGAGGGCTGAGGTGATTAGCGCGCCGCGTATACACGGTTGCCTTGTTGGACTAGCCGTGATCTAAGGCTTTGTGATTAAGCCGTGATTCAGCACCACAGGGACGTGAACAGCTCCCGCAACCCCGCGCCGCCAGGCGGGCGGAGGGAAAGGGGATTGCAGAGAGCTTCTTAATTAATTTTTAATTATTGCTAATTAGAAGTACTCTGCTTTTTTAACATCCTGATGGGGAGAAACAAGAGCGGATCTGCTTCTGCTGCTTCTTTAGCATTATTCCGTTAATTAGTTTCCCAATGAGGGCTTTACCAGGGCAAGGTCAGGCTCTGGCAGGTCTCAGGAATTAGTGTTGTACCGAAATGAAGAAAACCTCACATTGGGGTGAAGCGGGAGGCTAAGCCCGGGAAGCACTTTATTTGGCTTTGCTGACCTTTTTGAAATTAACGGACCGAATTAACGGCATGCAGCTTCGGTAATATAATAATAATAATAATAATAATAATAATAATAATAATAATAATAATATACAATAACATAATAAAACGTTAAACCTTAAAAAGCTTCCCTACACAGGGCTGCCGATAGAGAGAGAGAGAGATGCTTGAGGTTCATTAGGAGACTTGTAGTGAATTATAGAATTGTAGAATTGGGAGGGACCACGGGTAATCTAGTCCAACCACCTGCAATGCGGGGATCTTTTGCCCAACCTGGGGCTCACCCCCCCCCCGAAATTAAGAGTCTTACACTCTATTGACTGAGCTATCCCAGCAGACCCAAGGGTTCAGAAGTAGAGCATCTGCTTTCTATGGCCCCAGAGTCAATCTCCGGATAGAAACTGCCAGGCAGTTTATACAAGATCCAGCTACATGGACTAATGATCTGACTCAGAAAAAGGCTA
Source organism: Lacerta agilis (assembly GCF_009819535.1). Classification (NCBI taxonomy): domain Eukaryota; kingdom Metazoa; phylum Chordata; class Lepidosauria; order Squamata; family Lacertidae; genus Lacerta; species Lacerta agilis. The sequence goes on from NC_046312.1 coordinate 32,089,942, forward strand.
CGTGTTCCTACATTTACAGGTGGGTAGCCGGGTTGGTCTGCCATAGTCAAAACAAAATCGAAAATTCTTTCTAGTAGCACCTTAGAGACCAACTGAGTTTGTTCCTGGTATGAGCTTTCGTGTGCATGCACACTTCTTCAGATTCCTACATTGTTAGAGTGTGGTGCTGATAATGCCAAAGTTGCAGGTTCAATCCCTGCACAGCTACATATTCCTGCAATGCAGAGAGTTGGACTAGATGATTCTCAGGATCCCTTCCAACTCAACAATTCTATGATTCTACGATTGTGAAACCTGAAAAGCTCTTGATTTAAAATATAGGGTGATGCCAGAAGAGGAGCCTTGGGAACCATACAAAGCGCATCCTCTATTACTGAGCCATAGCTGCCTCGTTAAGCTACAGCAAGGCAGTAGTGTCACACAGAGGGGTCAACCCACCAAGGGCTTCTACTGCAGCATCTTCATTCACTTGGAGTGGTAGTGCTTGATGTGCCATTATTTCAGGAGAGTTTTTCAAAGGACCACCAGAAGCTGATTGTCCTTGTAGTGGGGCAGCAGACCTGTGCAGACACACATGCAGCCACGTGTATGATGTAACGTACGGCCCAGGTGTTTACATAAGTGGTATCTCAGATGCCCATCTTCCTTTAGCCTTTTATCTGACGATGGAGCGAATCGGGCACATATATATCCCCACATTGTACATTACACTGGGAACATGAATGCTGCTTTGTTGCTGCGGTGCGTATGCAGTCTTCATTTCTTTGTAAGATTACTTACTCCCTCTTCACCATATAGTCCCAGAGCTGGCTACAACAATATAATATGCCATTCTAAAAACAGATAAAAGCATTCCAAATGGAGCAGAGTGGTATTAAATACTCAACAGAAGAGGTGGGTCCCACAAAACAAAATACTGCCAAAAGGTCAGGGTAAAGAGGTACACATCTTCAGCATACCATGAAATCTGTACAGCGAAGATGCTTGATGCATTTAGGGGCTGCCACAGAGGAAGCCCTCTCCCAGGGCTACCATTCCCTGCACTTTCGAGCCTGTAGGAACTACCAAGAGAGCTGCCAGCTCTGCCAATCTTAGTACACAAGAAGATTAGTAGGGGCCAAAGTCATTTAGGGCTTCAGACATTAATGTGAGCAACTTCAGTTGGGTCTAGAAACAAACAGGCATTTTTAAATAATATATATATATATATAAACCAGCCCTAATATATGCAGATTTATTTAGTCCATTAATATCCCACCTTTCTTCCATCGTAGAACTCAAGTTGGCATGCAAGTTGGTCAGAGACTGACCAGGCAGGCCCATTAGTGTTGAGGAAGTTAACAGATGTTGCTAACATTAGAAAACCTTAGACCTGCTTAGCTTCCTCGAGGTAGCTGAGCATGAGCCTTCTCCCTGGGACCATCTGCAGACCCTATTTACTAAGGAAATCAAGATATCTGCGTAGCATAAATCCCCTTTGTTTCCAGCCCTGCCTTTGCTTCTATTGTGTTCCTGTACGTATCTGTTAGCCTCCATATGCTTTCATTCCTTCTGCCCTTATGCCACAGGGTGCCGCAAGGATAAATTGGTTAATCTCCGTAAGGCACTTACAGCACAATCCTAAACTACTCAGAAGTAAATCCTGTTGAGTTCAATTGCGTTTGGTCCCAGGTGAGTAAGTATTGGATTGCAGCCTAAATTAATAACACGATAGCATGCAGAGCAGTCATTTGCACCCTGGAATCTAAATAACTAGGGCTAAGAAATGGACAAATGAGAGACATTATTCATCCTTTCCTGCAACACACCCACTGAAGGCACATTTAAACAAATAAATGGGTGGGGTATAAATAATAAAAAATATTATCATTATCATAAATTTGTATACCGCCCTTCGGCTACAGATGTCACAACATAAATTCTGAGAATTGGGTCCAAAACCTAATTGGCAGCCAGTATAGTTGGGCCAGGATCGGTGCAATATGCTTAAACCGACTTGCCCCAGCAAGCAACCTGGCTGCAGAATTCTGCACCAGCTGAAGTTTCTGAACCATCTTTGGAGGCAGCCCTACGTATAACACATGAAGATGAAACTAAGCGGCTCTGGGTCTGTTCAGTGCCAGGATGGGAGGTGGCCTAGGAACCACCTTGGCTCCCAGGATGGAAGAAATGTGAGATATAAATCCATGCCAATAAATAAATAAATAAATAAATAAATAACATGCCACTCCTCACATGCTCTCTAGGAGATCTGTACATTATTCTTGTATGTAGATGCCAACAGCCTGCTTCCCCACTGGACCATGTGTGGCTGGGAACACAGGTGATCTCTTGGTGTTGTTTACACAGTAAGGGTTGGACTGTGAACTGGTTCAGGCACCAACACTGGATTAAAACTGAAGGTATAAAATGACCATACCACCAACATAGTAGCGGATTTGTTAATCCACCACCCACTACGCTCAACAAAGACTGTGAACACTGACAACAGTGGTAGCAGGGATCTACCAACAGCCTACTGATCAATATGGCTAACTTGGCCTCATATTTCATTCCTGCCCCCCTTCCACAACCGCAAACAAATCTCACTACAGTTCATCAGAGGCAATAAAAGGCAAATAAACATGCCTTGCCCCCCAATCTTCTCTCATCTTCAATGTAAACCAATAAATATACAGAAAAAGAACCTACTCAATTGACACTGACATAAAAAAAACCCCACATAGATATTTTTTTAAAAAAAACACCAAAGACTGTGAACCCAGGTTGCCTGGCCCTAATGGACTTCATTTTTTTTGCTCCACCATTGAGAAGCAGTGACTGGGAAGCATCAGCTGCTGATTTTCTGGCTGTTGTAAATCTCTTAAGGACATAGAATCTGTGTCAGGAAAAGAGGTAGCAACCCCAAAAGGGTGGGGGATCCACCAAAAGATGTGCAAATGTGGTCTCATGTGTGTGAATGTTGGAATTTCACGGTTGAAAATATGCTAGCTGCCAGGCTACAATCACTTGCCTGGGAGTAAGTTCCACTGAACTCAACTAGAGTCTCTCTCTCCTCCCCCCTTCTTCTATATTCAATTTTTTATTTATACAAAACAAACACATTTTTGGGGGGTGTAATAATGGGCAGTCTACTATTTCTGCTTCCAGCCATCATTCTGTAACATTTCTCTGTTCAATATACAGTCCCATTCCAGGCCTGCAGCATTGCTGAAAGCTATGAGCTTTCCATCTCGTAGCCGTGTTTTTCTAATTCAGCTCTTAGCTGATTGGAGAAATCATCTTCCACATTGTCATCATTCCAATTGTCTTCCCACACATGTGCATCTTCATCTTCATCTAAACCAGCCCAGTCTTCAGCTGGGAACTCCTTGAACTTGTCATCCTCCTCCAGCAGCCCCAAGTCGACAGGCTGCTTCTTCTCGGACTTCTAGAGCCCACCAGCACAACTCCCACTTTTTTGCTCCCCTGGCTGGAGTCACTTCTGAGTGAACACACATAGAATAACACTGTAAAAGTATCAGCACTTTTGGGTGTTTACAGTGTACAATGCAAACTAAATGTTAGTTTATCCCCACGTGACACCTGTTAGATATTGAATGTAACATTTACATACAATATGTAAGAGGAGTTGTGGTCAATCAAACATGTTTCATGTTTCCAAAATGCTGTTGAGGATTAATCTCACAACATGTGCTTCATTCGCATGTATGTCTATATCTATATCTATATATATAACCTAAATATCATTGTACTTTCTGAATGCAGAAAGAAAGAAAAATCAATCCAGTCAATGGAGTACAATGAAAATGAGATGAGAACCAGGTATCATTAGCACAACCTGTTAACATGATAAAACATTTACAAAATTAACATTACAAATCAAATGTAGATTTAATTTCATAATTTGTCTTCCTACTTAATAATGTTAAGAACCATGCTCTTATAAAACCCAGTGTTAATTACAGTAAAATCCATCAAATCAAATTAAACATTTGGAATCAATAGTGGTTATCCACCTAGTGTTCCTAATGGCAATCATGTATTTTGATGAGTGTTTCCAATATGCCTTACTTTTATCACCTTCCCCAACTTTCAGTGAACCCAATGTATGCTAATTCACACCTGATAACAATTGGCTTTTGCCTGGACTAACCCTCTGAAGCTGATGATAAAATGTGTCAGCCGAGATATTTTTTTCAAGAAGCTGCTAAAACATTTCACATTTGGCCAGCTTGATTACAATGCCAGACAAAAGGAAACTGAATAAATATACCTGCATTATTACTCCATCTCACTCCTACGTTTTGTTTAATAAGTTATGATATGTTGTCCATTGCATTATATTTTTAAAAGGAAATCTTAATGCTTACTTTGGAACTTGTTAAGCCATCACCTGTGTCCTATACAATCCTATGCATACCTACCATACATAAGCCCCAGCGATTGCAATGAGGCCAAGTGGGTATAGGACTGCAGCCTCAGTAATCTTTGCAGGTCTTTTTTTGTCATGTGTCTTTAGGCCCTTATCTGTTTATCCCAGTATTGGTTACTCTGGCTGTTAGCAGCTCTCCAGAGTCTCCAGCAGGCCTCTCTCATAGCTCCGGCTAGCTGATCCTCTGTAACTGAGGTCGCAGAATGAATTTGGTGTAGGTTGGCAAAGCAAACAAAAAGGTATGCCAAAATCCAGGTTTGGGGCAAGTACTCTTTGGTGAGAGAACTCCAGCAGAGATTTAAAATCACAAAACATGCAGCGAAGTAAAGTGTGGAAATATGGGCTGTTAGACCTTTAAAACAGTGTTTTTCAACCACTGTTCCGCGGCACACTAGTGTGCCGCGAGATGTTGCCTGGTGTGCCGTGGGAAAAACGTCCCGGCCGTTGTTGTTGCCTTCCTTCAGCTAATCAGGGTCAGCCCTCGCGTTTGTACACAGAGCCGAAAAGAGACGCCGGCTGCCTCAAAAGTGCCTCCCTCCTTCCTTCGCCCTCCCGCCAGCCAATCGTCTGCGCCCTCCGGCCTGCCGGAGTTCCCCGCCTCCTCGGCCGTCGGCGTGGCCCTGAAGGGGTCCTGCGCTCCGCACGCGCCTTGTCGCGAGTGGGGTTCCGAGGCCAATCGGATTTGGGAACTTGGGCTGCTCCTAAGTGGAGGGAGAAGAAGTCCGGTTGCAGCTTCTTTCCCAATAGGAGTGCGATCCCGTTAAAGTGACTGGGAAATGGGCCAACGCGGGGTGAGGGGCGGGGCCGGCAACGTGCTATAAAGGCGCGAAGGCGTGTGTGGTGATGGCGCTTGGTGGCATGCGCGTGCGTGAGGTTTTGGCGGCGCGAGGAGGACGAGTTGGTCTCGCTGCCGCCGCCGCCGCCTCCCCCGCAACCTCCTCGCTCGGCTGCGCTGCTCGGCCGACGCCCTGAGGGGACATGGCGGGTAAGTAGCGGGCACGAGGCAGCTCTGGTGGTCAAGCGAGGGAAGAGGTTTGAAGGCGGCAAGAGGGAGGCTGGAGCGGTGGCAGCGGTTTTCTGAAGGGAGCCCTGTCGTCCCCGAGTCTGCAGGAGGAAGGAGCAGGCTCGCTTTCTGAGGCTGCCTTAGCGGAGCTTCCCTTCGGGAAGGGCTTGGCCTGGGGCTTCGCTGGAGGGCGGAATGAGGGGCGCTTCTCGCCGGCTGGTTTGCGTTTCTGACCCGCCCTGAACTAGTGCAACAGGCAAATCAACAACCATTCTCTCACCTTTTGTCCTGGCCAGCAAAAGTATAACTTTGGATGCAGCAATGGATCTGCCCCACTGCTGGAGGTGGGGCTTGGGGCTTTCTGTGTCCATCAGTGCAAACCTTATGCATTGGTCATTCGTTATAGTTTTGGAGCCTTAACAATCTTATAAACAAACATCACTAATTTTCCTAACTGAAAACTGTGGTTCTGAGATGCTTGGACACACCTGCCCAATTTGTTCAATGTTGCATCATACTGTTGTCATTTTAAAGATCATTATTTAAAGGAGACCAGGGGCTGAAGTGGATATTTTTGAAGCACATGCTTTTGTTTTTATAACCAAATAAATTATTGTGAGATGCTCAGACTCTTAAGTTTTACAGACTTCACCAGAAGTGATCCTGCTCTTTATTATGTTCTCCCCCAAAATAAAAGCAGGGAGGGAGGAATAAAAAAAAAAACCCAAGGAAGCCTAATTGCCAGAGGAGGAGCTAGCTGCTCCAGCACCCTAAGCAGCACACATGCTGTGCACCGCTGGGGGGGGGGGCAAGTCAAGCGTCCCAGGGCACTGCCCATGGTGAGGGTCCCAGGGGGACAGCACGGTGTGGACAACCACTGCCGTGCACAGGTATGTGGACAACCACTGCCGTGAATTGTACACAAGATCATCACAAAAAAGGGAAACACCACATTGGCTGGGCTCTCAAGTGTGGCATGGCAGTTAATTATATCATGTCAGGATGTCTCAGGAGCTTCTCCACTCATGTCTTTGTCACAAAAAGTCACTCAGGTACAAGACTAGAGTCCCTCAGACCTTACTTGGGGCTGGACTATATTTTGAAAAAAATATGAACAAATTCCTATGCCCCACAAATAACCCAGAGATGCATTTTAAATAAAAGGACAGGTTCCAATTCTGTAAAAACACGCTGATTCCTGGACCATCCGCGGGCAGCATTTAGAAGGTGATTGGGCCACATCCGGCCCCCGGGTCTTAGTTTGGGGACCCCTGCTCTTAAGTCCAAGAATTATAAAATACTTTCTTTGTGTTTATTTGATTCCTATTCAAGAGAATTACTTTATATATAGTTAATATAGGCACAGAGTTAATTTTTTAAACATTTTCTAATGGTGGTGTGCCTCGTGATTTTTTTCATGAAACAAGTGTGCCTTTGCCCAAAAAAGGTTGAAAAACACTGCTTTAAAATATGCCCTTCTAAGTTCCTTCCAAAATTTTCTACTTCCCCTAGCATAGAAAAAGACTGTATGTCTGGTGAGTTAAAAATGGTTTACTTACAAACTCTTCAAATGTCAGATTCATGTTCTTTTCCATACAGCATTCAGAAAACATAGGCAGCAAAACTTAGGTTGATGCAAAGTGGTGAAAGTTCCTAAATTATTGTTATAGGAACGTAAGGGTGGCTTTTAAAAAGCCAGAATAACCAGCTCAGACTTCTTTACATGTCAGAGGTCACATGGTAGACAGAGACAAACAATAGACTTGACTTCCTCCCTCTCAAGGTGAGGAGGAGTGACTTAGCTAAGTCTGGCAGGACAGCTTATTCTGTGGCATTAACCCCTTTATGCATTAATCAGACTTAAGCATTTTGGTTACATGAGGCTGGTTATCCCACACTGGAATGTTTGTACTCTCTCAGTGAGCATGTTGTTTCCAGAACAAGGATGGGGAATATCTGATGCAATAAATGTTTTTAAGAATATAATACAAGAGCATAAGGAAGGCCTGCTGGATCAGGCCAATGTCCCATCTAGTCCAGCATCATGTTCTCATTGTGGCCACCCAGGTGCCTTTAAAAACTTGCAAGCAGGACCTAAGTACAACAGGGCTCTCCCTACCTGGAATGCCCAGCAACTAGTATTCAGAGGCCAACTGCTTCTGACAATGGAGAAAGAGCATAGCGATCATGAGTAGCAGCCATTGATAGATTTCTCCTCCATGAACGTGTCTAGTCCCGTTTTAAAGCCATCCAAGTTGTTGGCCATTGCTGCCTCCTGTTGAGTAAGTTCCATAGTTTATGCAATGCACGGAGAAGTACCGGTACTTTTTGTTGTACTCCAGTTCCCAGCATCCTTGGCCATTGGTCATGCTGGCTGTGGCTGATGGGAGTTGCAGTCCAACATCTGGAGAGACGCGGGTTTCCCATCCCTACTATGAGTCCTTTAACTCGTAGGTTTTCAAATTGTGGGTTGAGACCACCTGATGAATGGTAAGTGCTAGGACTCTGGAGGTTATCTGCTGCTGCTGGAAGGCAAGCACTATTTGCGGTGCCCTTACTATCTCTCTCTCTCTCATCTGAAATCATAGTTCTGCAAACAGCAGCTGGGCAAAAATCTTTCTGTGTCTGTAACACAGAGACACTTGGGTCAATATGGCTAATTATGAGCAACCCCCAAATCCAAACGCCTTTGTAATTAACACTTTTGTTCCTTTGATCACTGCCACTTTTATCGCACCCAGAAGGATGCTAGGCTATTGACAGGGAACTCTGAAAACAATGTGCTCCTGACTCTCACAAGTTCATGTAGTAAACCACTAATGCAATGTACTTATCATCATAATGCATGATGAAAGGCGAGCAACAGGCTGTGGCAAGAATGAACCTTTGGCTTTCTAGCAGGAGACAATCAATTCAAAGAGTAAGTTCTTGTTATCTATTTTGTGTACAATATTTTTTTGTTACTAGATGTCAAATGTGTGTGATGAACATTTCCCCATTTGGCAACTATGTAGGAGACACAATGAGAAAAAGTCTGCCTGGAGGCACCCATGTCTGCAACTTCAGAAAACAAGGAAATGCTCCTGTATGAACTATGGACCCAGAACTTATTAGTGACTTCTTCCCTCCCCTAATTTTGTGGGAATGAATTTGTGGGACTGATGCTGGAGCTGGGCTCTGATCTCTTTCCCTGCGCATTTTCCCAAGGGCCTGAATCTAAAGAATTAGAGAACATGGTGAGGCGCACACTTTTGGCATTGCCTTTAGATCACCAAATAGCTTTGAATATTGTAAGCCCCGGCAAGAAGGAGAGTGGCCATTGTGGGGCAGAGGCAAGGCTGGAAAGAAGGGTGGGACCTGTGATGCAAGCTGGTTTGAAAGACTTTGCAACCTGTGGGTTGCTGGCTCCCCAGCAGTGCTCGAAATCTTGCCACTTCTGACACAAGACACTTCTAGACTGCTGCTATTTGGGGTGGGGGGAGAGAGATTTGATCACATCCCAGCAAATTCAAGTTGCACAATTAAATTTGATCTGATGCTGTTGGTCAATAAACCCAGTTCCATCCCAAACTGGACATTTTGCAATAAGGAAAGTGACAAGGAAACGCGATGGAATGTGTAGAATAACAATTGTTTGATGCAGCATTGTATAACCTCCCTGCAAGGAAATCAGAATGGACGCTCAAGTAAAGAGCAGGCTTGACCTAACCTCCCTTTAAACTTTCTACAAACTAATCAGGATGAACGCTCAGTGAGCATGTCCTCTGGAAGCAACTGCAGAAGCAGAAAAGAGTCAGATCGCTGTGGGGAAACCAAAAACCTTTACCCACATTAACACACCAGTCAGATAGCTTATTGGAACATTTGTGGCAGCAGAATACATCAGACAAGGCATTACACCTATAAAGGGAGGATATGTTGCCTGTGATACAAAACGTTAGTATTATACATTTATTTATACCCTGCCTTTTTCCCTGACAAGATTCAAGGTCAACCAATGTGCAGATCGCAGCCATACAGCTTGAGCTGATGAAGAAACAGGAACTGCAGCAAAAGCAGGCTGCCGTTGGCAGAGTCAGAGCTACTGGAGCCCCCAATCTATGCCTGGCAATGTGTGTGTTATCCCCCCTCTCTCTCCCAGCCATGCCCTAAGACTACAGTCTTCCAGGAACACAGAAGTGGAAAGCAGATTTTGAAATGGATGGCTTAGGTTCGGAGGGATTAATTATTCGGAGCAGCTTTTGCTATCTACTCTGCAGCACTATCTTTGGGAGTTGGTGACATCATAGCTAAATGCCATGTGATTTCGCCACCCAAAATGTTTGCTTGGAAGTAAGACTGTACGATTTCAATGAAGCAGAGCTCCAAGCAAGCATGCTTAAGATGGATTCATGCACTAGTTTGTTAAGGATAGAGGTGCCAGAAAGATGAACCAGTTATTAAGCCTGCAGGTGTATACACATTCATGAATTGTTCTTGTTGTGGTGGTGGTGGTGATTGAAATTTATATACCACCCTTCATCACAAGATCTCACAGAATAAAAAACAAGATAAAAACACAAGTAAATAATTAAAACAAAAACAACAGACAGAACATTTGTCATGGCATGACACTGAATCCCACCCCAGCTGTTTACTGAAAGATCATCTCACCCCTTATATATGCCATTGATCACTCCGATTTGCAGGGGACAGCCTTCTACAGATGCATACCTTCCAACATTTCACCGATGAAATGTCCTATTCAACAATAATAATTCAATAATATTTAATAATAATAACAATAATTTTATTATTTATACCTCACACATCTGACTGGGTGGCCCCAGACACTCTGGGCATCTTACAACATATATAAAACATAATAAAATATTAAACATTTTTTTAAAAAAACTTCCCTATACAGGGCTGCCTTCAGATATTTCCTAAAAGTTGTATAGTTACTTATCTCCTTGGCTCAGGAGCTGCAGAGCTCCATACCCTCCAACATTTCTCTGATGAAAATAGGGACGTCCTAAGGAAAAGTGGGACATTCCGGGATCAAATCAGAAACCAGGATGGCATCTGTAAATCCGGTGCTGTCCCTGGAAAATAGGGACACTCGGAGGGTCCGCAGATGCCACCTTATCAGGAGGTCCATTCCACTCAGTTTGGGATCTGGGCCTTTAGTAATGTGCCCCCTACATTCCTCCCTTTGAGTATTAGACAGGCACCATCTCTGTTGTCCTTTCTCTTTCAACAAGCCTTTTAATCTGAGGTCTGTGTCTGCATTGGAATTGTTTTAAAGATGTTTTTGTTGTTTTATTACTTGTTGTTTGCTGCCCTAGACTCCTCTGGGAGGAAGGGTAAGATATGCATCCTTTGGGCTGAGAAAGGCCCCCCATTCCTGTGTCACATGATACAGAGCACCACACATGGCAAAAACTGTGAGTTTCAAGGGTGGTCTATCAATTTGTGAAGGAAAAGTCAGTCCATGGTACCCAAAGCCATCAAGGATGACTTTGAGAGAGGCCAGGAATGCAAATGCACGTCTTCCATGTGTTCGCCATACGGCTGTCTCTCCATCACGTCCCTAATAAAAGTTTCACTTGCAGGCCTTGAAATGAATCATTCAGTAAAAGCAATTAGCAGTGGAAAGGCACTAGACACTTGTAATTATCTAAATGCTTTCCCATTAACCATGTGTGGGGATAGATCTCTACAATTAAATTTGTTGGTGAATGCTAATTGCAATCTAGTGAATAACATTTTGTTTCATTTGATTAGGTACGAGAATTTGACTCAGTCACAATTAGATTGCAGCAAATAGCTTGCATTTGTTTTGTTTTATTATTTTATTCCTTTTTTAAAAGATTTTGATCGGCAAGAAAATGAATTGTGACACTGGTAGACCTGAAAACAAGACTTTCAGTAACAGGGAGCTTATGGCGGGCTGAAGCCACAGTGGTCCCGGTTTGTGCGCATGTATTGCTGACACCTGCTGTGGTTATGATGGAACTACAACAATAGAACTATTTTCACCCCCTTTCTCTCTCCTCAAGATCAAGATCAGTAAATCAAGTGACACTCCTAACTCTGAACCCTAAGAATTCTAAATGGCAAGACAATGACAAACATAACAATGAGATGTTGTGAGTTGTTGTTGTTGTTGGAATATTTTTTTATTCTCATTTTCAATAAGCAAAACATAAAACACAGAACAAACGTGTTTCTCTTTAGAAAATGATGTAGAAAGATGGGGGGAGGAATATCCCACCAAATGGAAAAAGATATTAAAGGTCATCTCCCATTCAAAGCCACATTCACCCCAAACAGTTAAAGCACTATACCACTTTAAACAGCCATGATGGCTTCCCCAAAAGAATAATGGGAAATCTAGTTAGTCAAGGGTGCTAAGAGTTGTTAGGAGACTCCTATTCCCATCCCAGAATTCCTTGGGAAGAGGGATTGACTGTTAAACCACTCTGAGAACGAATCCTTCTGTCCCAGTCTGTGAGGAAAGGCCAGGATATTAATCATCATAGAGCAGACACTTTGGACAAGGCTGACATAAAATTTTGAATGCAAAGATTGAGGCAAACCTCCTTTGTATTGTGTGTGCAAAGGACATTGCCTTTAATGGCTGCTAGCCATGATGTCAGGCATCAGAGGAACCAACCCCCCACGGCAGGGTGCCAGGAATGGATAAGACAAGGAAAAATCCTTACCATTGGCTTTTTATTCAATATTTACAGAGCGAGGCTTGGGAATGCAGCCTCTTGGAATAAGAGCATTGCCCAAGTGGGTCTCCACCCTCTCCCTCTCTCCCTTCATGTGTTATCACTACGGGGGCTGAGAAGTGCCCTCTGCCTCTGAGCTCCCTGCTCTCCTACTTTCAATGCCTGCCGGCTTCTGGGAGAGGGAGGGGTCTGGAATGCTTTCTAAAGACACTTTTTCTGTCAGCCGCCCCGCTCCCCCCCCGGTGCTTCTTCTTCCTCCTCTCCCATTATTGCCCAGCTTTCCCCCCCCCTCATCTGCCTCTGAGCTGTGACCTCCCTCAAACCCCTGTTGTAATTCTCAACTGTCTTCTTCTCTGGAGGTTGGTGAGACGGTCTCCACCATTCCTTCTCTGCCCAGTCCCTGACACATGATGACAATGTTCTGCCTCCGCTGTCAGTTATGCCTCTGAATATGCCAGTTGCTGGGAATCACAAGCAGGCAGAGGGCTATTGCGCTCATGTCCAGATCGCAGACTTCAGAAGTGGACTTAGGAGGAGCGTGACCGATTTGGTTGCACTGGGTGCGAAGCCTCAGGGACACAGCTGGGGATGCTGCAACTATTATCTAAATGGAGTGTGAGAGGCGGAGGGGCACCAAATTTTGGCATCATACAGGGTGCTGCTGAAATTTGAGACCCGAAGGTCCACCACACTGCAGGCTTCCCACAGGCATCTGGTTGGCCACTGTGGGAACAGGATGATGGACTAGATGGGCCATTGGCCTGATCTAATGGGCTTATGTTTTTACATTCTTATGTTCTCCCAGGTAAACTGCAGTCCAGACAGGAGTTGCCCCACTTTGGCTGCCTGTATAGGTGTCCTTCTGTCAGACAAATCTTGCATAGTCAGCAGCCCCCTCTGTATTTATCAGGATGTCTAAATTTAGAATGATCCAAAACGGACCATTTTGGGGACAGTGGAGGTGATGTGCCAGTCTTCAAGCCCAGCAATTCTAGACTAACAAGGTGAGCTGCAGGAAGAGATGCTCAAAATGTCCGAAGGTGCATAAAGTCATTGTGAACACGGGGAACAACCTCAGCCTTGATCATGAAATCCCAGCAATAGTGTCTGTGAGCCATGTTATTTCAATGTCATCATGAATGATATGAATTAGCCGCTTCATTTGTAAAGCTGTAGAATCAAGGAGTCCAAACGCTCTCTTGGTAGCAGCTTGATGGAGGACTGGTTTCCTGTATCTCAAGTGCTTCCCATTGCAGAAGGAATTTAACAAATACTGCCATTCCTGAAGGATTGTTGTGAGTTTCTTTAGATTTTAGACTCTGGAATATGCAGATTTCCCCACCAACCTTTCCCCTTAATTCTTATTTTTATTTCTTTACAACATCTTTGAGACTGTCCTTCAAAAAACACGTGTTGCCCATCTCTGAAGCACACATCTCCCTTTTTTCCTTCTTTGGAAAAGACTGCTCCATCCACTGAAAGTAAAGCCTACCTTCAGTTATCCAGGAAAACTTTATATGAAGACACACTACTACACACCACAGTGTGTTACATTTTACAATACCACAAAAGCCATAATTCTACAAAGGGTTGTTTCACTACTGCAGATTAATTCTTTTATATGCAGTCTATTAAACCCAAAGGTCATTATGATTTAATTGGCATCCCCGCCCCCACAACTGATTATGAGGCTGTAGCAATCCAAAACATTTAATGGACATTAGAATAATTATAGAGGTCTATTAACACTCCTTACTCCTTACAACTCCATTTCTCTATAAAAGCATATTCTCACTGTCCACCCTCTTCCACTTTTAACAGATTTGTTAACTTCATAATGCATGTCGTCATATCCCAAACTTTGACTGGTCAAGAATCTATAGAAGAGACGATGGTGCTTTTCCAGTTCTGACATCATTCTGGCTGCCAATAGCAAATGATTAGTAATTTCTACATCCTCCTCTGGTATATTATACTTCAGATAGCCAAATAGTATTACTATTGGATCTCTTGGGAGACCATAGAATTGTAGAATTGGAAGGGACTCCAAAGAACATCTAGTCCAATCCCCAGCAATGCAGGAATCTCAAACAAGCATCTATGATAGATGGCTATCCAACCTCGGCTCAAAAACCTCCAAGGAAGGAGAGTAAACCACCTCCTGAGGAAGGTCTATTAAAAAATAATTATTATTTCCATTAGTACATAATTCCAGAATGTCTGGATTGCTGGATATGTGGAATATATTTGCTCTAGGTCAGAAGTTCCCAACCTTTTTTTGGCCATGCTCCATCTAAGCATATTTAAAACCCTGATTCCTCCCCACACCATGACATATAATTCTTATTATTTTTTTTAAAAAAGTGAACTCCTATTCACATGGAGGAAGCCGAAAAGGCCATTAACTTGGTCTAACTCGTTTTTGAATTGTCCCCCTTAAAAATCAAATTGCCCCCTGTGGGGCGTGTGCCCCATGTTGGGAACCACAGCTCCAGGTATTTTATGTTTGTACTCTTTTTTTTCTCTTAAGAGAACCCCTGCTTATCCTCCAGTGTTGGCTTCAGGTTATGGAAGGCACTTGGGTGGGAGATGTATTTTGGGGGGTGGGGGCTTTCCTTGAGTAAGCCCTCTTCCCCCTCATCACTGCGCCAGCTTCCCATTTGTCCAACAACAAAGCAAGTGGTGACTGCTGCTCTTTCTCTGCACTCCTGCCATTGCTCCTAAATTCCGATCGAGGGCAGGTAAAAGGGGAACAGCAGCAAGAAGAAGTAGTAGCAGCATGACTGGTGAGCTATGGGGGCTGATAGAAGTGGGCCTTGGAAGGTGCCTGACAATGTCAGACCTTAAAACCAGCCTTAGTGCTGACCTCCTCTCTTATTTCTTTGGTGTTTAGAAATCAAATGTTGTTGAACTTTATATATATATATATTGTCTGCATTTTAAGTCAGTGACTGTATGCCATCTGCTGTATTGTTTCAAAACATGTTGAGATAGAAATGTTGAAATTAAGTAGCTAAACCTTGGGGCAATTTTAAAAAGTGTAAATCTTTTTATTTCTGCATTTAAGGCATTGCCCAGAAGGAGCCTCCCCAACCTTTTCTTAATGGCCATCCAAAGAGAGGGATTTCGCAATGTTTCACCTAATACACACCTTTGTGTCCCCGGAGTGGGGTTAATGCCATACACGCTTTATGAAGCCCCATTTAAAAGTATGGATAAAGTGCACCTCTTCCAGGATGCAACAGCTAGGCTCTCGACCAGTGTTAGCCAAAGAGGCCACATGAAAGAGGCCTCCCTACTGAAGGAACTGCCCTGAGTTCTAACTGTTTTCTGGCTCCAAGTCAAAGCGCTAGTGCACTTTTAAAGCCCTCAGGGGGAACTTTCTCCTACCTGCACAAACATGGCGATCCTAGGATACCTGGCTGGTGACTGGGGACAAGATAAGGGAGCCCAAAAGTTCCGAGCAACTGCTGGTCTTCTGGCTACTGCATGAGCCCAGCCTGTCCATCTTCCAACCCCGGAGCCACAGAATAAGTGATAGATATGATGGAATTACATGAAACATTCCGGCGGCTGACGCCATTGCGGGTGGTCGTGGGCTGCTTCGGCTGCGAAGCACCCAGTCCATCCCGGGGGTTAGGAGCCCTGCAGCCGCATAGCGGGGCTCCGGTTGGGGTGCGGGAAGAGCGTCCCGCACCCTGGGCTCCCCGGCTGTGCCCGTTGTGGCTCCGAACCCTTCCCCCGCTCCCCCTGTAAAGGGGGAGTGGGGGTGAAGGGACGACGGAGCCGGGCTATAGGGGACATGCCCCAACCGGGATGTAAATGCGGCGACAAAGCCTGTGATGAGCGTCTAAGTTCTACCTGTCTTTAACGAGCTGATAAGAACCCAGAGGCTGTGAGTATTTGATTGACTCTTTGTATTCCTGGAACGATCTGGGGGA
This sequence comes from Lacerta agilis, assembly GCF_009819535.1. Lineage (NCBI taxonomy): Eukaryota > Metazoa > Chordata > Lepidosauria > Squamata > Lacertidae > Lacerta > Lacerta agilis. The sequence goes on from NC_046312.1 coordinate 32,106,040, forward strand.
AAGAAGAAAGGCAGCCCGCCTCCCTCCCTTCGGGAGATGAAAGAAATTAACTCTTTAAGTGACTGCTGCTACAACAATCGATAGAAAGTATCTGGAATTTGAAAACTGAGACTGTTGAGATTTCCCTTCGGGGGTTAACTGGGGAAAAAATATCTCCATTTGAAGTTTTGGTCTTTATACTCCGGCTTCGGAGAAATGGCGACGACTTGGACTGTCGTGGGAAAAAACTGAAACAAAGGAAGGAAGAGACAGGAACTGAAACTTGATACTCACCCTCCCTTCTAAAATGCTGGACTTTGTGCTCGCACTGGTATTGAACTCTGGTTTAAAGGATGAGGAAATGCTCACTGTCTTGAAGCTGGAACTGCTTAATCGGAAACTACAAGTTTTGAGTGGAATTATAAATAAAAAGGACTTACTTTCCACAGAGGAGGCTTTTCAAAAGTTTTACACAATGGAATCAAACCTTGGCAAAGAGCTGGGAGGGGCGCTTGAAGGATGGTTTGAAATGGCTGGGCAACTCCGGGAAAAGGAACCGATTTCTGGGGGTGGCAGCCCTGGAACGGGAAAATTTACAATATCCAGACTCCGAGGTGGCAGCTCGGGGGCAAGGGACATGGAATTAAGATTTCTACAAGAAGAAGAAGAAAAAGAAACGGAGGAGCCCAGAATGGAGGTGATGAACACCCTGAGGCTCGATGCGGGGTTTGTTGTGGATGTTGCCTGGATCTGTGGACACTCAGAGGAAGACAATTGGAGATTTGGTTCTGGTGAAAGACAGAAAAAGACAATGGACAGAGGGGGAGTGGGTTGAAGTATTAAATGTATAATCCAAATGGTCTGCCATGGTATCCGAAATCGGAGTGTGAAGTCTGTTAATTATAAGTTTATTTTAAATAAGTAAGGAGATATTGAATCTTAAGTCAAAAGCAGCATGATAAAGGATAGAAGAAATAAGTTTAGCTATAAGAATATTTGGTTATGATTTAGGTTATAATGCAAAGATTAAGACAATTGTGTGGTTTTTTTTTTAAGTAAAGTTAAAAAATTTTATAGAGAAAAGTTGTTAAGGAAATAGTATATTGATTTAAAACCGAAGGTGAATAGGCGGGGGAAGTCAAACGTCAAGATTCAGAACTAGAATTTTTTTTTTTTTTGCAAGGTATATAAATAAGAAGAAGAATCCTGACATTATGTGTATTTGTATTTGTTTTTGTATTTGTAGGTGTGGGGTTGGGTTTGTGTTATATTATGAAAATGCCAATAAATTCTGTTTTTTTAAAAAAAGGAATTACATGAAACATAATGTGCTACGCATGCTTTATTTTGGCTGCTGGATATGCATGGCAAGGGTGCACCCATAGTCATGGAACACCACATGGTGGCGCTGCTAAGGTGTGTCTGAGCAGCAACTGGTGGTTGCTTTCAAAAGCTGTGTTCCTATCAAGCTCACCGTGCATTAGGGCAGAGGTTTTCAACCTTGACCAATTCTGCAGCACGCCTGTGGGGCTCAGGAGCCCAGTTATGTCACCCCTTGCCTGCAGAGCTGGCAGCCTCTCACCCTTTTTCAAACACCCTCCCTTGTGGAGTATTCCACAAGCCTCCTCTCCTCTCCCCTCTCCTCGGGAGACTTTTGGGCAGCTGCTGTTGCTGCCCCTGGTCTCTCATCTGCCCTCTCTTGTCCCAAAGAGGGTGCCACATCACACAGCCCCACAGGGGCCTGGGACTTGTCTGTCCCTTCCCAACAGCAAGGGCTGGTGAACTGGCTGGCTGGCTGGGCTTCATTGCCCACTTGCTTGCTTATTCTGAGGCTGCTTCAGCTCCTGGCAACCAGCACCCCCTGGCCAGCCCTAGAGGCAGCATTTGCCTGCAGAGCTTGTAGCCAGGCCTGCTGCAACAAACAGCTGTGCAAGCCTTTAGGAGGCAGAGACACGAGAAGGCATCAGAGGAGGGAGGGCAAGAAAGAAGGACAGATGTCAGTGTTGCCTGTGCCACCCCTGGCCATCATTCAAGGCACCCCAGGGTGCCACGGCACACTGGTTGAAAACCACTGCATTAGGGGGAATGGCTCTTCGTCATGCAGTCTCTATGATTAAAGCAATTCTGGTAGCTCTTTCACATTCATAGTGGGGTCATGATCCAAAAAGACATTGCATTGATCAGAAATGCTTTACAATAAAATGGGGAAGGGTCAGCATTTCTGGGAAACATTTGTTCCTTGAGTTGCCAACTTTTTTTCTCTGGCAGGGCTCCTATACCTGCCTTCCTGCTTGTTCTTTGCAAATGTAATAGAATTGTTCTGGCCACGGTTTTTTTAAAGGGCATTTCTTTTCATCCATCCACTGTAGCGTGGTTCTAAAATGTGCCTTGCCTCAAATACCGGTAATCCTTATCCTCGACTAACTGAACTTTCAGATTGCTACTCTAAGCAATGAGGGTGGTGTTGCATGTTTTTTTGAACCCTTCCCAGGCACCTATGCAATATACCATGGCCGCAAGGGAAGGGAATGGTTGCCTCTTCATGTTCCTCTGTTTGTTGATCTACAGAGCCCTCAAGATTAACTGAAAGGATAGAGTTAACCAATCTCCACAGGAATAATTAGGTGGATCTCAGGAGGTAACACCCAGAGGACATCTCTTGTAAATTATAGCCACACCATGGCACTTCTAGGTAGCTCTTTGAAAGGAAAATAAAAAAACACACCTTCTAATTCTTTTGTTCATAGAAGTGGCACGAGAACATTTCATCTTCCCACGAAGCCTCTTTCTAGTGCTCCAGGACCCAGGCTGGTTTTAAATTCTCTCTCAGCTGCTGTAAGGTAGCTGGAGTCATTACAGAAATATTGCTTCTCTAGATCAGTGGTACTAAAAGAAAAGATCTCAAGATACTGGGCATGGGGGGCAGTTATATGGTCATGGGTTGTGTTCAACAGAAGCCAGCACCTCAGACAAAAGTTATGTTTCCTTGTTGAGAATGTTCAGGGGAAACCTTCCTGTCATTATACATCCCTGTCAGTAAAAGGGAACTGGAAAGCATGGCATGAGCTTCATCTGTTCGATGTTAAGTGCCTGCAGGGGGGGAAAACCACTAACATGACAAATGAACCACTAGGAGTTAAGCAGAGTTTAGAATTCCACATTGTTTTGACTGATTATGTTTGCGAACACAGAGACCCGCTTCTACCAGTCCCTGTCATTGGCCCAAGTAGCAATTGCCATGAGGTTTTGCTAAATGCAAAATACAGTAAAATAATAATAATAATAATAATAATAATAATAATAATAATAATAATAATAGACGTGTGGATTACAGAACTGGTTTGCTGAGTGGGTAAGTGCCAGTCCATTAGCTTCTGTTTCTGGTGTATTTACTCAGGAGAAGAACAAGCGTGTTCAGTAACTGTAGCTGCAATATGATACTTGCCATAGAGCGAGATCCACTGAAGTCAATGAGGCTTACAACTAAGTTGACATGTACAGGATTGCACTGTTTGCCTTTGAGCAAAGATTATTTCTCAACAGCCCCTGCCTTACAAGTGCAGCAGCCAACTCCTGAAGCAAGCAGCCTGAGTCATGGAGAGGTGAACAAATTCTGGCTTCCCCTCAACTAATCTGGGTAGAAGGTCCTTTTCTATGAAAGTGTGTAACCAAACAATCTGGGCAGGCACGTTCTTGCATTAAACAGGAGTGTGATCTAGACCCTGGAGAATCAAACCCTTCTTACACGGAATATTTCATCATAGAATTATAGAGTTGGAAGAGATGCCAAGGGTCATCCAGTCCAACCCCTAGAGCTGCTGGAATCTCAACTAAAGTATAAAAAGGAAGCTGGATAACGTGGTATTAAAAACACAGCAATTATTATTTCTGTGGGTGTGCTTCTCCTCTGCTTGACCCAGGAACATATGGATTCCAGGTCTCACGGTCCTTTGCTTAAAGTATGTGAAAGTGCCATGCCTGAACAGGCTGAATAGAACTGAGGTGTCCCTCCAGCCAGGCCTGTGGGGGCTGCCATTGTGGGGGGAGCCCCCACTGGTGAGAAGCACCCCAATGCACCTGCCCAAACCGTGGGCAGGCAGAAGCTCCTATCAGCAGCATCTCTGCTGTCAGTAGCCACCAGAACCACACACCCCAAGGCCAAGGTTGCAGGTTCGATGCCCGTATGGGACAGCTGCGTATTCCTGGATTGCAGGGGGTTGGACTAGATCAGGGGTCAGCAAACTTTTTCAGCAAGGGGCCGGTCCACTGTCCCTCAGACCTTGTGGGGGGCCGGACTATATTTTGGAAAAAAATATGAACAAATTCCTATGCCCAACAAATAACCCAGAGATGCATCTTAAATAAAAGGACACATTCTGCTCCTGTAAAAACACGCTGTTTCCCGGACTGTCCGTGGGACAGATTGAGAAGGCGATTGGGCCACATCCGGCCCCCAGGCCTTAATTTGGGGACCCCTGGAATAGATGATCCTCAGGATCCCTTCCAACTCTACATTTCTATGATTCTAAGATTGGGGATTCCGAAGAGCGAACTGATGCTGATTTTGTCCTAAAGTACAATTGCATCTTACGCACATTTACCGGTAACTTGTGCGGTTTCAACCATACATGGTTGAAGGCCGGCTGGTTGAATTTCTACAAGTTAAATGCAAGCAAGGCAGAGAGCTTTAAAGCTCTTTTCACACTGGGAAAACCTGGCACAAGAAGTGCCTCTCTCAGTGCACCAGTTCTGAAAAGCTAGGGATGCTCACACGAGGTTTCATGGGAACTTGGCACAGTCTTGCGAGATCTCATGAGAGCATCCCAAAACCAGTGTGCTGAGAGGGTCTTACTTGGTGGGGGCAAGGCCCGTTCAGCACACCAGCTGAAAGCTCGGGATGTTCGTGTGAGGGCGATTCCAAGGGGACGCTTTGAGTATACGTTTTTGCATATATGCAGAACCCTTGGAACCAAACACCTGCATAAGATGCGATTGTACTGTATTGAAGAGTTTTTAATGTTCATTAATGGTAATTAAAAGATACACATTATTATGGCACAGTATTAGATCATGACAGATGTGCCCTCTCAGATCAGCTGGTTATACAAACAAACTATTCTTTGGGGGGGGGGAGGTGCGTTATGTTGCTTGTCTATGTTGTCATTTTTATTTTTATTTTATTCTAGCAAAAAGGAGTCTCCAAAGCTGGAAATGGTATCGGTCTCTTGTGATTTGGAGCAGGTCTTGCGAGAAAACAGCCACCTCAGATAAGACTGGCCCTACCAGATTTTGGGTGCTATTAAATAACATCTGTTTAATAGCAAATAAATTTTGTTATATAAATAACAAAATTTATATACTGCTTGAACAAGTTATAGCTTCCTGCAACAATGGAGAGGAGGACTCTCAGGAATGATCACGTTAACAGTCTGTTAAATCTTGCTATTCCATAGCGAGACCAGGGGATCAACGGGATCAAGTTTTCTCTTATGGACGATTCCCTGGAGCATTCAGGAACCTCTCAGGTCCCATAAGTCTCCAAATAGGCGCACCACCCATATATTGCCACTCCAAGTTCAAACTTCACCAGGTCATGGTCTGACCATGACAAAGGAGTGCAGGGGCAGAGCATCTAAGCCCATTGCAAGATCAAGAGGTTTTCGGCTCAATGATATTGTCCATAGAAGTACAATTGCAACACCTTGAGCCTCCGGTCTAGCCTGGTGCTGTACCACGTACCCAGATGGGCATGACCGAGTTAGATTTGGGCCATCCAGTTCATCCATCCAAGTCACGGTAAAATGCACCAGGTCAGCCCTTTCACCCATGTTCAAGTTGTGGATGAGCATAGTCCTATTACCAGCTGACATGCCATTCAAGAACAGCTCCGCTAAACTGGAGGGCTCGACAGATACGCTGCCAGTAACTTTGGGAGGAGTGCGAGGGGTGGGGACTAAACATCTAGGCCTCCCGCCCCCCAGATACATGTGTTGGGTTGTCTGACATCATGTGCGATTATTTAGAAATGTATGTAACATTTTAAATGTCCCATGTGCTGCAATTCTTGTCTAATCATCCTCATGATACCTTGCTGAGGTAGATGACTAATCATATCCTTGATGTGCAGATTTGGAACTGAAGTTATGTGAGAAAGAGCCACTTGGGGAGGCGAAACTAGGTGTTTCTTTCATTGCATTACTCGCAGTCATGAGAGGGGATTTTTATAATTTAATCTTAGCCTCAGATTTTCATCAGGACCACCACACATGGGGGTGGGAGGGTAATCCTTCCCTCTCCAGCCACAACTCTGATAAAAAAATCACCCCTACACAAACATCCATAGCAATGGGGCAGGGGGCTTGGTTTTGCTTACACGCATCTGAAGCTACTTCCAGGTTTGGGAAATATACCGGTAACTGCATCAGGAACGATGGATGAATGGAGGGGGGATTAAGTCTCCAGCATTACTATACAGTACCATTAATGTTGTCTTTAGGAAGAGGTTTGGAATGAAGTGTATGGAGCTTCTTAGTACCTTTAAAGGTAAAGGTAAAAGACCCCTAACAGTTAAGTCCAGTCGCGGACGACTCTGGGGTTGTGGCGCTCATCTTGCTTTACTGGCCAAGGAAGCTGGCATACAGCTTCCGGCTCATGTGGCCAGCATGACTAAGCCTGTTCTGGCGAACCAGAGCAGCGCACGGAAATGCTGTTTACCTTTCTGCCAGAGTGGTACCTATTTATCTACTTGCACTTTGACTTGCTTTCAAACTGCTAGGTTGGCAGGAGGTGGGACCAAGCAATGGGAGCTCACCCCGTCACGGGGATTCAAACCGCCAACCTTCCAATCACCCTAGGCTCAGTGGTTTAGACCACAGTGCCACCCGCGTCCCCTTAGTACCTTAATGTGCTGCAAAAGCTTCAAAATACAATTCAAGGTTTGGCATTAACAGGCCACAGCCCTCGCAACATCACACTATTTGTACAAAATGCAGCTACCCACTCTGCTGTTCATTCTTTTGTTTTGCAACAGGCTGCCATTTCATCAACCATAGTTTTGGGAATGTGACAGGGAGGATCAGGAGAAGACACAAAAACTTGGGAATAATGGTCATGACAAGTGCAAATGTTGCCAGCTTTTGTATTCTGTATAACATACCATAGTTCCTTTTCCTTAACTGGTTCTGGTCCTTTAGGATTAGCACACCCAGGTAGCTGAACACTCTGTAACAAGGCATGGAGAAGAGTTTGTCTCACTCAATTTGAGGAATATTTATTGGCATTACAGCCAATTGAGAACAGTTAATCTCAAATCCTGCTGTCCTGCTAAACTAATCCAGCTCTTCTTTCAGTGGAGCCAGCACCTGGTTTGGGTCACTGAGCATTAATACCACATTATCTGTGGATAAATTGATCTTGTGTTTGACTCCCTGTTTGGCTAGTACTTCAGTTACAATCACAAATAGCACCAGGGACAGTGGGCAGACTTGTTTGGCGCTCCAATGTAAATGAACATCAATCAGTGGATTTTTTTTTGCCAAGGCCAAGTGTTGTTGTTTTGTCTAAGGCAGTGGTTCCTTTTGGATTCAAAGGGAATAGGTGGCTGAGGATTTTAAGAATAGCAAGAATAACTAAAATAATGCACACTTACATCTAAGCAGACTGAATAGGATATATTACTAAACAGCTGGATACAGTTCACAGAAACAGATTACGTAAAGCATTATTACTCCAAAGATAGCTCAGCGGGATAAAGCATGGTGCTGTGGTTGCAGATTTGGTCCCCATATGGGACAGCTTCATATTCCTGAACTGCAGTGGGTTGGACTAGATCAGGGTTTCCCAAACTTGGGTCTCCAGCTGTTTTTGGACTACAACTCCCATCATCCCTAGCTAGCAGGTCAGGGATGATGAGAATCGTAACCCAAGAACAGCTGGGGACCTAAGTTTGGGAAACCCCGGACTAGATGGTCCTCAGGGTCGCTTCCAATTCTATGATTCTATCAAACCAAAATAAATACATGAAACAGCTGCCAGGAAAACCCATTGGCACGGCAGTGGGCAAACCCCCTCATAGCTGGCACTGGATCACACACAGCACCATCCCGGGTTCCTCTAATGATGGGTTCCAAATCCAGTGCCTTCAACCCTCCTATTTCTACTGTTGCCTTACACTGACGAGGCTGATGTGGGTAATTGCTCACAGCCACCTTGGCAACTGGCTTATCCGTCAGTATTCCGTTCCCATGGTTCTGATCTTCCAAGACCATAGGCTGCCTTGAGAGATGTGGCAACCAGTCAAAAGAGATAGGCAGCTGCCTTCCTGCTGATCTCATGCATGTAAGATGCTTGGTAAGTGTACAGAGCCCATGATCTTGTTGCGGGGCATCAGTCCGCCTAATCTCTTTAAGACAAATAGTCCCTGCCACTCATACTTTGGCAATGACATAACATTCCAGCCATTTCCGCTGAATAAATGCTGACCTTCTAGATTCACATAAATGCTGATGATACAGATTAATATTAGCTGACACAAGAATAGGTGATAGTTTAAAACCAATGCTAGGTCCAGGCCTGTTTATGCATCAAGGGGGAAACATGGCCTCACACTATCTCCCACAGCAGGAGCGCCAGCATCAATCTTGCTTCTTCCTCACCCCTCAACCTCTATCTTCTGACAAGCAGGAGGTCAGGTGAGTAACAGTGCCTTGCCATTCCATCTGCTAATGACATTTTGGAATAGCAAATCCCATGGTTTAATTCTGCGCTGTACAAAGAAGTACTTCTTTCACCTGTCCTGAATCTCCCACCATTCAGATTCATTCAACAACCCTAGATAGTATTAATAAGACAGAGGGGGAAATTACCCATGCCATGCATAATTGTATAAACCTCTGACATATCCCCCATTACTTGCTTCCCCCCTCCAACTAAGTTTCTCCAAACAGTGAAACATTCCCTCATAGGGAGTCGTCCCAAGACGCTAACCATTTTCGTTGTCCCTTTCTGCACCATTTGCAGCTCCACAACATTGTGTTTTAGATGAGCTGATGAAAACTGGACACAGTGTTCCAAATGTGGTTACATATCCAAGATTTATATAAAGCCTCTACAACTGGAAGTTGTGCTTTCTGATCCCTAACACATAACTCTTTTTTGCAGTTGTCACACACCAGGCGTGTAAGCATGCAGTTAGAATCTTTTGCCCCAATATGCATCACTTTACACTTCCTCACAATAAATAAACCTCATTTGCCATTTTAATTCCCGTTTCGCCCAGAACAAGCCTGAATAACTGGACGTCACCTGCAAACTTGTCACAGCTCTTTCAGGGGCAGGTTAAAAAGCACCAGTCCCAATACAGCACCTTGGCAGACAGACTGGTTTAAGGAAAATCCAGGTCTCCTGTGTTAAATGTCCTATGATTTATTCTACACTAGATGGCACTGCAGATAGTTGACTATAGACTCCTCTTCCTCTTCAAGGCAGCAAGGGAGGCTGTTTCTTCAGACTTGTCTGAAAGCCCCTAGTGTCCTGGTTTCATTGTCAGTGCAAAGTACTTGTATATGGTTTAGGTTACAATTCAAGAGCAGGAGAGAGGAGAAAAAAACACAAAGGAATTTGGAGATGGGAGGATGCAAACAGCCTATCTAGATGACAGCTTCCCACTCCCTGGATTAATGGTTAATGCTTGAGTGTGCAACTGAGATTGATGGCAGTGGTCCTGAAAATGAGAAAAGCCTCCTCTGTATTTTACTAGTCTGTAAATTAAAATGGCATTTCTCAGTACTCAGATTTGGAAAGGCAATAAACTCCAGATTCTGCCAGGCTCTTGATTCTGTCTGTCTCTGCTCCTTAGTCTCCACCAGGTTGCAAACCTAACTTTTCAGGATTCTGAGAAGAAGAAGAAGAAGAAGAAGAAGAAGAAGAAGAAGAAGAAGAAGAAGAAGAAGAAGAAGAATAGGAGGAGGAGGAGGAGTTTAGATTTGAGATCCCGCTTTATCACTACCTGAAGGAGTCTCAAAGCGGCTAGCATTCTGCTTTCCCTTCCTCCCCCACAACAAACGCTCTGTGAGGTGAGTGGGGCTGAGAGACTTCAAAGAAGTGTGACTTGCCCAAGGTCACCCAGAAGCTGCATGTGGAGAAGCGGAGACGCGAACCCGGTTCACCGGATTACGAGTCTACCGCTTTGATCTTTCAAAGACTGGAGTTGTGCAGCCTAGAACACCCACAATATTCTCCCCCCCCAACCATGCATTGCAGGAAGTGATCAGTAACAGCAGGCACGCTATCTTTCAGGGAAGTCTTTTTTTATTGCATTTCTTGATCATCCTTCTTCAGAAACTCTTGACTGAATTTGCAAAACAAGCAAATAAACCCTGGAATTTTCCCAGAACATGCTTCGGAAAATGACGTGTAAAGCCCATTCCACTATTCATAGGCCCGGGCTTTCCAATGCAGACAATGAAAAAAAGCTCCTAATGTAAGTCCCTCAGGGCAAAGACCCATTGTTGCTCTTTAACCATGTTGTATAATCAATATGATTAATAAAAGGCTGAGAAGAACCCAGTAACCTGCTGCATTTTGTGTTTTGTGTTAGCTGCTTTGGATGTTCACGCTGCAAAGGTGGACTGTACATCTATTATGAAGCCAAGGCAATCCTACGATGTTTTCATGTTTTTCATGTTGGGTTCCTATGCTTTTAAAGGGTCTGGTGACTTCTGTTTCAGTGTATCTGAAGAAGTGTGCATGCACACGAAAGCTCATACCAAGAACAAACTTAGTTCGTCTCTAAGGTACTACTGGAAGGATTTTTTTTAAAAAAAAATTACTTTGTTTTGACTATGGCAGACCAACGCGGCTACCTACCTGTATCAAGTTCTCAGTGTGCACCATACTCCTTTTCAAGAAGGTGGCCCTATGGAAAGGGGTTGCACTTCACCACTCTGCAGCGTTCTCTGCAATATTGGAAAGATTGTGTCGTTTGCAATGTATGTGGGGCTTATTCCTCCACTTTCACAGTGCTTCAGGCACCCCTACAAATATTGCATTGTGACCCTATTAAGTGCTGGGGTACTTCCTGCAAGGATTGCCTGCTCTTTCCATTCCTCCCCTTTAAAACAGGGCCAGGAATATTTACCAAAATACCAGGGCATTTTAGGGCTATATATATCTAAAATATCAAGGCAGGAGGGAAATCCCAAAAAGAAGGATCGTCAATTCTTTTCTTTCCTTTTTTTTTTTTGCATATCCCGAAAGCCCATCGAGGAAAAGCCTCGAGGAGTGGGGGTGGGCGCCTTAGTCACAGAAAGCCATCCAAGGAACTTTCCCTTCTGTGGAAAAAGCAAAAAAAATTCCAGCTAGTGACTAGGGAAGGGAATTCCTCGGCCACAGCCTTTGCTGCCACAGCAGCAGCAGCAGCTTCCAGACAGGACTGGACTAGTTGGCCCGAGTCAGCCGGGAAATTCCCGAGCGCGCAAGCTCCGCCCCGGCACAGAAATCCCCTCCGCCGAGGCTGTATAGGCAAGTGCCGCCGCCGCCGCCCGCCAGCTTCTCGCACGACTTCGCAAGGCAACTGCAGACTTCGGGACCCGCGGCTCGTTCTCGCCCAGGCCATGTTTTTCAGCCCCGGCTCCCTGGATTACCCTATGGATATAACGATGGACAACCACCCCCGGGACGCGCTGAAGAAGGACAGGCAGCTCAGCCTGGCCCAGGACGACCGCCACGACAGCGGCTTGGACTCCATGAAGGAGGAGGAGTACGAGAAGCTCGTCAACGAGCTGAGAGACATTCGCATCGAGCCGGCGGAAGCCTCCGCGGGGCTCCAGAGCGGCCCCTGCCCGCCCGCGCAGGCTTGGAAACTCCAAGTGACCGAAGACGGAGATACGTAAGTCTTGGGAGGACTTTGCAAATTCGGGGAAGGGGACCGGGATCGGAACTTTGACCTCCGTGGGCGGTTTTGCCTCGCGTTCCCTCGGAAGTTAGCAAAGTGGTGATCTTAATGCTTTTCCTTGGAAATAGATCTGGTTGGAATTAATGGGGCTTATTTCCAAGCAAACGTGGTTAAGAGCCTGGTGGCCTCTGTTCCTTAGATGTGAAGGAAACTCTCTAGACAATGCAGTACAGAACTATCGCGAAGAAGGAAATGTGGTGGGTGGGAGGAGCTGGGCATTGCAAGGAAGACCGCGATCCTTTTGATTTGTTCCCCTCACCGAAAGGCGACAATTTTGCTATTTAAAAAGAGGTTTGAGAGCTAATGTTAGCATGGCGGCATGCATGCAAAAGACCAGAGGATGCACGCATTGCGCGGTTGAATTTCAGCTTGCCTGAGCGCTGTGAAGCCCCGGGAATTAAGCATTTGCAGCGGCGAAAAAGACCCTGCAGGAAATTCGCTGGTTCTTTTAAAGCGGGTCCTTCATAACACAGTAGTTCTGAGTTACTGACCGAGCAGAGTAGAACAATCAGTAGAGCAAGCCAAAAGCACTAAAAAAAAAAAAAAACCCACACAATAATGTAGATTTTTAGTGCTCGTGTTTGACTCCATCTGCATTTGTGTTTATTGCACAGGCTGCCTTGGAGGGGGGGAGCGAGGAGCGTCCTATGTAGATCTTTAATAATAGAACGCGGTGTGTGCGGGGGGGGGGGGGGGAAGGTCCTTTGATGTCGCTCGCGTTCTGCTGGTTACATAAAAGCCCGGGGATTTTTGCAAGTATGGGTTTTCCCCTCCCCGCCCGCTCCGCCTTGTCCCTGGGCCGGCTGCCAGCGGATAGGGGCCGGGACTGGGTGTTCTCACAAGCTGCGAGGTGGGCGGGGCTTGAAGGAGGCGCCGGGCGGGGCGCACGGGAGGGGGGGGGAAGCGCTCTGGAAAGTCCCTGGCGCCTTGCCCGGAACACTCAGCTCACAACAACTCCGCGGAAAACACCAGGTAGCGAGAGCACGCGGCTTCGAAAACCCCAGGCTTTCGAAATCGCCTCTCTTGCCGCTGAGGCTGATGTTCTTCCTCCATCATGACTCGGATCCTGGGCACGTTGCCCGCGGGATGACGAGCAAGAGCAAAAGAGCTGATTAGCAAGAGGTGGCTCGGAATTTATTTTTATTTTTTTTTGTCCTTTGTTCCCCCCCCCCCTTTCTTATGTACTCACCATCGGGTTTTTCCCACCGTTTTCCTCTTTGCAGATTTCTCCATCTGGCAATTATACATGAAGAAAAGGCCTTGAGTTTGGAAATCATTCGCCAGGCAGGACGAGACAAAGCCTTCCTGAATTCCCAAAATAACCTCAACCAGGTACTTACCCGGCAGGGTTTTCTTTCCTCTCTTGCAGGGATCAAACATGGTGCCTTAGGGGACTTGGAAGCTTCCCAAAAGAAACATTTTTTGGTGGGAGGAAGAGATAAATTTAGGGGGGGGAATTCAAGGGGTTTAAGTAACTCATAAAATTGCCACCTTTTAGCATAATTATCCCCATCAATAACCTTGGCTCATTGATGGGGTTGAGCCCCCAAGAAAATGGGGGTGAATTTGTGGCCCTCTGTATGTTGCTGGCCTACAACTACTGTCAACCCTGATTCTTGACTATGCTGGCTGGGGCTGATGGGAGTTGAAGTTCAACAACAACTGGAGAGCCACAAGCTCCCTCTGCCTTACTTAGGGCAAGTCTTTCAGGCTACAAGGAGCTTTAAATCAGCAATTTGTGGAAGTGACTTTTCATGGTTGGCTCCCAAGTATAGTAAGATTGGACCACCAACGCAACAGTGTGGTTGTTCTCTCAGAAGTATATCGCATGACAAAAAGCGAAACATTGGGGAACGTTTCAAAGGATTTATGAAAAGTGGTTGATCCTGAAAAAAACATACTTTACTCAAGAAGTGGGTTCAGGAGCAATGACTAACGAGACTGTTTTGTGTAATGGCTAGTCTAGGAGATTTTTCTTTTTTCTAGTTAAATATAAAATGCTTTCTCAACTTCCGATTTGCAGACTCCACTTCACTTGGCAGTGATAACAGACCAGCCAGAAATCGCAGAGACTCTTCTGAAAGCTGGATGTGACGCAGAGGTCAGAGATTTCCGAGGAAACACCCCGCTGCATATCGTTTGCGAACAAGGCTCTCTCAGAGGTGTCGGTGTCCTCACACAGTACTGCCAGAAACAACAAATCGACTCTATCCTACAGTCATCCAATTACAATGGTAAGCACACATTCTGAGGCTGAGCTGCCAGCTCACTGGGTACTCCAGCCCTTGGCACCGTGCTACATTGCCTTGTGATTCAGAGAGTTCTTTCCAGCTCTTTCCGTATAGCAAGTGTCAGCCAAGGAAGGGAGGGTGTTCCCTGTTCTTGTTCTTGCTTTGCTTTGTGGTCACCTACTGGAATCAAATAATCATGCTTCTTTGATCAGAGTAGTCCATCTTTAAATGTCTATAGTGTGCATGATTTGAAAATTATAGGCAAGTGTTGGAATGACTTGTATCACATGAAATTTAATCTCCATTTCTGTTTCATAGGACACACGTGTCTCCATCTGGCAGCTATTCAAGGTTACCTGGCCATAGTAGAACGCCTCTTGTCCCTGGGAGCAGATGTCAATGCTCAGGTAAGATACCTGCCATTTTCAAACAAGCAAGCCTAGTCCCAGCAATTTGAGAATGAACATCTTAGCATGTGTCCGGCCAAACTGAATGCACCCTTTTCATTTTTTTCAATAAACAGGAGCCTTGCAACGGCAGGACTGCCTTGCATTTGGCTGTCGATCTACAGAATCAAGAACTGGTGTCGCTCCTGCTGAAACATGGAGCGGATGTAAACAAAGTAACCTACCAGGGCTACTCTCCATACCAGCTCACATGGGGAAGGAACAACTCCTTCATACAGGAGCAGCTGAGGCAGTTTACGACATTGGACCTGCAAATGCTACCAGAAAGTGAAGACGAAGAGAGCTGTGAATCGGAGTCAGAGTTCACAGAGGATGAAGTGAGTGGCCATTTCTCCATTCTATGCAAGAGAGAGAGATTTCTACCATAATTTGCACACACGCTTCCCATTAAGGTTGTTAGGAAGCAATTGTAAACAACAAGGGTCCTTGGATTAGGTTTTGCTTGCCTTTGACACCTTGAAGGTATAAAGCTGGTAACAGAGTTATTACCAGTCACCCATTGGTGTAAGCACTAATACTCAAAAGTATAGAAAATGCATTGATTAGATTCATTTGAATCTAGCAAATCATTGCACTGACTTCACACAAGGAGGAAAACTGGCTTTAAGGGAGCATTTGACACGTTACAATTAGGACATCATTTAATGAATTTTCAAAAGTGGATTTAAAGTTACAGTAAGGTTATTTCAAAGGAAGCACATTTGCACATTGATTTTCTGGTGTATTTGCAACCTACCATTTGTTATCTCTACTTCCCTCTAATATTATAAGCATCATATTAGTCCAGATTTTTGTCTGTTAATAAAATGTGCCACCACAACAAAGAATTTTCCTTAACTGCTGAGTTATTACTCCCGTCCCTTGAATTATATGTAGCGGCTCCCAGATTTTTTTAAAGTTTTTAGAAATGCTGGCTCTAGTGTTAATTACCAGGTGCTATTTTCCTCATGTGCGTGCAGCTAAATTTAATGGAAGACTTCCTTGGGATAATGGGAAATGGCCCTGTATTCCCCTTAGAGAATTACTTCATGCTCTTTCTTAAAGCCTTCCATTAAGCCTGATTTGCTTTTTCTTCCCCTCATCTAGCTCCTGTATGACGACTGCATCATTGGCGGACGACACGTGCCTTGCTAAAGTGGGAGCGTTGCACAAAGCAGAGGCGAGCAAAATGTGAACAATTACTGAACACACTGCACAGTACAGAGCGTGTTGTTAGAACAGCAGGTGCTGCCTGCAGTTCAATGCACAGTTCGGGCAGGAATGAACTTTGGTTGTCAGACAGCAGAAGAAGCGTGGGCTCATTTGCACCAGAGAGTAGATTGTACAAATAAACGGAACAGAGTGAGAACTTGGACGGTTCACTGCATGCTCTACAAGGGGGCTGACCCAAGTCGCCATCTGTTGTGTCCTTTTGGAAGACATTCCATATATTTCTGACTGACTGATAACAATCCATCCCAAAGACTGAGCTCAGGTGCCCTTTGTGCTGCATGGCAGGCAGAGCGATTGCAACCCAAAGAAGGCCTCTTCTACACCCACAGGAAAGGGTAGCAATTAACATTCAGGCTGTATATTGCAAGACCTATGCTTTGCAATATGTATATTGTGTGTAAATACTGTATATTTTGTGAATAGCTTTTTTTGGTACTTGTGTATATTTATTAAAAAATCAAATCAAATGAGAAATGCAGTGAATTGATGAAATTGTTCCCCCTGCTGAAGAATTGTTCACCCACTTTCTCCTTTCTGATGCCCAGTTGGGTAAAATCAAACATCTCAGGTAATTGGTTCATTCTTCATTCACATTAAAGAAAGCCACTAGTGTCCTGTATTAGTAACCCAGGGCAGGGTGTGGAGAGGAATGAATGGGGATATATTTGCATCCACATGCTGTTTACTCCTTTTCATATCGGAGCCAGGGCAGTTCAAAAACCATTTCTGATCACATCAGTCAATTGAAAATAAAGCCTCCATTATCCTTCCTGGTATGTTAGGTGCCATGAGGCTCCTCTTTGCAGTCCCATTGGTTTCCAGTGGAGAAATTAAAGCATGTATTTTTTAACACACTCCAATTAAAATCTCTGGGATTTGTCAAGGCCCAACTCTTACCAGGTTGTGCAACAAATACAAGCCATTATCCCTGCCCATTATCCATTCAGGTCACTGATTATATATGTATCCACCGGTCAAGTGTGTCTTCCTGGACCCTTCACAGGGTCTTTCGATAACTCCCAATTTGAAGCTACCCCTGATGCCTCAGGTTTTGTCAGGTGGAGGCTTGGCCCATGCCACTGGTGTGTTGCCCACAGTTATTACCTGACCTGGCTTTACTAGGTTATCTTCGCTACCATGTTGCTGCCTTTATATGGCCAGCATATAAAGGAGCGGATGAGGCCAACAGTGGTCAAGAAGGCGGCTTCTGCGTGTGATGTAGAAGGATGTGAGGGGCAGGTAGCCCATCCAGGAGAAAGAAAACTGATCCTGAAACTCCACTGCCTTGCAGGGTATCTTCAGGAGAAGAAAAAGCTGAGGAGTAAACCCTACACAAATTCAGAGTGGAGTCCCTAAGATGGTTGGTTGGTGCCTTGTACGCCAACTCCTGCAGCCAAGCTGGTGCCAAACTTACTGCTCTCCTTTCCTTTGGACCACATCAGCGAGGCTGAGGGGGTTATCGTAGTCTGGGCAGCCCAGGAGCTCTATACACACTGCCCAGGCTTGTGCCCTAGAGAGGTCACTTTGGTGTTGTTGACACAGCAGTTTGACTTCCACCCCTGAGGTTCACTCAGCTGTCTCTCGAGACAGACAGATGTCAACAACATAATGGCTTTACAAATATTGGTGCATAAACTTCCTTAAACCTAGCTCTTTCACCAGACTTTCACCATTGAAGATGGGCAAGCTGATTTTAAGCAATTAAATCTCTTCAGTTTTCACTGCAGCATTGTGGAATTTCCTTGTTGACATCAGTGAGTTTAATAACATATCCTGTGGTTTGCAGTAGCAGAAGCTTCACATGGCGAACACACAAGCCACAGGTCTCTTCCTCTAGTCCAGTCTCATTGTATCAGTGCAGTTTATAAGGCATGGATGGGGAATTTGTGACCCTCCTGGTGTTGCTGGACTCCCAACTCTCATCATTCCTGACAATCAGACATACGGGTTGGAGTTGATGGGAGTTGGAATCCCAACACCTGGAGGGCCATAGGTTCCCCAGCCCTCTTGCAAGAGAAGATGTCTGCCAGGATTGCAGGCTGGATCCATTCTCATTATCTTCCTTAGGCTGTGTTGAATTTGTATATTTTGGGTTCTTAATAGGCTGTTAACAGTTTCAATAAATTCCCCTGAACTTTAGCCTCAATTGCTTTGCATGAGGAACACTGAATCAGGAGATTAAGCTCCGATCTGCTTTGCATTGGAACTCTTAGCTGCATGGAAATGATTAAAGTCAAGTGTCATTCTGAGTCAGGGTTATTCCCATTCCTCTCTTTGTTTGTATGATCAAAGGTCATGCCTTGAAACTTCCTGGTGGAAGAAGAAAATGTATGCTTGGTTATCCATAATTCAGCCTGCAGTTAAATAACTGAATTCGACTTTAAAAGAAGAAACCAAAATTCTGCAGGTTTTCATTTGAAATAGCACGCTGTGTAACCGTTGTGTAATTTAACTCATTTTGCAGAAACTTTCTGAAATTGAATTGCTCGTTTTGAATTGGGTATTTGATGATTACTATTATTTTAAATGAGGGATTTGGTATTGATTGGTGTGGCGAAAAGGAAGTGGGGATAAGGAGGGGCAATATAGCTCAGAAAACATTACTACACATGGAGAGGGAAGGACATGTACATGAACAGCTCATTTACTGAACAATGGACCCTGTTTTATTTAAGAAATATTAAAAGAGCACGATGGTTTTCAAATACAAAAATATATTGATTCCCCCAAATCAAAACCAGGAACTTACTGCCCAAGCCATTGGATCATCTGTCACAGGGGTGCCCAAACTTTTTTTAAAAAAGGACCAGATGAAGAGTGAACATGCGTGAGGGCCAACTGAAGTTGGATTTTACCCGAGGACATATACTGCCACGGGGGCTGGATTAAATTGGCGGGCTGGATTAGGCCCCCCAAATGTACTTTGGACATGCCTGATCTATCGCATTACCAATGCACCTCTTCCACAGACAATACCTGCATGATTTCAAATGTATGCAGCCCTAAGGGTTAAAAAAAAACACTGTTTTGAAAAAGTAGTATAGGGCCAAAGTTTGCAGAAATTCAAATTTAGTCCAAGAGACGAATTATTTATTGCCCGTCTTAATAATCGTTTAAAACTGTTTGTTTAAAATGCCCCAATTCTAGAAAGTTATTTATATAGAAATACTTGGAATTTGGCTATTACCGGTATTTCAGAAGCTCTGCATGAGCAATACTTTTTTTTTTTTTATAAGATTTTATTATTTTCCAATAAGACAAAGAGAAAACAAAATACAACATCAACACAAAACATAAGAAACAATAAAAAACAAAATCAACATTGAACATAATCAACAATAAACATAATCAACATTCGAAACAATAACAGCAATAAAAACATAAAGAGAACATATACAAACCTTAACCAATATCTATCTTTGTATATTTCTTGTTTCTAACTTCTCTGTTTGGGGACTTCCCCCCTTCCCTCCACTGTCTTAAAAAAAAAACCAAATACTTCTTCAAGGTAGCTTTATATATTGTTCGATTGACATTTACCCAAATTTTAATATACTTAGCTTTTACTTAGTCAAATATCTCAATAACTATGTATCTTATCTTGACGACCTATCTTAACATATTTTGACACATACATCTTTCACATAACAACAATTCCTCTTACCATTTATATCTGACACATATCTACCAAAGCCGATGTTCTGTCTAATTCTGCTCAAATATTCAGTTTAACTGATTTAACTAAATAGTCTTTAAATTTTTTCCACTCCTGCGACGCCTTCCCCTCCCTCTGGTCCCGGACTCTGACGGTCAGTTCTGCGAGTTCCATGTATTCCATCATCTTCATCTGCCATTCCTCCACCGTTGGTGTCTCTTCACCTTTCCATGTTCTTGCCAATAGAATTCTGGCTGCTGTTGTGGCATACATAAAAAACACTCTATCCTGACTGGGTATCTCTTCATTGGTTATGCTCAGAAGAAATGCCTCTGGTTTCTTACAAAAGGTAACTTTCATTACCTTCTTAAGCTCATTGTAAATCTTATCCCAGAAAGCACTTACCGCTGGGCACAACCACCACATATGAAAAAAGGTACCTTTCGCATGTTTGCATTTCCAACATACATCTGACATTTTGGTATTCATCTTAGCAATCTTAACTGGTGTCAAATACCATCTATAAACCATTTTCATTATGTTTTCTCTTAAACCATGACAAGCAGTAAATTTGATACCTTTTTGCCACAATCTCTCCCAGTCATCCATCATAATATTATGTCCTACATCTTTTGCCCAATCTATCATTGAGGATTTAACCAGTTCATCTTTTGTATGCCACTCTAGCAGAAGATTATACATTTTGGAAAGGTTTTTGAAGTTCGATTCTATCAGTTCTGTTTCCAGTTTTGATTTTTCTACTTGAAAACCAACTTTTTTGTCCATTTTAAATATTTCATAAACCTGATGATAGTGCAGCCAGTCGGGGACCTGACTTTTTACTTGATCATAGCTTTTTAGCTTAAAAGAGTCCCCTTCCTGCTGCAATATGTCCATATATCTTAACCAGTTTGCAGACATATTCGGTCTCTTATATGCCTTGGCCTCCACTGGAGAGATCCATCTAGGAGTCTTTCTCTCAAACAAGTCTTTGTATCTAGTCCAAACCTGATATAGGGATTTTCTAACAATATGAGACTTAAAAGTTCTGTGGATTTTAACCTTGTCATACCAAAGGTATGCATGCCAGCCAAACATATTATCATGTCCCTCCAAGTCCAACACATCAACGTTCTCTAATTTAAACCAATCCTTTAACCAGCAAAAGGCCGCAGCTTCAAAATAAAGCCTTAAGTCCGGCAGGGCAAAGCCTCCTCTGTCTTTAGAGTCTGTTAAAATCTTAAATTTTATTCTTGGCTTTTTGCCCTGCCATATAAATTTCGATAGGTCCTTTTGCCATTTCTTAAAACAATCTAGTTTGTCCAAAATTGGTATGGCTTGGAATAAAAACAGCATCCTTGGTAGGACATTCATTTTAACCACTGCTATTCTTCCCATTAACGACAATTTAAGTCTTGTCCAGATCTCCATATCTTTTTTTATCTCCATCCACAATTTTTCATAGTTATCCTTATACAGGTTCAAGTTCTTATTTGTGAGATTGATACCTAGATATTTTACAGATTTAACAAAATTGAGGCCTGTGGCTTCTTGAATTCTTTGGATCTGTTCTGCACTCAAATTTTTACCTAAAACTTTGGTTTTCTGCTTATTTAATTTGAAGCCAGCTACAAGTCCAAATTGTTCAATTAATTCCAAGGCTCTGGGGACACTGCTTTCTGGTTCTTGCAGGGATAGCATCAAATCGTCCGCGAAGGCACGTAATTTGTATTCCTTCTCTCCCACTTTAATTCCTTTTGTCTGTTTATCTTTCCGAATCATATTTAGAAGGACTTCCAGGACCGTAATAAAAAGTAAAGGGGAGATAGGGCACCCTTGTCTTGTTCCTTTCTCTACTTCGATCTCCTCCGATATCACACTGTTTACAATGACTTTTGCTCTTTGTTCTGTGTAAATGGCCTTAATGCCATTTAAGAATTTTTCTCCAACTCCCATCTTTTCCAAATTCTTTTTCATAAATATCCAAGATACTTTGTCAAAAGCTTTCTCTGCATCAACAAACAATAGTGCTGCATCTGTGTTTATGTCTCTCTCCAGTTTTTCTAAAATGTCCACAATAATTCTCGTGTTATTACTTATTTGTCTTCCTGGCAAGAAACCTGCTTGGTCTCTATGTATATGGTCTTTCAACACTCTTTTCAACCTTGTAGCCAAAACATTTGCAAAAATTTTATAGTCCACATTCAAAAGGGATATTGGACGGTAATTTTTCATTAGAGTCTTATCAGTATCTGGTTTTAAAATCAGTGTGATAAAGGCTTCTTTCCACGTCTCTGGTGCCCTATCTCCTTCTAGTATTCTATTGCAAATTTCTCTTAACGGCTGTGATAGCCAGTCTTTCAATGTCTTATAATATTTTGCTGTTAATCCATCCGGTCCTGGAGCCTTCCCCAATTGCATGTTGTTTATTGCATCTTCTATTTCTTGTGTCGTTATTGGGTGGTTGAGAGTTGTTAATTTTTCCTCTGGGACTTTTTGCAATCCGTTCTTTTCCAGAAATCGGTCTATCTCTACTTCATCTATCTTCTCCTCCTTGTACAGTTGCTTATAGAATCTCTGAAAGCACCATCTGATTTCCTCCGGTTTCTCTACATTTTTTCCATTTACTACCAATTTACTGATGACATTTGCCTTTTGTCTTTTCTTTAATTGCCAAGCTAGTAGTTTTCCACATTTATTTGCAGATTCAAATGTTCTTTGTTTCATCATTTTCACTTTCCATTCGATATCTTGATTCATGATATTCGCATATTGGGATTGCAAGTATTTAATTTCTTTTTGGATTTTGACACATCTGGGATGTCCTCTTAATTCTTTTTCCTTTCCTTTGATTAATTTCAACAGTCTCTCCATTTCTGCACTTTGTTGTTTCTTCTTTTTTGCCTTTTCACTAATGAGGAATCCTCTCATTACCGCTTTACTTGCATCCCAAGCAATCCTTTTCTCCACTTCTGAGTTCCAATTAATTTGAAAATATTCTTTCATCTTTTTCGCCGCTCTTTCTACTAGCTTGGTATCTCTCATCAATGCATCATCCATTCTCCACCTGAAAGAATCCTTGGAAATCATTTTTAGGTTTACCTGCACCGGATTGTGGTCTGAAAGCGTTTTAGGACCGATTTCTGCTTTTTGTAATTTTGGAGCCAATTCATTCGAGATCCAGATATAATCTATCCTCGACCATGACTGCTGAGATTCGCTGAAGTACGTTGCCTCTGTTTCTGTGGGGTTTTTTAATCTCCAAGAGTCCACCAAATTCAAATTGTCCACCATTTCAAAAAAAGTCTTTGGGAGTTTCCCATCATTTGTTAGTTTTGTTCTTTGAGATCTATCCATTAGTGTGGAAACTGCCCCATTAAAGTCTCCAAGGCAAACTACCTTATAGTCCAAATAATCCAGCAGCAAATCATGTATTTTTTTGTAGAAAATCGACTTTCCATCATTTGGTGCATAAAGTCCCAGAATCAAAAATTTTTCGCCTTGTACGTTAATTTCAATTGCGATGTATCTCCCTTCTTCATCTTTAAATAGCTGTCTTGGGCTGTATTTCTCCTTTGCATAAATCACTACTCCTCTCTTCTTGACCTTGTCCGATGATATGAACTCTTGGCCTAATTTTTTATTCTGTAGCAATCTTCTGTGACGCCGGACTATGTGGGTTTCCTGTAGACATATTATATCCAAATTCTTCTTTTCTATGCTGTATAACACTCTGCGTCTCTTTGGTCTCTGATTTAATCCCCGAACATTCCAAGTCATTAACTTGAGCGCCATTTCTTTGTTTATTCCTCTCCTCCAGTTGCCTGTCCTTTCTTATCTTGTTCTGGATCTTGGCTTGGTCCTGGTAGTCCCGGCGGTGGTGGGAATACTTCTGGAAACTTGTAGAGCTGTGCTGGGTCCAGTGGAGTTCCTTTGAAATGTTCCAGATGCTTGTCCAAAAACTTTTGCTTTTCCGCCAAGGACCTTATTCTTATCTTTTTCCCTTCAAACGTAAATGCCAGGCCTTCTGGGAATTCCCAACTGAAGGAGATTTTTCTTCTTCTTAACTCCGTCACCAGGTCGTTATAAGGAGCTCTTTTATCTAAAAAGAATCTGGGGATATCCTTGTAAAAAATTACTTTATTCTGCTGTACCACCAGGTTGTTTCTGTAGTGTAAATCCAGAAAGTAATCTCTGTCGTGTCTATCGTGCAGCACAATCAAACAGTCACTGACTGTTTTAGTGCTTTTCTTTCCTCTGGAGCCTCTTGGTCCAAATCTGAAGGCCTTCACTATGCGTGCTGAGACGTTTACCTCTTCTAACTCCCAAAAAGTTGAGAATAGTTCCACAATATAGGCTTTCAGGTCTTCCCCCTCCAATTCTGGAAGACCCCTTAGACGGATGTTTCCTTCTCTCTGATGTAGTTGCAGAAAAGCAAGAGACTCTTCCACAGTTCTCTGTCGTGTTCCAATATTTTCTATCTGCTCCAAATCTAAATTGTCCAATTTTTCCTCCACCTTTTTTATTTTTTCTCTGACCACTTTAATTTCCTCAGAGTCCTTTTTTAACGTAGTCACCTCCTGCCCAATTTTATTAATTTCGTCTCTGTTCTTTCTTACATTTTCCTCAATTTGACCAATCGATTTTTCTAATGTCTGGGTGGAGGTTTTAATATCAGCCTTAATATCCACTTGGAGTTTTTCTATTGCAGAGTTAACTGTTGTATTCACTGATGCACCAATAGTATTCACCGATTCTTGTGTTTGCTTCAACCCTTCGGTGACACTTTTCAAACCTGCTGCAATTTCTGCCACACTTGCAACCAATTTCTCCATTTGTTCCTGAAGAGTTAAGGAAACAGAGCCTTTCCTTTTTTCAGAGCCAGTTCCTTTAGATCTAGTTTCCATTCCCTGTGGGCTCTGCAACTGTAATCTCAAGGTCACTCCAGTTGCTGTAGTAACTATCTCAGACATTCACAGCAGAAGACCAACAGTCCCAAAAGTAAACACCAGGTGGCCTGCAGCTAGCTTCTGAGAACAAAGAGGCTGCTGAGCCAGGAGTCCACAACAGTCCATTAATCCAGCTTTTAGGCAAAGAGTTCAGATTTTTCAAAATTGTAAGTCCTTAAAGCCAAGAAGAGTCTATTTTAAATAGCCCAAGCCAGTAACTGTTTCTCACTTGCAATGTAACCACCAAGTCTTTAAAATAGCTTGTATCTGGCTGTAAAAGAGTCAAAGTATCTCCACTGGTAAACAGTCACTGTAACACTAGAGTCCCAACAAAGAAAAAATGGCAACAATATATTGCAGCCCGCTACTGACCCGGAATCCTAGTCCAGAGGGGGAGCGGTGTCTTCTTTTGCCATATCAACTATTTTTAAGTCTTTAAACAACCTTTAAACAACTTTTAAGTAACTTTTAAAAAGTTTGGCAGAGTTCGCAAAACTTTCCCGTTAGCCGCGGCTTTGATCTTTTAGCGCTACCAAGCTCGCGCAAACAGTTCAAAGGGAACAGGCTTCCTTTTGAAGTTTCCTCTGCAAGCAGTGCTCTTTAAACTTGTAAAATAATCCAGTATTTTAACTTACAGAGTTTCTTTGGAAGTTTCTATGTAGGAAGTGCCGGGTGCTCAGGTCTGGCGGGATCGCTGCTTTGATCCTCCGCAGGCAGTCGCTTCTTCAGTCCCGTGCTGGGGCTCCGCTCGCCCGATTCTCCCCCTTACGAGGGTAAATCAGGAGCGGAGACAGCACGTCTGGGACCCACGAAGCCGTCGGTCCACGGGACGCTCTTCCCGTGGCTTTAAGGGACCCGTGGCGCAGGCACGGAGCTCCCTATCGCCTAACGGAGGACGGAGCCGTCGGACTCCCGTCCGCCATTGACTCGGCACCTAACCGGAAGTCACCTGCATGAGCAATACTATGTCAGAAATACTGCATATAAAATACATGAAATCTTTTCATTTGCTGTTTCAGAGGAATTTTTGTCTTGCTCATATTTTTTTTTTTAAAAAAAAAACACAGCTGTTAGGAAAGAGAAAACCTGGATTCGGAAGCACATATTTTCTGAGAGTTTAATTTTTCCTAAGCTTCTCCTTGACCACGTCTGCTTAGCGGCTTTGCACATACCAGTAGATATATTGACTCTGCTCCTACCTGCAGGACCATTCTCAGAACATTGTAGAGGATTTCTGCTTGATTCCATGAAATTGTTGCAATTTTTTCTGTGGAGGTGGTTAGGCTCCCTTCTAATTTTTGTTTCCAGCATGAATTTTATTGCTGGAATAGCCAGGCCAGCCTGGCAATGGCCCGCTAAGTATGAGTCATCAAGGTAACAAAGGGAGTGGCTCTGTGCCAGAAGACAAATGGGTGGACCTCCCTCCCTCAATTGTCTGTCAGTTAGAAAGAGAAAAGGTCAGAGTGGAGAGTTGAGTGATACGAGCTAGAAGCCAAAGGCTGGAGACAGGCCAGGCCTGATTTCTTATGGAATCCAAGGCTGTGGCTATGGGAGAAACAAGACCCTACATTGTCAGTTCAGGTTGTATATATCATACAGACACAGTCTCTGCTGTGCCTCCTTCCTGAAGGAAACACGAATCCTGATTAAGTGCCTGGAATCCAAGTGGTGCAGGATTTCAGGGGTTCCAATTACTTACCCAGGGTTCGCGTTTCATTTCAGAATTAGAAGGGAGTCCAGGCATTCAGCCATTTATGTTATGGGTCCTTGCAGGATTCCACTGTGTTCCCTTCTATATGAAACCACTGGGTGAGGTCATTCAAGGGCTTGGAGTTAAGAGTCATTAGTATGCTTATGTCAACAAGTCAGTTTTTTCTTTGTCATCCGGGTCAGGTGAGGCTGTACAGGTGCTGCATCCTGGATTTGATAATGGGCTGGATGAAGGCCCATGAACAGCTGAATCTTGGCAAGATAGAGGCATTGTGGATGGAGAGATAGTTCTAGCTGAAGGGAAATGATATTCCAGGCTGTTTTGGACATGGTCACACACCTTCTGAAAGGGCTGGTCTAGAAACCATATGTATGTCACCTTGGGTCCCACAATGGAAAACAAGGCAGGATATAAATGCAAGAAAATACATACACAAATATAAACATGAGTGGGACTAGTCTGGCCACAGTAATTACTATAATGGATTAAACAATGTATTATATATGGGGCTGCCCTTGAATATGACTTGGAAGAGTTATTGCATAATTTTGTCGCCATAATTTTAATGGATGAAGCCCAGGCTTGTTCACAAACTTAAAATAAGTGCACCCGTTGCCTATTCATTTCTTTGGATCCAAATACGCAACGGAGCCCTTCTGCTATGCCTGTCTGCCTGTGTACAGTGCAATACGAAGATCTGGGAAAGGGCTACAGCTCAGTGGTACAGCATCTGCTTGCATGCTGTTGTTGTTCAGTCGTTCAGTCGTGTCCGACTCTTCGTGACCCCATGGACCAGAGCACGCCAGGCACCCCTATCCTCCACTGCCTCCCACAGTTTGGCCAAACTCATGCCAGTCGCTTTGAGAACACTGTCCAACCATCTCATCCTCTGTCGTCCCCTTCTCCTTGTGCCCTCCATCTTTCCCAACATCAGGGTCTTTTCTGGGGAGTCTTCTCTTCTCATGAGGTGGCCAAAGTACTGGAGCCTCAACTTCAGGATCTGCCCTTCCAGTGAGCACTCAGGGCTGATTTCTTTAAGGGTGGATAAGTTTGATGTTTTTGCAGTCCATGGGACTCTCAAGAGTCTCCTCCAGCACCATAATTCAAAAGCATCAATTCTTCGGCAGTCAGTCTTCTTTATGGTCCAGCTCTCACTTCCATACATTACTACTGGGAAAACCATAGCTTTAACTATACGGACCTTTGTCGGCAAGGTGATGTCTCTGCTTTTTAAGATGCTGTCTAGGTTTGTCATTGCTTTTCTCCCAAGAAGCAGGCGTCTTCTAATTTCGTGACTGCTATCACCATCTGCAGTGATCATGGAACCCAAGAAAGTAAAATCTCTCACTGCCTCCATTTCTTCCCCTTCTATTTGCCAGGAGGTGATGGGACCAGTGGCCATGATCTTAGTTTTTTTGATGTTGAGCTTCAGACCATATTTTGCGCTCTCCTCTTTCACCCTCATTAAAAGGTTCTTTAATTCCTCCTCACTTTCTGCCATTAAGGTTGTGTCATCAGCATATCTGAGGTTGTTGATATTTCTGCTTGCATGCAGAAGGTACCAAATTCAGCCCCAGCATCTCCAGGTAGGACAGAGATCCTGCAATCCTGGAGAGCACTTTCCAGCCAGTGCAGTTGATACCACTGTGATGGATGGACCAATGGCCTGACAGCTTCCTATGTTTTTAAGTGCCCTCTTCCAAGCACTTTCCCTATCAGAAGCACATGAGTGCTTCTTCTTCTTTGGCAATCACTCATAGCGGAGTAAAATCTTCCATGAAAACGGTCTTAACTGTGAGTCCGTAAGTGACTGTGGAGGCCAATGCTGGATCCACACGTCCTTCCACAGCGGGGACATAGTTTCCGGGTGGGAGTTGATCATGGTGAGGGTTTGCCAAGAGTGTCTTCCTCTTAGCATGCGTCTCCCTTTCGTCCTGAGTTTGAGCGTCTTCAAAGTCCATGACACTTTTGGTAAAGGCTGTTCTCCAATTGGAGTGCTCACAGGTCAGTGTTTCCCAATTGTTGGTGTTTATACTACATTTTTTAAGATTGGCCTTGAGAGAGTCTTTAAACCTCTTTTGTTGACCACCAGCATTACGCTTTCCATTTTTAAATGCGGAATAGAGTACCGGTAGTTGCTTTGGAAGACGATAATCAGGCATCCAAACAACATGACCAGTCCAATGAAGTTGATGTTGAAGAACCACTGCTTTGACACTAGTTACAGGTAGGTAACTAGTGCTTTGACACTAGTGATCTTTACTTTGTTGGAAGAATATTAAGGTGTGTGTGTGTATATATATAATGTTCATAAGTGTGCCAAGCAAACAAGGCCACATGTGTGAAGCAACACAGGAAAACAGCCCTGAAACCATTTTTCACTCCCAAAATGACAAACTGTTTCTCTGCAAAGAAGGAGGGGGTGGGAGAACCTTCCCATTGTCTCAGGAAATTAAACTGATTACCATTTCAAAGAAATGGCCAGGCTGCTAACAAAAGGCAATCAGATAAGGCATTAACAGGTAGTCTGGCAGGAAGGGGGAAAACAAACTTCTCAGATTCCTGTTTAAATCTGTTGGAGGCCGCCATTTTCTGTGATGTAGGCATGAGGTATCTGGGGGGGGGGTCTTGGGCTACACCCCTTCTATGATGTATGTGTGAGGTTTCTGGGGGGTGGGGCAGGACACCAAGGGGCATTTTTGAAATGTCTTTATAAGGGCTTGCACGCATGGCTCTGGGTCCCTCCCCTGCTCTCCTGTGTGTGGGGAGGTCAACCTTGTTGCAACAGAACAATAAAGATCAAGCTTACTAGCTGCTTTGCTTCTAAATATTCTCTGGTTGGCCTCTGTTATTTACTCCTACCGGTGGAGAACCTGCAAAGGATTGTACAAGGGCTTTTGTGTACCCCATAAGGTAAGCACGTGAACATCAGAAGCGGAGGGAATAGTTCAGTTGGTTAAGAGAGTGTGGTGCTGATAATGCCAAGGTTGCAGGTTTGACCCCTGTATGGGGCAGCGGCATATTCCTGCATTGCAGGGGGTTCGGCTAGATGATCCTCAGGGTCCCTTCCAACTCTATGATTCTATGATTGATTGTGTCCCAGTGACGTGCAGTTCTGTCAAATCCTCCCTTCCCCACCTCGCTCCCAGCGCAGAAACAAAACCAAGAGAGGAAGTGGCAGAACTGTCCTATCACACTTGCAAACTGGTGAATGAATGATTTATACTTGTGACTGGAGTGAGCCAAAAAGTACCCAGGCACGGAAAGTTAAACAGGAACTAGGTAGGTGGGGGGGGGGAACAGCTGTGCCTTAGGAAGCAGGGAGTTCCCCTCTGCCTTTCTGCTCAGAGTCCAAACTGTGTTAGCAAATCCTGTAAAAATGCGCCGAGAGCTTAATTTGAGACAGGCCGCGATGCTGCTCTGTTGAAAATCCCTTTGCACCCAATGAGGCATGAAGACCTGAGACTGGGAAAGAGGAGAATTGGAATCCTACCCCACGTATAATCTTCGGTAATAAACAAAATCTGCTCTTATTCCCTTTTGGGTACACAAGAGCCCTTGTAGAGTCTTTTACAGGTTCTCCATCGGTAGGAGTAAAATAACACAGGCCAACCAGAGAATATTTAGAAGCAAAGCAGCTAGTAAGCTTGATCTTTATTGTTCTGTTGCAACAGGGTACTTACCCCAGACACAGGAAAGCAGGGAAGAACCCAGAACAAAGGAGCGCCTGGCCTTATATAGAAAATTGAAATTGCCCACACTGGAGTTCAAGACCACCCCCCAGAAGCATCACACATACATCACAGAAGAAGGCGGTCTCCAACAGATTTCAACAGAAATCTGAGTGCCCTTGTTTACCTTCTCTTTGCCAGTTTACCTGGTAATGCCTCCTCTGATTGCCCTTCCTGGTATGTGTAGCCATTCCTTTGAAATGGTAATCATTTTAACTCTCTCACTGCCTCCTTCCTTGCAGGGAAACATTTTGTCAGTTTGGGAGTGAAAATTGGTTTCAGGGCTGTTTCCCTGTGCTGCTTCACACATGTGGCCCATACACTTGTGTACATGTCTGCTTAGTACATTAACGAACAATTATTATTATTATTATTATTATTATTATTATTATTATTATTATTATTAGACCTTAATCAAACTTATCCATCCTTAAAGAAATCAGCCCTGAGTGCTCACTGGAAGGACAGGTCCTGAAGTTGAGGCTCCAGTACTTCGGCCACCTCATGAGAAGACTCCCTGGAAAAGACCCTGGTGTTGGGAAAGATGGAGGGCACAAGGAGAAGGGGATGACAGAGGATGAGATGGTTGGACAGTGTTCTCGAAGCGACTGGCATGGGTTTGGCCAAACTGCGGGAGGCAGTGGAGGATAGGGGTGCCTGGCGTGCTCTGGTCCGTGGGGTCACGAAGAGTTGGACACGACTGAACGGCTGAACAAAAGACCTTAATTTGTTTATTTCACTTCCTTCGAGCCTGTGAATTCCATTTTGAATGCAAAACTGTCCTTTCCACCAACTGCGAGTAGCAGTGATCTCCCACACACAAGGAACTGGGGGACACAGGAAGTTGCCATGTGTAGAGTGAGACCATTGGCTTATGTAGCTCCATATTGTCTACTCTGGCTGGCAGCAGCTCTTCAGGGTTTTAGGGCACAGGGTATTTTCAGGCCAACCTGTAGATGCTGGGGATTGAACCTGGGGCCTTCTGTGCAGTGAAATGTTCTCCCCGCTCTCTCCCACCCTATACATTTGAGAAACTGTGATAAGCTTCTATTGCTTTCCTCTTCTTAGCCCAGAGAATCTCAGAAAGACCTCCAGAACACTCATATAATATCACCTCTGGACTTTTTCCCACTTAAGCATTAACCAATGTGAACTGCTTGGCATTATTATTATTATTATTATTATTATTATTATTATTATTACTATTATTATACCACCCTATACCCAGTCCTTTAAAAATAGTTATAGATGCAGGCCTGAATTCAAACACCAGCAGCATCTGGAGTTGAATCAGAAAAGTCCCCTTTTCATGTGTTGCTTTATAAGCCCACAGTTCACATTTCTCTATGGATGGCACCTTTTAAAATCGGACTTTCCAGTGAATAATGGGATGAAGGCGAGGGTTTCCCCCACTCAGCCACAGTGAACATTCCTCCTCCCTGCTTTGCAGATTAGATAGACCAGCTTGGATTGCCACACAGTCCATGAACTTGCTTGCTAGTAAGAAACGCTTTTCCTTTTCGTTTCCCTCCTATGGTCCGTGACATATAATTTACCCAGTGGAACTAAAGCTTGTACTGCTACACCAGGACCCTTGACTGCTTTTATCATTTCAGTTGCAATGTGCAGCAGAGCATTTAAACAAGCATCTGATTAGGAGGCCAGCAGGACCCAGCCCTGCCATGCAGCAGGGAGCTGTAGCAATCTGCTTCAGGTGGCACCAGGGGGGTGGGGGCATAGCTGTCGACTTTCCCTTTTTTGCGGGAAATTCCCTTATTCCAGCGCCATTTCCCATTGCAAAAAAAAGGGAAAGTTGACAGCTATGGCCCGTTTCCCAATGCAAAAAAAGGAAGGTTGACAGCTCTGGGTGGGGGGCATAGACAAAGGCAGAAAGGGTCATTTGGCTACTGGGCTGGAGTTTCTCCACACCTGCCCTAGAGTGCAGGAGCAGCCCAAGCTGTTTGAAATATGGCAACCCTAGGTAAGCGCAACATCCTCCTATGCTATGTTGTCTTTCTGCCTCTTTTTCTGATGCCTCAGGCAGGTTCTCTGCCTCCCCCCCCCCCTTACAAAGTGTCTCAGTGTATGTTTATTCAAACAATTATACATTCACACATACTTCCCTAAAAAAAGGTGGGGGAGATTTTCAAATGGGGAGTAAAGCAGCTTTTTGATGGAGCGCATTTTCACGTTCTCTGAATTATCAGAGGTTTAGGCTTACTGGAGATTTGCAGGCCTGTCTTCTCCACCCACTACTACCTTCGGAGGACAGTACCCACATTTCCATCTGTCATACAGACACCCTTAAGTTTCCAAACAGCTATCTGATCTCTCCCACTCAAAGTCATCTGTTGCACATTCATCCAATTTAGCGCTTAGCTCCCTACTCACAAGCGCATGCACATTAGTTCTGAACCCAGCTGCTTAGTGGGCTGCGGGAGTGCAACTGAGATGGTTAGGGAGGTGCACAAGGAGAGAATGTGTGTGTGGATGACCATGTGCCTCTGGATGACCATGTGCCTCTGCATGTCATGGATGCCAGCCACGTCCCTTTTCCTGTGACTCTTGACTATTCATCCACTGGCAGGTGTGGCTCAAGAGAGCAAAAATGTTTCTCACCCTTTAAAGTATCAGTACTGTAGAGGTTTGAATGTTGCTTACGGAAACCCGAGTTCAACACCTGAGATGGGACAAGGATAGAAGCTCCAAGTTCTGTATTACCATGTAATCTTTCTCCCACGACTAGAAGGACCATTCTATAGAAGACCATGCTTGTGAACACTCTCACAATAACGTATTGGGAGTATACATCACAAATATATGCATCTTTGTAAACATTGGTTGGAGAACTGCATCACAAAATTCAAATAAGTGCACATTTTGAAGGGTAGCTGTTTTTTCAGTTTTCATATTGTTTCAGAAAGTGTGAATTTGATAAGATTTAGCTTTGAATGTGAACTGAATCAAATTTCTGCCCCATCCCAAATTTCTCCCTTGCCCCTAGTGTGGACTACCAGAGTGCTGTTGATTCATCTGGTTGGGGAGAAGTGGTCCTTGACCACTTAGCACCAGCTAAGCCAAACAAAAGGAGAATAGTACTAATTTCAGACAAAAACAAACAAACAGAAGAACCTTAAAAGATGTTGGAGAAAACCCCTAAGTTTCTGCATTCTCCTGTATGCCCTTGTACTGTAACCATTACATATCTGATTCTCACACCCGAGGAGCCTTCAAAACAAAAGGGTTTAAATTTTCCAAATCAGTTTGAGAGAGGAAGCGGGGGATGAGACTCAGCCTCCTCTCCTCTGCACCAAAAGGCTGATCAGCAGGATTTTAGTCTTTATTCACTGCTTGCACCTCTCCAATTACATGAGCTCAGCTATTGCCTCCTCCTCTGTTGCTTTTAAACACCCACATTTGCGTTTTCTAACATTCATTTTGTTTTTGCACTAAAATGCCTTTAAAAAAAAGAAAAGCAAATGTCCCAACAGTTTTTATTTGGCATTGTTATGGTTCTGTGACTGACGGCGCTGAATATCAATTCTTTCCCATTTGCTGTGGAAGATTAAAATGGGGAATAGAGAGCTATGTTTAGTATACACAGTCAGTGCAATCCTATAGATGTCTAATCAGAAGTATATACCATTGAGTCTTGAGAGGGGCTTGCTCCCAGGTCTATGGGATTGCATCCTAAGGGCACTTCCAGATGGTCACTATTTTCAGATGCAAACTGTGCAGCTAAAGTTGATCTGGCGCTCTTGTGTAACGAAGGATAAGGCCAGTGGCAGGAACACACAATGGCAAGAGCAGACCCTACAAGTGTCCCTATTTTCCAGATTTAGAGAAGGCATCCCAGTTTCTGATTTGATCCCAGAATGTTCCACTTTTCCTTAGGATGTCCCTATTTTCATTGGAGAACTATTGGAGAGTATGGAGTTATCCAACCCCCAAGCCACCTGAAGGCAATCCTGTATAGGGAAGTTTGTTTAATGTTTAATATTTTATTATGTTTTTATATACCGTATGTTGGAAGCTACCCAGAGTGGCTGGGGCAACCTAGTGAGATGTGTGGGGTATAAATAATAAATTTATCATTATGGAATGGGACGTCCCTATTTTCATCGGAAAAATGTTGGAGGGTGTGCAAGAGCGCACTAATATTTGCTTGATGCAACACTGTCTAACTTCACCACAACAAACCAGTCAGAATGATGAATGCTCAATAAATAGTGGATGTCATCTTAACTTCCTTGCAAACTTTGTGCACACAAATTAAAATGAATCTCAATAAACAGGTTAAAGTCGTACCTTGGGTTACGTGCGCTCCGGGTTGCATACTTTTCGGGTTACAAACTCCGCTAACCCGGAAGCACAACCCGACGCGCACGCGATTTGCGCATGCACAGAGCGTTTTTTTGCAGTTTTCCCGGGGTTTTTCAGTCTGCGCAGGCGCAGAACGAATTGTTCAGGTTACATCCTTTTCGGGTTACGTACTGTAACCCGGAACAGATTAAGTACGTAACCCGGGGTACCACTGTATCTGGAAACAGTGTATGGTCACATTAGTGGCTTCCAATGTAGAAAGGCCACCCCACCCCAACCCCCAACCACAGTCCTGTGCACACACATTGCATTTGAAGCTACATTTGCACAGAGTTGTTAACATCAAAGAGGGAGTGGGGATATCGTCACCTGACGCTCTTGAACTTTCCCCCCTCTCCCTTGCAACTCCCTGCAACTCCTGCTCATTAAACTGTGTCATCTATGCTTGTACACTCATCTGTGCCAACACTATAGGTGTTAGGGATGCTCACATTAGTGCTTCCTCTGCATCCAGTGTTCTAACCTGATTGAAACTGGTTTGAGAAAAAGATGCATCAAACGACAGTATTTGTCAAGAAACTATAGGACTGATACGGATTGTGGCTCACATCATGTGAATGTGTCTTCACAAATTAGCAGTGGAAGAGCACTGGATCCAGGGTAAGCGGTCATGTGAACATACGCTAAGGTAAAACAGCAAGGACAGGTCCACTTCCATTTGATTGCAGAAAAACAATGCCTCCTTGTTGTTGTTCAGTCGTTCAGTCGTGTCCGACTCTTCGTGACCCCATGGACCAGAGCACGCCAGGCACGCCTATCCTTCACTGCCTCCCACAGTTTGGCCAAACTCATGTTAGTAGCTTCGAGAACACTGTCCAACCATCTCATCCTCTGTCGTCCCCTTCTCCTTGTGCCCTCCATCTTTCCCAACATCAGGGTCTTTTCCAGGGAGTCTTCTCTTCTCATGAGGTGGCCAAAGTACTGGAGCCTCAACTTCAGGATCTGTGCTTCCAGTGAGCACTCAGGGCCGATTTCCTTGAGAATGGATAGGTTTGATCTTCTTGCAGTCCATGGGACTCTCGAGAGTCTCCTCCAGCACCATAATTCAAAAGCATCAATTCTTCGGCGATCAGCCTTCTTGATGGTCCAGCTCTCACTTCCGTACATTACTACTGGGAAAACCATAGCTTTAACTATACGGACCTTTGTTGGCAAGGTGATTGATGTCTTTGCTTTTTAAGATGCTGTCTAGGTTTGTCATTGCTTTTCTCCCAAGAAGCAGGCGTCTTCTAATTTCGTGACTGCTGTCACCATCTGCAGTGATCATGGAGCCCAAGAAAGTGAAATCTCTCACTGCCTCCATTTCTTCCCCTTCTATTTGCCAGGAGGTGATGGGACCAGTGGCCATGATCTTAGTTTTTTTGAT
Organism: Lacerta agilis; assembly: GCF_009819535.1. Lineage (NCBI taxonomy): Eukaryota > Metazoa > Chordata > Lepidosauria > Squamata > Lacertidae > Lacerta > Lacerta agilis. The sequence goes on from NC_046312.1 coordinate 32,141,677, forward strand.
GTTGATGCCTCCTTAGCCCCAGTATTGAAGTGAATTAACAGTGCCTAGGAAGATCAGTGTTCTTGAGTTTATTTCATGTCACAATCTCACAAACAACAGTACGGTTGGCAGCAAGAATATTATTCTTCTTTTTTGCCAGCAATAACATCCTGGAGATAACAATCTTTGAATCTTGTTGATGTATAGAAGTCCTTGCTCTTGATTCAAATTGATGTAATTCATTGCTGTTCCGTTTCATTTATATTCATTATTGCAAGTTCAGGCATAATCACAGAATTTGTATAAAGAGGGGTACAAGATCTTCTTTTCACATCCCCACCCATGGGAGAATTTACTTTTACCGGTAATTGCAATCAGGTGTATTTCATTGCACCACATTTTAGCTGGTTTCCAAAGTACACAATGAATGTACAGTTGGCTCCCAAAGATAAGAACTGCTCCATAGTCACAGAGATATGTGGTCTACTATGTCAAGTTCTGTGTCAAGCCCTTCATTTTAAGGACATTGACAGGCTGGAGTGTGACCTCCTACTTCCACTGGTAACGTGCTGTTTTGTTGGCTGCTAGCAGGGCCAGGTGCAACATTATGTGTATTCTTTGTTTATTTTTTAACTTGATGTTTTGTGCAGGTCTGGTATATCAGAAAACCTGTATCTTAAAAAAAAACAAAAAAGGCCACACACAGGTAAACAAATACCTGAGTCGAAACAAAATAGAAAATTCTTTTCAGTAGCACCTTAGAGACCAACTGTGTTTGTTCTTGGTATGAACTTTCGTGTGCATGCACACTTCTTCAGATACACTTCAGATGCACACGAAAGCTCATACCAAGAACAAACACAGTTGGTCTCTAAGGTGCTACTGAAAAGAATTTTCTATTTTGTTTCAACTATGTCAGACCAACACGGCTACCCACCTGTAACTGAAAATACCTGAGTGCATGCTCACAATAGACCTCAGTTTTTCCAGAAATTGAGTTGGGGGCTACAGGTGGAACATGGCAAGACACGCTCACATTTTTCTTTTTTCAAAAAAAAATAGCGCACTGTTTTAAGCAAGTCTGATATATCAAAAAATATATATTTCAAAAATTGGGGGGGGGGGGAGTTGGCCCCGCACACAGGTAAAGATGCCCACATGCCTACAATGTGCTTCACATTTTTGGAACTCAGAGAGGATGGGGAAGGGCTAAGTGAGGGGAAGGGGCAATAATACAGAATACATCCCATCAAGAACCACCCAGTAGAGTGGATGGGAAACATTGAGACAAGAGTTCAGTTGAAAGCTCCCCTGTGTGGGTGAACATGCACAAAACTGCACATGTGTGCAAGAACACCCTGATGTTTACACAGCCATAGTCCTATGAGGAGCTGTTGAAAGAGCTGAATGGCTGTATTCAAGTATCTGAAGGGTATTTATCTAAAGGGCTATAATACAGAGCAGACAGATTCTCTGTTGCTACAGAGGGTGGGACCATAACCTATGGGTAGAAACTTAAGGGAAGCAAGTTTCAGCTAAGCACTAGGAAAAACCCAGTGGTAAGACCTGTTCAGCAGCGGAATAAACAGCCTCGAGAAGTGGTAGGTTCTAATTTCCTGAAGATGTTTAAGCAGGATCTGGTCAGCCATCTGGATAGGATGCTGTTAGTTGCATCCTGCAGATTGCACCAAGCAGGGAGTTGTTGAGCTAGATAAATTCCAAAGTCTCTTCCAGCTCTTAGGGTTTTATCTAAAGTAGTGCTGAGCAATGTGTCCCATCAGCACAAGGATTCCGACGTGTGCAACAGGACTTTTCCCTCCTTGTCCTCCTCCCCCCACACACATTCCACCCTAAATCTGTTCTAGGGGTTCTCCTAAGCCTCCAGAGCAGATTTGGGGAAGGTGTGAGGTACACACAGCAGGAGGAGGGGAAGTTGCATTGCACAAGCAGAAATCCTTGTACCGGTGGGGCACTTTAGATAGCGCCCTAAACATCTATGGTTCTGTGATCTTTTACGGGCGCAGCTTCAACTGGTGGGGGTGGTTATGTGCCCTTGCAAGTTCTGCAGCAGCACTCTGGTTTCGTAGGGCAGATATGACTCGGCTGGAATCTGCATAATAAAGAGTTTTGTACGACTACTCAAACAGAAATTAGTCGGTCATCATATCTACCTTTGTATCTTAGTAATTTTCCTTTCTGTATCAAGCTCGTAGGAAAGAAAGTCTCCCCGCTAAAGGTTAAGTTATTTGAAATGGCACAAGCCTCCCCAGTTGGCCTTCTTATGCACAGGGTTGGTGGGTAAATTGCTTAGTGTAAAAAGGAAGTGTAAACGTCTGGTTTCCTTTTGAAGACAAGCCGGATGTGACTGGAGAAGGAAGTGCTCCCGGCAGCTTTGCAGCTGGCTGAACTTGAAAAAGCAACTGTGGGGTCACTCCTTAGAAGCAGCTGTCTAGGAAAGGGTGGACAATGCGTTTGCTCGCTAACCTCTGGATTTGTTCCCTCCACCATTTAAGAAAGAGAAAAGAGAAGAGAAGAGCTTATTTGTATGTTAAACAAGTATGCCTTGCAACAAAATGTGACAGTGTGTGGAGCACTACAGCTCATGTTTCCAGCCACCCAGGTTTCCAAGCCCTTTTCCAGGATATTCCATTCCATTTCCCCTCCCTGCCTAGATTCATGTTCTCCCCTCCCTCTTCTCTAATGGCCAGCCAGAATTGTGTGTTCTCTGAGCATGCCTGCTCTCCTCGTTCAGCTGCTTCGGGGTTCCCCTCCATTCAGGGTTTTCCCCCCTAAAGATCTTATTATTATTATTTGTACTTCTGTAAACCTTGGGGTTTTCCCAAGTCTGCCAACACGCCCCCTCTTGTTTGTGGAGGATGTAATTTTGGCTATATAAGGATATACACTGTGACAACGAGTACTGTATACGAGTACTCAGTATATACTGCTTTACTTGTGGTCTTCCAAACTGAATGAAACCTTCCAGCCCCCTCAGTTTTTCATTGCCAGGCAGGCAGCAAAAACCAACCAACCAACCAACCAACCAACAAAAAGCTGCTTAAGCCCATAGTGGGTCACTGTATTCAGGGTAGAAGAGCTGCATTCTTCTCAATAGGTCCTGTGTTGTGCAGATATGTGTTAAGTGAGACCCCACTATACATGTCAAGTAGTATCTTACCACTTTAAAAAGCTGTGCCTTCCCCCAAAGAATTCTGTGAATTACTGCTTGTTAAGGGACACGGGTGGCGCTGTGGGTAAAACCACTGAGCCTAGGGGTTGCCGATCAGAAGGTCGGTGGTTCGAATCCCCGCGACGGGGTGAGCTCCCATTGCTCGGTCCCAGCTCCAGCCCACCTGGCAGTTCGAAAGCACATCAAAAGCGCAAGTAGATAAATAGGTACCGCTCCAGCGGGAAGGTAAACGGTGTTTCCGTGCGCTACTCTGGTTTGCCAGAAGTGGCTTTGTCATGCTGGCCACATGACCCGGAAGCTGTACGCCGGCTCCCTCGGCCAGTAACGTGAGATGAGCGCCGCAACCCCAGAGTCGGACACGACTGGACCTAATGGTCAGGGGTCCCTTTACCTTTTTAAGGGTGCTGAAAGTTTTTAGGAGACATCTCTTCTCCTCAGACAGCTAAAATTCCCAGAGTTCCCAGGGAAGAGGGATTGACTGTTAAACCACTTTCAGAATTGTAGCTCAGGAAGGGGGAAAATACATGAAAAGAGTACATCCGATCACAGATCTTCCACATCCCATCTTTGTTTGGGGCAAGGTGGAGACAGTAGGCATATGAAAGGGCTTGGGCTTGGGCTTTTAATATTGTGGTTAGAGAGAGATTTCCTTGTCAAAGTATGTTTGCCAGCTTTGGTCTGCTTTTCTATTTTCATGGCTTCAAAAAGTTGTTGAATCAGAGCCTTTAGGGAAAGTGAGGGTAAAAACTGGCTGTAACATGCAGGCAAGTCCCACAGAGGGACTTGTATGCTTCTGAAGAGAGCTGTGTCAGTTTGGGATGCAAGAGAAAATATATACAAAAGGGGAATAATTGTTCTTTTAAATTACAGAAACTTAAGAAGCAGGTACACCCACCCAACTACTACGTACACAATGAACAAGACGGCATTTTGCCACTGGGGATGTTGAAACACTTTCTACTATTTATGTGTTAAGTTGAATATGGACTTTGGCCAAAAATATAGCTTTGGAGAAGCTCAGTTTTAAAAATAAAACTTAAAAGCTAACATAGAATCATGCACTCTTATTTTTCGTAGATTGCAATGGCAGAGTTAAGCACATGCTTAAGACTCCCATTGGAATCAAGGGAATGCAAGTACCGTAGGCTTAGCTCAGGCAACAAACTATGGTTTGTTTGTTAAATTTATATTTAATTAATGAATTATCACATTTCTATAAGTTTAAGGCTGACAAGCAATTGTGGCTTGTTGGGGAGCAGCAAACTAGTATTTTGGATTCATAAGTAATGGGAAGGCAACCTTATCTGCAATTTCTTAAAGCACTTCCTGACTGCTGCTATTTTTGGATGGGATTCAGTCACATACCAGCGAATTCAGGTTGTGCAATTAAAGCTAATGTGCACTCTTGTGCAACAAACTCACCCCCCCCCAAAAAAACCTCCAGACTTATTGTGATAAGGAAAGTGATGGGGAAATCACACTGACAAAACACTTGCCTATTGCAATGTTCTATAACCAATGTTTTTTTTTAAAGAAAAAAGGTGCTGCTACTCACCATTAAGTTGTTACAGTAAGTGCCACAATTTTAACTTTTTTGCGGTGGGGGGCGGGAAGAGTGCCGGTATTGCATACCCTTCAATACCCCCAGTAAAAAGCACTGTGTATAATCTTTCTGCAAACAAATCAGAATACTCAGTGGGCACCATTGTCTACCCTCCCTGTAAACTTACTGCAGACAAATCAGGATAGGTAGCCTAACCTCCCCACAATTTTTCTGCAAACGAATCAAAATAAATTATCAATGAACAGATCACCTGGGAGTTGACCAGCCACACGGTTGGTCAACAGGAACACACAGCCCAAATTGTCACCAGTCTTGCAGAGCAAAAGATGCTGTCTCCCTTTCTTCCACATCACCTGTCCAGTTTGGGAAGTAGAAAACAGCAATTAGGATGGAATGTGGTTTTGCCCTGTGCAGCAGATGCTTGCATAGCACAGAATGCCACTGAGGAGAGGAACTAGAATATGAGAAAGGATGGAAGACTCCCATTAGCAAAGAATTGCCCTTGGGCCCTCATGGGTAAGAAAATGCCACCTGCAGAAGCAGTGCACTCTGGAAATAAATGCACCCCCTCCTAATTTTTGGGAGCAGCCACTGATCTTTGCCCCATCTAAAACAACTAAGCCAGTCATTGTCAACATTAGCAGTAGAGCCACTTGACTAATTTGGGATTTCTGGCTCTCAGGAGCAAAACACTGGAAGATGGTGTTAAAGTGGAGCAGTCTATTTGTATGTTAGGGCAGAGGCTTGAGAGAAACTATGTTGGGAGTTGGCTTGCAAATTTAGGAGGCCATGGGACAGGAAGTTGGAGGTCATGATTAGTGTCTCTCATACACACACACACACACACACACACACACACACACACAATAATTTGGGGAATTCTTAGACTCAGAAAACTAACAACACTTAGCATGTATCTCATGTAATTACTTATGGCCAGGTCACCACGTGTATGGTCACCACATCAGTTGTGAAGGACATGTGTGTTATTTATTTGGCCTTAATTTGGTCAGTTCTCAGCAGTTTCCCAGGAAGTTCTACAGCCTTGTGTAATCAGAGTCATCAGGAAGATACAGCTACAGTCATTTGCTATATTATTATTATGATTCCCTTTTCAGTGATAATACCCCTCACCCTTTGTATCCAAACCACACCTGAAAATGGATAAAGCAGGACTCACTGGCAGCGCCAAGCAGTGGTAAGTCCTGTCGACTGTGCTAGCGAGCGCCCAATGGGAACTTGAAAGTGCAACCAATCCCTGCTTGCAAGGGAACAATTAGCAGCTCACTTTACTCTTCTGGTGGTTCCTTTGTAGCCACATGCTTACCTGCCCCACACCTGTCATCTCATATGACAACAGGTATGGGTTGGGTGATTGTGGTGTGCGATAAATGGCTCCAGGAACCAAAGTGGGACCCATGCCAGTATGAATTAGGCCTGTGAGCCATACATTCCTTACTCCTGCCCTACATAGCTTACTTGTTGGACCACCTTCTTCCTTTTCAATCTCCCCATCTACTGAGATTATAATTTAAGATCTCTTTCTGGGTGCCTCCATCGTGTTGTGGATGACAACCAAAGAGAGCCTATTGTGTGGTGGCTCTTTGACTTTGAAATCCTCTCCCTAAGAAGGTCCTCCTGGAGACTTGGTTACTATCATTTAGACACCAGGCAAGAAAACCTCTTTCCCAGGGCTCTTAAGAACTGCTTAATTTGCTGCATTCCATGTAGAGATAATTGTTTAATTTCCCACCCTTCCTCTTGAAGGAGCCAAGGGTGGAATTAGTTTGCATACTTTAGATGATGGTGTTGATGATGATGTGTGCTGTTGTTGTTGTTGTTGTTGTTGTTGTTGTTGTTGTTGTTGTCTCTTACCACTATGTTAGCTGCCCTGGGAGCATAAATTTGTGTTGAAATATGGGGTATATAATATGTAAGCAAACAGATAAAGGCTGACATAACTGGTATAACATGAGAATATAGGGTGGTATCTAACGAATTCATTTTATCAGCTCAAGGATTTCCACTTGTGCCATGAAATGTCCCCCTCTCTTCTCCCTGTGCTTGCCCCACACCCCCAAACCTGTTGCTGAAGGTTGGGGAAAACCCCAGAACAAATATAGGGAGGGGAGGGGGAGGATGGGGGGGGGCAATGTTCCACTGCACAAGCGGAAATCCTTGCATGGATGGAGTGAGTTAGTTGGATACTGCCCATAAGAGACCTGATGGATCAGGCCAAAGGCCCATTTAGTTCAGCATTCAGTTCTCACAGTGGCCAACCAGATGCCCATGGGAAGCCCAAAACCAGGATCTGAGTGGATCCAAAGTTGTCAGTTCCCACTCCACAATGACCCTTTCATGGCTTTCAGCTGGCTATTGCTAGCACCACCAGGAGTAGCAGCCTATGCTGCCTGTTTGGGCAAAGCTGGGGGTTCCACCACAAAGGAGCCACCATGCTCCTCTCCACCAGGCCATGAGAGAAACAATTGCATGCAATCCTGACCACCACCCCAGCCATCAACACTGTGACAAGTCCCTAGGATTGCACTGTTTATAAGCAGTTTATTCTGAAAACAAAATGGAGAGGGGACACAGCCATGGGAAGATTTGATAAATGAAGAAAGAACAAGAGGAAATACAGGATGGTTCAATGAAACATTCTAAGAAAGCATCCATTTTTATCAGTTTATACTGTTTTCCCCCTGGACCATTAACACATAGAAATCTAATTTTGCATATTAGATTTCCACAATTTTGAGAGTGTTTATTTTTAGCCCCCAGAAATGTGGAATGTAACCATGATAAAGTCCATATCTGCCACATTTTCATAGATTCAGAGTACTGTATAATTAGTAACCAGAGACCACCCACACAGTAAGCCACTCGGCTGTGAGAAGCATTATCACCATGTGAAGGGAACTGAGACAGTGAAGCTAGATTTCTTGGTCAAAGCCACAGCATGTTGGCGATGACATCAAGCCTATTTACACACAGCCCTTTAGTCTGGCTCCAGTGCACTCCCACCTCTAGCGTTCAAAGCTGAGTGCACATGACATGACATTAGTCACAATCCATCTGTATCCCTTGAGAAATACTACTGTTTGGTGCGCTCTCCCTCAAACCCGTTTCCATCTGATTTGAAAATATGGGCTGTGGTTAAGCTGAGGTGTGTCCATTTTTCCGACAACTGTTGTGCATGTGCAGAGGACAGCTTCATTGAATAGGAGTTCATAGGGAGTTCAGGAGCAGGGAAACAAATCAGGTAATGTGCATTGGGTGAAGACATCCCTGCCAGGGAAAAACATCTGCATTGCATTTTAAGCCACTAATGTGTACCTAGCCTGAATGGCTCCAATCTGAACTGTGTTCTGTGCTTCCTGGCAGTTATGGCCTTTTAACAATCCAGAGCAGACAGAGCAGAATGCAAAATGAAACAGCGACTTTTCTTCTCTTCCAGATAGATGCAGCAGTTTTGTTTGCATTATCATTTAACTTCCATGAATAGTTTCTGAGAGCTCTTCAATTAGTCTATTGCCTCAAATAGCTGTAATCCATGGGTAGGCAAACTAAGGCCCTGGGGCCGAACCCGGCCCAATCACCTTCTAAATCTGGCCTGCGGACTGTCCGGGAATCAGCATGTTTTTACATGAGTAGAATGTGTCCTTTTATTTAAAATACATCTCTGGGTTATTTGTGGGGCATAGGAATTCGTTCACCCCCCCCCAAAAAAATAGCCAAGGTCTGAGGGACAGTGGACCGGCCCCCTGCTGAAAAAGTTTGCTGACCCCTGCTGATCCTATGCAAGACTTAAACTCATTATCTATATCTATCTATCTATCTATCTATCTATCTATCTATCTATCTATCAATCATCTATATCTATCTATCTATCTATCTATTAACAGTTTCACTGATTTAATGATGATAGTATATTCATCTTTAACTAGTCTGGGGATTTTAACTAAGTGCTACCTGTATTTTTTGTTTGCATACTACCTGAAAAAACTTCTTGATCAATGAGTTTATATTTTTTTTTTTTAATAAATGAAAATATATAAGACACAGTAGTGTGACGCTGCAACTGGAATAGTAGCATGTTGCATTAAATGACTGAGAAAGTTTAGTGGCGTGTTGCATTAAATGACTGAGAAAGTTAGTTGTTACAAAGTTTTCCCAGTTTCAGTGAAGCTTACATGTGAGGCCTCAGGAGAGGAAGCGTGATTGCGCTGCTGAAAGAGTAGATTGCTCAAAGAATTCTGTTCTGGAGTAAGAGGCTGTGGAGATAAAAGAAAAGATGGTTAATTTGGAACTTGCATCACTTGTAGAGTGATCATCATCTTTGACTTACATCTGCTTGGCAAAGCTGGCATGCAACCAAAAACCTCTTGTTCCTACACAGCACAAAGTTATGCCAGCACAACCAATTTACACAATGGTGATACTATTGCACCAGAGGAAGACTGCCTTGACCAAATCCAGGGCCAGATTAAGACCTTTAGAGCACTTAAAAGACTTTGATGCCCCCATAGATATCAAATTAAAAAAAAAAACATGTGAGCCTCAGTGGACCGAGTGGCAATTTACCTTTTACCAGATTCTAATTTTGTTGTATTCCCAAGATTAATGTATATCATCAATCTCTATTATTTATTTTTATTATTATTATTATTATTATTATTATTATTATTATTATTATTTTAGTGTGTGTGTGTGTGTTTGTCCATTTACTGTGGGAGTCTTTTTTCAGCTGCACCATATGGTAAATCCAGCAGTGGAAAATTTATGTGGTGCCCCCTTCCCTCGATGCCCTAAGCAGGTACATATTTTGCTTCATGGTTAATCCAGACCTGGCCAAATGCTTGTGTTGTGCTGGTATGTCATTACACCAGCAAAATAGGATTATAGGAAGTGGCCTTATTCTAAGTCAGAGCACTGGTCCATCTAGGTCAGTATCATCTACACCAGGGGTTGTTGTTGTTGTTCAGTCATTCAGTCGTGTCCGACTCTTCGTGACTCCATGGACCAGAGCACGCCAGGCACCCCTATCCTCCACTGCCTCTTTAGTTTGGCCAAACTCATGTTATATGCCTGTTGTCTTTGTCCATGGAGTTTTCTTGGCAGGGATACTGGAGTGGGTTGCCAGTTCCTCCTCCAGGGGTAGTCAACCTTTTTATACCTACCACCCACTAGTGCATCTTTCTTGATGGTAAAATCCTTACCGCCCACCAGTGCTCGATGGAAGGAGGATTCAGCTTGTGCCGTAGAACCCCCTACCGCCCACCTAGAATCCTGAAACACCCACTAGTGGGCGTTAGGGACCAGGTGGACAAACCCTGATCAACACTGACTAGCAGTGTCACACCAGGGTTTCAGGCAGAAATATTTCTCTGCCCCAGCAGCAGATGCTGGAGATTGAATCTGGGACCTTCTGCGTGCAAGACAGGTGCCTCCCACTAAGTTACAGCTCTCCCTTAGTAGGTGGCTGTCTTAAATACCAGTTGCAATAGGGTCCATAGAGAAGCCCACAAATTAGCTCTGCCACCTCCACATCCTCTGCTCAGCAGGCCCAGCCATGTTGGAGGACAGACCTTACACACAGAGTACAGTGCATGAAACCACACAAGCAGCATGGGGCTACGTTAGCCGGCCTCCATGTTTGCTCCCCCTGCGGCAGGCTGTAGCTTCTGCCTGTCTACCATTTGGGCAGCTGCACTGGGGTGCTCCTCGCCGGCAGGGCTCACCTGACTAGCAGTGGCATTTACCCAGCACATAGTTAAAATTTGAAATTACTCCCACTGGAGGCAGTGATCGCCACCAACTTGGATGCCATCTTGTCCTTCATCTCAGGCAGCAAAATGTCTTGAGCCACTGGGACAAGGCACCATCATGAGACTTTATTGTGGGTATTTCTAAGTGTGGGAGGGCTGGTTGCTAATTCCACTGTTTCTTCTTTTTCCTATCCAAAATTATCAATACTGACAGACAGAGGTGGGTGTTGCCATGTGGAAATTACCTCAGAACTTTCCAGAACTTCCCAGGAGTCAAACCCACAACTCTTGCTTTTTGTTACAGTACTCTTTCCCACCAAGCTTTGCCCAATCATGCCACCATGTGACCTCCTGGGACCAAATTATTAAGGTTTCCATTCTTCCTTGCTCCCAGTATTCTCCCTTGCAGAATGCTTGTGTTGTCATTTAGAACATGTTCCATCATGAAGAACATTGTTTGTGGGGGGTACCTCAGTGGAGCTTCAAGCTCCCCTCCTGTGAAGTGTGGGACTTTTTTTAAAAAAAAATTGTAATGTTTATACACCGCAGTTTCATAAAAAGAAATATGGGAAGGTGATGTACCACATAAAAACATACTACCCCAAAAAGCTCAATAAAAACATCAATAGCATATCAAAAAATCTGATTGGTTAAAAAAAAAAACACAGTTCCAAAGCCTGTCTGGACAGTATAGTTAAAAGAAAATTAATCTAAAAGAAAGCAAGAATGACTCCTGCTGGACTTCTAGTAGCAAGGAGTTCCACAGAGCACAGGACCTTGTTCCTGGCAGAGGCCAACCAAAACTCAGTGGCATGGGGGATCACCAAAAGTGCCCCATCAGAAGATCTTAATGATCAAATGGAGCATAAATTATTTAAGGCTTTGTGAATTAAGGCAGGAATCTTAGGCAGGTAGCAAACTGGCCAGGAGTTATACAATGGTAACTCCTGGGTGCTGGAAGTATTGCTAGGAAAGTTCCGGAATGCTATTCCCGGTGGCCTGAGTATGCATTGTGTGGGTGACAGAGGGTAGAGAATGGGTTATATGACATCATCTCAGCGTTGGGTGTGGGAAAGTTGCCTTTCCTGACTGCCCCTCAAGTCATTTCATTTCGCACAAAGGATGATACTCTATTTCCTTCTGGTTCATAAAAATTCCCCCCATATTCAGTCAAGTTCTGCCTCCCACCAATTTCACTGCTAGAGGAGGGGGAGAAATATATTTGGGGACTTTGTCACACAGACAAATGACTAGGACTCAGAAGTGGAGTGACACATGACTCACCCTTGCCCATTCTATAAAAAGGAAATAGAGATTAATAATGGTAGATTTGATTATTTCAAAATGCGCAAGTGCCTTCTTCCTTCCTTCCTAGCACTTGGAGCAAAAAAGGTCATTCAGTTAGAGTTCATAAGCTGGAGGGGAAGTATGATGTTTAATATTTCTTGGAGATTTTTGAATAACATTTTCAGACATGAAAACTTTAGTCACTTTCGAGAACTGGGCACAGAGCTCAAAGTGATTTGACTTCCTTGCTATAATTAAGAAGAAAAAGCTTATTCACCAGATTTTACTTCAATGGTCTACTATAGCCAGTAGTTTTCATATTCCACCGCAGCGTGAGGAAGAGGTCCTTTTAAAAGAAATCTTTACACCCCCCAAGTTTCTCGCTTCAGAATAATAAATTGTCTTTCCTCCATATCCCTCCCCAATTATTGAACTGAACTTGTGTTAGTGATCCTTGACACTCGTGAATATCACAAGTTCCAGTTTTGGAGATGTAGTACCATTAAACTTATCTGTATCCCAAACTAGCCTATGCTCATAGTTCTGGATTTATTTATTTATTTTGTAATGTACAGTAAGTAGTACCTCGGGTTACAAATGCTTCAGGTTACAAACTCCGCTAACTTGGAAGCATAGCTGTCAAGTTTCGGATTTGAAAATAAGGGATCAGCAGTCTCACCTATCCCGGGGACAGTCACATGTCAGTGGTGGGCGGAGCCAGAAGCAAAAGTGGGCGGAGCAGCAATGTAAACTCCAAGCGGGCTCGGGGCGGAGCAAAGAGGACGGCAGCCATGTGCTCCGCGCAATGGAGCCCCATCGGCTTCTTGTCTAATCCCATCAAAACAGGACAGGAAGCAGCAGCTGCTCAAAGGCAGCCAGGCTCCGTCCGCCAGCTAACCCTATTGGCCGGCTGAGGGGCTCGGCGGCAATGGATAGGGGCTGATGCAGGGGGAGGAATACACCCCCCTGTAAGCACGGGAAACGGATCCCACTTGCTTTGAGGGCTGAGGCTTTTCTCTCCAAGTAGGCGAGGTCTTCCCACCCAGTCCCTGGCCAGGAGGGGAGGAGCTGCTTCCATTAAAAACGGGAAATATAAGGGAAATAAAAAATAAGGGAGAGCAGTGGGAAACTGCTTGAAATAAGGGAGAATCCCGGGGGAAACGGGATACTTGACAGCACTGCTTGGAAATAGTACCTCAGGTTGCGAACTTTGCCCCAGGATGAGAATGGAAATTTCGCGCTGGCGGCACAGCAGCAGCAGGAGGCCTCATTAGCTAAAGCACGCCTCAGGTTAAGAAGGGTTTCAGGTTAAGAACGGACCTCCGGAACAAATTACAGGTAAGTTCGCAACCAGAGGTACCACTGTATATCCAGGGAGCCCTCACGATGGCAGATATAAGACATTACTACCATATCAGTCATACCTAAAGGTTGGCACATGTCTGATGAGATTTTTTATTTTTTTTAATTATTCTTTAAAGCAAATCCCCAGGCCTGCTTTTGAAACGCAAAGCAGTTGCCATTCAGCTTCAGGAGACATTCAAGATGATTAGAATTATATATTTATTTATACCCCACCTTTTTCTCTGAAGGTGGCTTGCTGATAGATAAAAAAAAGAACCATTAGAAGTATAGAAAAAAAAAACAATCATTAAAATACAATTAAGCCAGGATAAAATAAAACCATATAAATCTATAAAATCTGTTTAAAACATTCCAATAATTACAATAAAAACCAATGAGGCCCTCTATTGCGTCTCCACCAACTGAGCCTAGGACGGTGCTGGTACTCAGAGAAGGGTCTCTCCAAAGATCTTAAAACCCAGACAGGTTTGTATGAGGGAATACCGCTACATTCTTTCAGGTAGCTTGGACCTAAGCTGGTAGGGCTTTGTAGGTGATAACCAGCACTTTGAATTGTGCCAGGAAACAGATGATTCTGTGGATGAAAATCCCCACCCGCACACCTAGGTAGTGTTGTCTGCTGACTAGTGGCACTTTGGGTGATGGGGCATGGGGGTGGGAAACGGGGCTGACAGAAGGTGGAGTGAAAGCCAACGACAGGCAGAGCTAACTAATTCAAGTTTTGTTCCCATCCTCTTCCCACCTGAGTTCTGCAAAAGCAACATTGAGAATCAGGAGGAGGAAGCTGACATGTAATGCCACCCCCCCACCTCCCCTTCGACTTGTAAATAACAAGGCAAGCAAGGGAGAGCTGGCTGAGAGCTCTCTGAGCTTGGTGGGGGTGTGCCCCCCCTTTGCCCAAGTGGACCAGCCACCACTACACCTGGTACTCAATTAAGAAATCACTTGATATAGTTGCAATATATTTAGCACAACATGGAGTGGTAGTCAATTAAGATTAGGTGTACTCTGAGGGAAACTTGGTTGAACACCATCTATGATGTTTTGCCCTCGGTGTTGGAAGAGAAAGTGTGAGTACGGAGTTAATTGGATTTAAAATTTTCGACAATTGGCACTCCGGGAGGAACGTTAAAAAGGAAGCCCGTTCCTCCCTTTGTTGAATGAAGAAAATAACATTGTTTCTAACTGCTGCTGCAGTAGTGGATACAAAGTTTCTATGGAGCTTTTTGACAAGTGAGACTGGCTGAACCCCTTTTAGGGGAACTAAATTGCTGGAAATATTTCTTCTTTGAAGTTGTTGGATTATAATCTTTTCACCCTGACTCGGGGGAAAATGGCGGCTGAAACTTATGGTTAAAGACGGAAAAGTACTGAAACTTGATACCCTTTGCCTACTTCTACCATGCTTGGTTTCGTTTTTAAACTGGCTTTAGACTTGGGACTGACCCATGAACAAAGGATTATTCTTTTGAAGTTAGAACTGTTAAACCAGAAATTAAATTTGTTGAAGCAGGATGTCAAGGAAAAGTTATATGCTACAGGAAAGACTCTTGAGAACTTTGTCAAACTGGAAGAAAACCTTGCTAGGGAACTTGAGGAAATTTTTGAGAAACAAAGTATAGTGACTATGCAACTCCAAGAAGATGGAAAATCCTGTTGGTGTGAGAGACCCAGGGTTAGAAGACAATTTATATCCAATTTCTGGGGTGAGAGCCCAGAAATGAAGGGGAAAAGACTTGTGAAACTACAATTAGAAGATGACTGGAATTCTGAAATGGAGATGCTGGAAGGTGATGATTTGTGTTCCCTGGAGTTCCCTGCAAGGATGTTTATGGACTGCGTCTGGACCTTTGGTTTTAAAGAAAAAGAGGACATTCTGGACAATGATGTTGGAGGGAGATGGAGAAATGTCTGGGGGGTGATCCCGAGATGGCGAAGGAAATTGGTTAGAAGAGGGATAGGGTGAGAATATTTAAAATATAATTAGGATGGCTTACCATGGTACCCTGAAGTCAGTGTGTTAATTTAAGATTTTGAACTAGTGAAGAGATATGTGAATTATTTATCAGCAGCAGTTTAAGTAAAATAAGATGTAAGATTTGAGCTAAGAAGTAATAGGTTGTATTATGAAGTTAATATAAATATTAAGAAGTATGTTTAGATATTTTGGATGATTTAAACTTTAGAGATGAGAAGTTATTAAAGTAAATTAGAATTGGAACCAAAGGAGAGAAAACGGGGGAAGTCACCCTGTGAAGATTTAAAACAAGAAATTTTTTTTTCTAAGTAAGAAAAAGAAATATTGGTGTTCTAGTGGTGGTTTGTATTTGTTTTTTATTCTGTTTTGATTGTTGTATGTGTTGTTGTATTTGTTTTCTTGTGTTTTTTGTTGTGTGGAAAACCAATAAAATTTTTGTAAAAAAAAAAAAAAAGAAGAAGAGAAGGTGTGAGAAAAGAGTCAGATACTGGTAGCCTGCCTTTTACGGAATCAGCATATTCCGCACATCAAGTCCCTCTGATTCATAGGCAGCAAAGTCTTGGGCCAGAGTCATTCACAGTCCCTGCTTGAGATGCTTTTTTAAAAAAACTTGGCTACATCAAGGAGTCTTTTTGGAAAAAAACATGTTTTCTAATACCAAGCTGTGCCCCGCCCCCCACCCGCTAGACATTTTTGTGTGCACCTGCCATGCGAAAGTCTTGCTCTGCCTCCAAGAGGAACCTCGTTTTGCATGAAGAAAAACAGAAACAGCAGAAGTTCTTGTGATGTGGTAGGAATTGTGCCCTTCCTCATGCAGAGAACAGCTGCTAATCACACACAGAACTGTTGTCGGCACAGAGACACCTGCTTTGCCAAGCGTTGATGGCATCAAGAGAGACCGATTTTTAGAATCTTCTCTGTGTCCCGAAGGGTCAGGAAGCTGCACAGCATTTAAGAAATAAATCTAAAGGATGGGGAAGTCAGGTTTTCATGAAAGAATTGTTCATTTGTGATTTGAAGACTTCTCACTGGTTTTACTGGAGAGTGAGAGTGGAGAGAGAGAGACACTGAGTAGTAATGAATGTGATACCCTTCAAATGTTGTTGGACCACAGTTCCCATCATCCTCAGCCAATGTGGCCAATAGTCAGTGTTGATGACTATTCCAATCATGCCATGCTCCTTGTATTCTTATCAGTTTAAATTTTCTAAAATAAATATGGTTAATTTACACATGCTGTATATACAACCTGAGCGGGTTCCCAGCATTAATGCCCTGGGAGGGTCTCTCTTCCCCCATAGCCTTGGGTTCAAACAGAACTCACTCAATCACTCTGACACTCTCTGTATTCCCAGTTTGCATCTTTTCTTCCAGCTTCTAGTTCACATCATTCAGCTATCTCCTTTCAACCCTGCCTTTGACCTTCTAATTACCTGTGAGTTGAGGGAGGGGACCCCACCCATTTGTCAACCATTTGCAAGGAGCCCTTTCCTTTGTTCCTCTTAATGGCCCATCTCCCAGGCTATCACCTCACCAGGAAGCAAGCCTGACTATTCCAAGAGTTAGAAGGAAGCTAAGGCATTCATCTCCCCTCCAAAAGAAAAACCTCATAACAATGGTTTCCATTGCATGCTGAAGACACATCTTCTTATCCTGGTGTTTGATAGGTGAGATACATATTTTTCAGAACCACTCTATTGGTCTGGTGTAAATTGTTTTAACTGGTTTTAAGAGTGTACTATTATATTTGATAGGTACTATTAAATTTGATAGGTAAGATACATATTTTTCAGAACCACTCTATTGGTCTGGTGTAAATTGTTTTAACAGGTTTAAGAGTGTACTATTATATTGTTGCACTCCACCTTGAGGTGAAGGGTGGGCAAGAGACACTACCTAAATACATCATTGGCACATGCAATGGAATGATGTGGAAGAATTCCTTAGGGTGAGAGTGGGCTGAATCAGTCCTTACAGTGGGTAGGGGAATAAGAGTGGTCACAAGTGACACATGCCTTAGTTACATCCCGTGTGGATTACTGTAACATGCTGTCAGGAGTAGGTTAGTGAAGTTAGCTCTTTATTCAAAGAAACCAAAACAGTGCAGGCCTAGTGATCACAGCAACTCTTGCCAGTAGGTCCTGCCCCAATGAGGCAGGTGTGAGGACTGAAGGTCCCTGCTTTCCCACCGCTCCCTAAGACTCCTCTCCCCCAGGTCCTTCCCAAGCAACCTCAAGCTCTTTTGTCTACTCTCTTGTTGCTCTGTCCTCTTCATTCCTCTACATATTCTTGGAGAACAGGGCGTAGGGACCTGTTTGCAGCAGGAAGGAGGGGGGCTTCCTGCATTCTTCAGCAGCGTGCCTCATCTCCGTCTCCTGGCCCCCTCCTCTCCTGCCTTGGATTTCTGGACTGCTCCCTGTCCCAGCCTCTCCCTGCCCACTAAACCCTGACCACTTTTCATCATCCAGCCACCAATCTCCTGGCTCTGAGCCTTCTTCCCTGGGAATTCCCTTGGGGGTTCTCCAGATGGTGACTGCCCCACTCCTCTGCATCCAGCCAGTCCGTGACATGTGCTGCCTTTGAAATGTGCTCAGAAACTTCAACTAGCTCAAAGAGATGCAGCCAGATTGTTGACCATGGCTGGCTATAGGAAACATACGGCTCCCTTGCTACAACAGCTGAACTGACTCCCAATCTGTTTCCAGGCACAAGTCAAAGTGCTGGTTATCACCTATAAAGCCTTATATGGCTTAGGTCCAAGCTACTTGAAAGACCATATTCACTTATATGAACCTGCCTGAGTCTTGAGATCTCTGGGGGAGGGAGGGCCTTCTCTTAGTCTCTCCACCCTCACAGGCATTCTTGGTGGAGATGCAGGAAACAACCTTCTTAGTGGATGCTCCCACACTTTGGAACATCCTCCCTACTAGAGAAGTTAGACTGGCTCTATCCTTGTTGTCCTTCCAGCAGGTGAAAACTTTCTTGTTCCAACAAGCTTTTGGGAACTGACTGCTTTTAATGAAAGGGCTGGTGCTGTGCTGTTTTTAGTGTGTGTTTGTGTGTGTGTGTGTGTGTGTGTGTGTGTGTTTAATTCTATCAATGCTTACTTGCTTTTTAGTGATAGGGTTTTTTATTTTAAAAAATGTTCTTATTTTTATCTGTTAGTTGCCTTAACTCCTGTCAGGGAAAAAGGAGGGGTATAAATAAGTATAGAAGAAGATTTTTGAATGTTCCCTTTTGTGAGAACACCCTGCAATAGAAATCAGTACTACAACAACAGAGGACCTCTCTCCTGCTGTGTAATTTTTACTTGCAGGGAGTTGATTTTATATGGGGGAAACATTTGAAACAGGCTCCCCTCTCTGTAGTCTGAAATGGTGCCATCTACTGTACTCAGGATTCCCACCACTTCCTTCTGCTGCGTGCATAGAGCAGGCAAAGGAAGCCTGAGTCCAATCAAATGGCAAAAGAGCTCTCAGAAAACCACATCTTAATATGGCATTAAAAGTCCTGGGAGTTTCCTCCACCCCACCCGCACCATGTTTCTTAAAGCCAGCTACATAATATTTTGAACACTTAAGTCTGGCACTGGTATTAAAGCTGTTTGCAGTTAATCTGGAGCAAGCACAAAGAAAGGTCTGTTTTACTGGCTTTGGAATTGTGCCAACTTGACTGCCAGACTCTTTGGAGCGTTTGCTCTTCAGCCAAACCTTAAAAAAACAAAAACACAAAAAACCACCACTTGAGCATGTTGATATGCAATATCCTAGTACGGCCCCATTTATTTTGCAGTGATGGCTGAGTAGACCAAACATGCTCTTGTTCTGCCAAAAAAAAAAAAAAGGCGAGTAAAAAAAAGATGTGGAGAATGGATCTGTGTTGCTAAAAAGGCTAAAGTGAATACCAGCTGCAATGCCAGGCAACAAGGAAATCCTAAGCAAGCTGCCCCACAACTTCCAGAAGGGAAGTCACAATTGGCAACAACAGTTTGCCAAAGAGAACAGGATGCTAAAGCTGGGAACTTTGTCAAGAAGAAGTAGGATCACAGGAAACTTTCAATAACTGTGTAATTAGTACTTTTGAAAAAGATTGGCTGTTCTGATGCAGGGGCAGCCAACATGGAATTCTTCAGGTATTGTTGGACTACAACTCCCATCAGCTCCAGCCAACATGGCTTGTGGTCGGGGATGATGGGAGATGTGGTCCAACAACTTCTGAAGGCCACGATATTGGTTACCCTTGTTTCCGATGCAACACTTTGCAAGAATGTTTACTACTACTGTACTACGACTACGACCACTACTATTGGAATGTAAAGTATTGTTTCCTGTGAATAATTCTGCCATTATAATTGTGGAAGAAACATTGATATACACTACAGTTATTGGCACAGTCACAAGGGCCAGACACTGTATTCCTGTAGTGGATACTGAAGTGAGGACAAAGGATTTGATACTTGAGATGATCTGTCCAATTCTCAAATCGTCATCATAGGCCACTCTAATTGCTTCGGGGGGGGGGGGGGGATCAAAGAACAAAAGATATGGGTTAACAATTTTTTCCTGGAAAGTTTTAGCATGATAACCCTCCCACCTTCTCTAATATACATACTAGTTTGCCATTAATATGATCTCAGTGTCAGTTGTTAGCTAGTGAACAAGATTTCCCTTACAAGGAAATATCCTCCTAAGTACATAAGAATGTAATATGTCATCACGCTCTGCAATTTGCGTGCCCATCAGCAGGTAGCCATGCCAACTGCAGCATGAGGAACAGCAGCCCGGCCCAAGCAAGCTGTACAATGGGTGGTGGTGGTGTTGAACCTTCCATTAAATGTGCCTGCAGCAAGGTTCAATAGAGGGGTGGGAGGACCCTTTACCCAGCCTACAGAGGGGAGAGGTAATTCACAGAGCAGCTGCACTGTGAAATGCACGTGAACACACACACACACACACACACACACACACACTAAACCTCACTTCAGGTGGGGTTGGCAAACTGATGGCCAGGTGGAAACTCACACCCAGCCCTGCCAATCTCCTTCAAACCCCCTCAGGAGGATTGACAGGTGGGAAGTATGTATGAGGTTGGAAGGAGATATGGGGAGTTAGCATGGGGGTAATATGAGCTGTGGGAGGTGGCTGTGGGGTGGAAGGAGCTATGTTGTTTGGGGGTGATGTGTAAAGCATGGGGAGTTGGCAAGGGAGGGAGGTGGAGTTAGCAAGCAGAGCGGGCAAAGGTGGAGCCCCTAATACTAAAATAAGTTCCTGGGATCGATAGTAATAACAGGAATTGCAGCAGTAAGTAGGACAAGGCTTTCCTCTTTCAATATGACATCATTGCCAGTGTTGAGATCCATTAGGAAGCGATGCATTTTTCCCACCCATGGGCAGCTACTGTTTCTCACTCACTGTTTCTGTGCGTACTGTTGTAGTCTGAAGGCTGCCCTTCCCTTCTTGGCTGGCTTCCAGTTCCATTAGCAGAGCAGGTAAGGGTGGAAAGGAGCTAGCCGAAAAGGGCAGCTGTCAAGCACCACTGGAGTGATTCTGTACCAGTAAGCCCCTGTTCTTTGGAGGGAATCCAGCTGACAGTGCTGCTCTGTTGGCTTTTACTTCTTTTCCAGCTTGGAGTACCAGATAAAAATGGAAGAAGACATTCCAGAATGCTGAGCTTTGACTGCCTTATACTGCCTTATATTGAGTCTGAAAAGGTTCCCTATCCCTGCTCTTCCCTGACACACAGGGACTCACCAGGGTTGTAGACCAGAAGTCCTTCCCAGCCCTACCTGGAGATGCCAGGGATTCAACCTGAGACCTCTGGCATGAAAAGCAGATGCTGTACCCCTGGGTTTCAGCCACTTCCCTTCGGCATGCTGCGGGCATAAGGGCATTTGAGAAAAATACCCCCTACTCCGAATGACAGGTAGGATGATCAGACCGACCGAATATAAGGACAGTTGTGTAGAATTGTGGCTTTTGGATAGTTCAGTTATTCTTAACTCCTGCATGAGAAGCAATACTTGGACAAAGATCCAGCCCAGGGCCTTAGTGGTCACCCTAATGATAGAATAGCATTTGACTCATGAGAGGTCATTTTCTTAGCTGCTTCCAGTGTGGGGTCCTCTGCACACTCTTGACATCCAGCTGTGAGGGCCATGTTGAAGCCGTCATGGGAAAGTTCTTGTCACACCAGAACTCTCTACAGAGTTTTTGCACACAGTGGTCAGTACAGTGGTGCCCCGCTAGACGAAAATAATTTGTTCTGTGAGTTTTTTCGTCTAGCAGGTTTTTCGTCTAGCGAAGCGGCAATGCAAACCGCGGTTTTCGCTAGACAAAAAAAAAAATCGTCTTGCGAGGCAGCCCCATAGACAAATTTGTCTTGCGGGGCAGCCTTCCGCTAGACGAATGCCTTCATCTAGCGAGTTTTTCGTCTAGCGAGGCATTTGTCTAGCGGGGCACCACTGTAGTCAGTATTGGCCTTCTCACCGTTGCCTCAAGACACATTATCTGCAGATGTACCAGCACACCCAGAGGACAGTATGGAAGTGGTTATTAATAGAGGCCCTTACAATATCTGAGTTCCAATCCTTGGTCAGCTGTAAAAATTCCCTTGGCACTTGGTGTAAGTCACACACAGTTCTTCATCTGTAAAATGGGAATTGTGGTGACCTTCCTCATAAACTTGGATTATGCACAAACCACAGCACTGTTACCTTAAGACTTGAGGATAGGGTAGATAGTTCTAAATCTAAATTAAAACTACAGAACTGAGCTGCTCCAGAAATGAAGAATGGTTCCTTTAAAGTATCCCTGGCTATTTGGGATATGGGAGTTGTAGTCCACAACTACTTCTAAAGGGCACTGTATTGGCTACCCCTGCCTTAAAGCAAGAGGTATTTTGGAACCTTAAAAACAGTAGTATGCAAAGTGAGTCAGGGATTATGGATCATGGATCACTTGATTGTCAGGAGCAACAACTGGTGATCCTAAAAATAATAACCAAAGTTGTTCAGACTGTGTGTGTTGTTCTGTCCCATTAATCTTTTGGTGTTTATGTGTGAGCTTTCTTAAGCTGCATTTTGGTATGCCGAGTTCAAGCCACAACAAAAAATATCTAGCCTTTTAGGTACCACAGCATCAAGCATTCATCATCACTACTGTTGATGAAGCAAAAAGCTGACCTATCTTGGGGAGGGTGGGGAATATCATATTTGACAAACGGGAGCCTTAGCTTGCAAGGTTTTCTAGCAATGAAACTGCTCAATAAATCAATTAAAACCATCTCTGATTGAAATCTCTCCAAATGGCTTCATAGAATGTGTTTATCTCTCTTAGTAACAACTTTGGATCAGGGGAGTAAGATAGACGCCAATCGCAGAGGAAACAAGCCGTTAGATGGAATGCAGTTAATGTTGGGAATTTCCAAAACTGCTCCACAGTGAATTGCTCCCTTTCTTTTCCTCACAGTCCATCTGATCTTTAGAGATTGCTATGCAGAACTGGTTGGTACAGCCACAAACAATGCAGCAAAATATACAAAACTGCCAGAAGAGTGTTTGTTTATGTTGGTGTATTTAGCTATCTCTGGCAAAATCTGGTTCTCTGCGTACAGGATTTGGAGCTTGTAGGAATGGGATGCGATTTTCATAATGCTTCTGTAAACAACGAGTGGAGGAATCCTACTGTGGAATCCTACTGGAATCCTACTGCATCTTGAGATCCTGGGACGAAAGGTGGGATATCAATGTAGTAAGTAAATAAATAAAAACAATGCCAAGATTGGTGCCAGGTGGGCTTCCCTGGAAGAGCATTCCATGTAGTTTGCCTCCTCCCATTTCATCCTGTAGGAGAAGATTGGACATGGAAAGAATGACCCATCCTACCACATCCCACTGACCTGACCATTAGGTCCAGTCAAGGACAACTGTCTCTGGGGTTGCGGCGCTCATCTCGCTTTATTGGCCGAGGAAGTCGGCGTACAGCTTCCGGGTCATGTGGCCAGCATGACGAAGCCCCTTCTGGCAAACCAGAGCAGCGCACGGAAACACCGTTTACCTTCCCGCCAGAGCGGTATCTATTTATCTACTTGCACTTTGATGTGCTTTCGAACTGCTAGGTTGGCAGGAGCAGGGACCGAGCAACGGGAGCTCACCCCGTTGTGGGGATTCGAACTGCCACATCCCACTAGGGCACCTTAAAGCTGAACAGCAATGATTAGGTGCTGCAGAATTGTCCACCCTTTATTCCAGTAGGACAGGACCCTTAGAGATTTTCACAAGTGCAACAAAAGGTCATTCTTGACCATTAAAAAAGAAAGGAAGGTGGAGATTAGTAGTTGGTGTTTCTGCCACTCTGAAATGTCCTGCCCCAGTGGCTACATTTTGCATTACCTCAGGGTAACTTTCAAAGGCACTCATCTCACTCTTCTTCCTCCTTCCTCCTTGAGGAATGAATATGACACACAACAGACAAAGGGAAAGAAAATGGGTGCAAAAGTCCCTTGGAAACAGAAGCAGAAGATCATACAGGAAATGGCCTGTGAAACAGTCCCATTCCAATGGGATGGAAGGAACACACAGCCTACCCATGGGTTGCTCCCATTGCTGCTGAAAAAAGCCCTACATACCATCAACTTTGCGCTTGTAGTTTGAGAATGTGCTACCTATTTTAATGGTCGGGATGGGCAGAGAGTAGATTGCTGTCTCCTGGTAGATTTCTGGGTTATTTGCAGTAGGAGATTCTGACTGCCATCCTTCAAATCAGACGGCTAAAATCGTGAAAGCATGGGGTGACTAGGAATGGATTTTTGTGTCCAAGAACTGCAAGGTCAGTTTAGTTCTAGACATTGAATCAAATCCCATTTCCCAGCAACTGTTCAAATGAACCAAGTTCTTTTATTTTCCGTGTCCACCTTTTGAACCTGGCTCTTATTATTGGATCAAGGTTTTACTTACTTACTTACTTACTTACTTACTTACTTACTTACTTACTTACAAAAATGTAAAGTTAGGGTTGCCATACATCCAGAATTGACATCCAGGGGGAATTTCAGAAAGGTGACACTTTGTCAAGTCAATCGAAAAAGTGGCAAGTCAATTGAAAAATCACATTTTGGGGGCATATTTGGTCTTCCTATAAAAAGCTCGGCAACTTTTGGGGTGTCCTGGTATTTACTTTTTGAAATATGGCAAAACTAGATTCCTCAAACATGAAGTGTGCCCACCCTAGGCTAAGTCATAGGAACATAGGAGGCTGCCTTATACCAAGTCAGACTATTTGGCCATTGAGCCAAGTGCTGATTGCTCTGACTGGCAAGCACTGGCTCTTCCTGGTCTCTTTAATTCTAGGAACTAAACCTAGGACCCAGTACATGCAAATCATGTGTCCTATGGCAGAGTGAACTAGATTTGAAAGGGTTGGGTCTAATGGTGTTGCTCAACTGACAGTTAGCTTTCCATCAACAGAACGGGGGAAGAAAGCAATTTTTTGGGGGGGGGTGAAGAGGGCTGGAGAGGACAGCGGTGCCAACTTGAATAAAATATTGGGGCGGGGCAGGTACGCCCCACCCTGCATAATCAATCACAAGATGCGGTATGCACACACCATTTGAATGGCAATGCCCATTAACTTGGGGGGCGGGTCTGGCCTTGAATATTTTATGGGGGAGCCCAAAGGGGGCCTTGGCCCCTATAGGAAAGGAAGAAGGACTCCCACTGTGTACACAGAAGTATGTTGTAGGAGTGCAGCTGCAGCATTGGATACAGCCCATTTGGCATTTTGCTGTCCATTTCTTCTGCTACCCTAAGGCATAGCACGAGTCACTGGGAAAAGCCTCCAAGTGGCGTTGCTCCACGTGGCAGGTCATAACATTTGGAAGCCACTCAGTCTGTAAACGGAGGGTCTTCATAACAAGCACCAATGACCACCAAAACGTGTGGTTTTCCAGGCTTACATATAACACAGGGTCCCACAGACATAAAGTTCCACCTCAGAGAAACGGGATTTGGTAGCCATTTTATGGGGCTGTAGTTAATGAAATAGGGACATGGGTGGCGCTGTGGTTTAAATCACTGTGCTGCTTGGACTCGCTGATTGGAAGGTTGGCGGTTCAAGGCCCTGCAACAGGGGGAGCTCCCGTTGTTTGGTCCCAGCTCCTGCCTACCTAGCAGTTTGAAAGCACGCAGTGCAAGTAGATAAATAGGTATCGCTCCAGTGGGAAGGTAAATGTCATTTCTGTGCGTTGCTCTGGCTTCGCCAGAAGAGGGTTAGTCATGCTGGCCACATGACCCAGAAAAACTGTCAGCGGAAGCAGACAAATCCCGGCTCCCTCGGCCTGTAAAGTGAGATGAGCGCCGCAACCCCAGAGTCATTTGCGACTGGACTCAACTGTCAGGGTCCCTTACCTTTACTTAGTTAATGAAATAGCTATGAAGGTGTTGGTAACAGTTGGTCAGAGGAGGAGGGGCTGCAGAAGATGTCCAAGTACTATTAGTGGTCAAACTTTGTAAGGAGAAGAGGCATTGTCTGTTGTTCTCCCTGACATCTTAGTTTTCTATGTGCAGGGATTTCTTTGGCTGTGGGAGAACATTAAATTATGTGAGCCACATCCCTTCCCTTGCTCTGCTCTTTGTGAGAACTAGGCCTTTGCTGAACTAGGGAATTCCCAGGACATGGCTTCCTTCCTCCTCTTCAGTGCTGACTCTTGAAGAAATTCAATCACTTTGACATTATAGTGCAATAAAATTTTCTTCAGGCAAAATGCCATTACATTTTCCTCTTTGGTGTTGCAGCTGTTACTCTGGAGGTTTAGGACAAAATTCTTGCAGCATTTTTGGTCAGTTCTCAAGAAAAAGATTAAGAAGATAGTCAGTATTTCATCAGACTGAGAGCCATTGCTGATGTACCTGTAATATCCTACTTTGTAAGCAGCAGGTATCTCTTATTCTTAGCAAAAGGCTCCAAGAAGATTTAATTTACAGTATATGCACTAGCAAGGTGTTATTGGAAAGTCCCAAGTGTAAATAGATGCTACTGGCATTTAATGTGAACAGAAGGTGTATGTAGACCCTGTAAGTTAGAGTGAAATATTTTTGTGTGGTCCAAATAAAGAAGTAAGCTGACTAGTTCACTGTACCCAAGTTTTTTCTGTGATGTCAGAGCAGCTAAGCCAGTATCAGCAGAGGGCCTATGATGTGCTGGGCCTGCAGGAAGCCCTCTGGTGTGATAGTGCTTCTTGAAAACCTAGGAGGAATCAGTGGTAAGATTACTGAACGAAGAAAAATAAGACCCAAGTCAGCCATGAAGCTCACTGGGTGACTTTGGGTCTGTCTGTCACCATCTCTCAGCCTAACCTACCCCCATGGGCATAGCCAGGATTTTTGTTGGGAGGGGGGCTTTTGTTAGGGGGGCAGAACTTCATATTCATTTTGTTTTGTATTGATTTTGATTTATTTGGGGGGCAGCTGCCCCCACCCCCCTTGGCCACACCCATGCCTACCCCCCAATATTCTTGTGAGGTGAAGGTTGTGCAAAACCTTGTGCTCCACTTTGAGCTTCTTTGGAAGAAGGGTAGGTTAGAAATAGAGATTAAAATAATATAATGGTAAACTACAAATAGCCCCAACAATTCCCTCAAAAGAGGATGGACAGGTAGAGAAGGTGGGGCAGAGCAGAAAATTAAGGAATTTGAGTGTTTGATAATGTTTATAGTTCATTATACTAACAGGCCGTTGGATCTGCATATATTGTGTATACAGCGGTACCTCGGGTGAAGAACTGAATTCGTTCTGCAGGTCTGTTCTTAACCTGAAACTGTTCTTAACCTGAAGCACCACTTTAGCTAATGGGGTCTCCCGCTGCTGCTGCGCTGCCAGAGCATGATTTCTGTTCTTATCCTGAAGCAAAGTTCTTAACCTAAAGCATTATTTCTGGGTTTGTAGAGTCTGTAACCTGAAGCATCTGTAACCTGAAGCGTCTATAACCTGAGGTACCACTGTATATTAGTAGGGTAGGAGAGCTGGAAAAAAAATTCACATCTGGAAACCAATGCACCCCTTTGGTTTCAAATAGTGCATGGGTAGATGATTCTAAAAAGCCCACGACATAAATTTTCATGGTCCTCCAGCGGCTGTGGTGGCTCATTTACCAGAAGCAATGTATTTAGTGTTAACTCTGGAAGTGTATATTCAGTTCTGACCAAGCTTAGTCAGAACTGAGTATACACCTCCAGAGCCTCTTAAAGAAACATGTCTGATCTGTAGTTGAAGCTTCCCTCCCCGGATATACCGTATCGGCTCAAATATAAGCTGCACCTGCAAATAAGCCACACCTTTAAATTTCGGGGGGGGGGAGATGGGGGAAAAGACAATACCCGAATATAAACCGCTCCCTGAAAATTCCACAGCCACTCACACCCGTAAATGGCAAATGTAAAAGAAAATCCTAAAATATCATAAAAGCCAATTTTTGTAAGGTCGAGAATTTAAGCCACACTTTAACTTTTCAAGGTTGGAATTTGGAAAAAAGTACAGCTTATATTCATGCCAATACGGTAGTTCCCTCCATAGTACAATAGGATCTAGTTGGAACTTTAATCTTGCCTGGGTCGCAAGTCCTAGCTGCTTATGTTGGTTGCTGCTCTGTTGTTCACTTCTTCCTGGTTTTGGGCAGACCCATTGCAAAGCTTCCTCACCCAAATACATGGGGTACTGTACTCCATCCCATGAGTTAGTGTGTGTTGACGATGGTTTGTTGGAACTGGTCAGTCATACAACTTGTGCTAGGCTGGAATATGTTGTGAGCTGTAGTTTGAGCCAGCTAATGAGGCAAACTGCGTGATGACCTACTTCACTGAGCCCTTTTTCCAGGTATGCATTTCTGTGGGAATTATTCCAAACAGTTGCATCAGAACTGGTCCTAACAGAAGAACTAGAACTAAAGTAATGGTAGGCTTGCAACACAGGCGGGAGTTGTGGGTGGTTTGTCCCAAGGCTTGTTTTCTATTCTCCTGACCATCTTCGGAAGAGGTTCAGAGGACAGCAACCATTTTGTTTACATCCTTCTTTGAAATGCAGGACCCAGAACTGGGCACAGTACTATACAGCGGTTGAGTTGTGACTCATAAATGAATAAATAAAACACTATTAAGGAAATAAAACAAGGGGAATGGCAAAAGAGTTCAAAAGTATGCCATTTTGAAGGCTACTTTAGAATGCCTTGTGATCTATTGCAGTGGTGGGGAACTGTCACCTCATGGACCTAATCAGGCCTAATTTGGCCCATGAGGCCATTTTGGTGCCCACCTACGCTATACCTGATGTCACATTTTGTTGGGAAACTGATATAAGATACGTATGCAGTGGAAGGTTGGCTCTTGCTCACAGTACCTTTTTTTTTAGAAATGATTTTTATTCATTTTGAAATAAATAATGATACAAATACAACAATATAAACACTACGACAATACACCAATACAAATAAATTGCTCACAGTGCCAGTCGCCACACGGAAGCAGAGTAGGGTCTAAATCTTTTACAGTTGTAGAAGTAATAGGCTCAGCAAACAGCTCTGGGTGGAGTTCAGAAAAATAAGTTCTGACTTGTAGGCTTTTCAGATACAGATATGAAGTATAACCATTGCTGTAACTAACACCAACTAAACAAGACACAAGACATTAGCGATGGAGCAGGTAAAAGACACAGTGATGGTTGAATCTTGCATAACCCTGTGCAATGCACCTCATAAGCTGCCATGACCAGGTTTGGGGGGCTTGCGAAGGATGGTAACTTTGCCTGCAAGGCTTGATTTCAAACTAGATGGGCAAAATGGGTCACCCATGGGGGAAGGTCCCACTGATCTGAAGACATTTCTGAGTTGTTAACACATAGTATTTTGCTGACACAGGTAAAAAGAGCTGAGTGTAAAACAGGTCTGAAATTTGTTGAGTGCTTGTGATGGTGTGGCATAAAGAAGTTAGGTACGAGTCAGTTGTTGCTGTTAGCAAAACTGCTGACAGTATGTACCACCCAGTCTGACTGTTGGACAACCCTGTGAAGGAGTGGCTCACATCAATAGGTGGTATGGGTTAAACCCTCATCCCATAGCCACTCCCCTATATGAGGGTACAGCTGAAAATCTGCCCCTGCAAGAGACAGGTTGATGCCAATCTCTGTAATAGACTGGGAGCTCCTCTAGATGATCTGCTTATGGAGCAATTGTTCTGATGTGCTTGCACAGAATTTAATGTGGATATTATATCTGCTCTTTATTGAGCCTTCATTCTGATTTGCTTGCCAGGCAAGCAAGTTGTACAACAGGGAGCATTCATTCTGCATTCTTCCTTGTTTGCTGGTGGCGGGGTCTTCATTCATTCATTCATTCCACACTTTTCCATGCATTTTCCTAACACTTTCCTAAGTGAAAAAAAGTCTGTTTTTGTTTTGTGTGTGCTTTTTTTTTAAGTGAAAGTGTTGTGCCACGATGGCAGAGCACTTAAATCTACTGTTTTTGTTTGTTTGTTTTCCTACGTCAATTTGTATAGCGCTTAATCAGTGTCATATTTTAATTGACAGATCCCCAAATATGCCTGTCCTTAATGTCAATACTGAGAAAGGCAGCTTACTCTTTCCTGCACTGCAGGCCAGGTACCAAGGAACATCCCAGCTTGGCCCACAACATTCCTGAAAAACAAACTGGGACGTAACAAGCGCTCATTGAGGATTACTCAATGTTTGTGCTGACTGGTAAGGAGAGGAAAGATGGGAGATGTCAGCCAATCCACTTCAACACCCCTCCCTGGCAGCCTTACTGACCTTCAGACATATGAGTTTCCTCAGGAGTGAGGAAGGGGAGAGATGTGGCTTATTGCTATCCTCTCTTTTGTGTGTTTCTGTGTTTTGCCCTGTTGCTTCTGTGGACAAGGGAAGAGGTTTTTCTTGCTTTGGACATTTGTAGGCAACTATACATACCACTCAGGGTTAGAGCTTGAATGGGTTGGAAAGTGGGTGGTGGTGGTGAAAGCTGTTCAGTTGCTCAGAAATCACAGAGTGGGGCCCTCTTTAAGTGAGAGACAGAGGAGGAGTGGACTGTCCTAAGTGAAATAAACAGGTGGGAAGTGTTGCTAGGACCATTGGTTGCTAAATCTGTCTGAAAGTCTCGTGGTTCTTTTCTATTTAGGTTTTTGATTAAATTGGACATTTTGATTTTTGTCGTTTTAGTTTTGGTTGCCTTATGAGAGAATTGTTAATTTGTTGGTCTTGGGGCCTAACTAGAATGATTTTGTGATATTTATATGTGGCTGTTTTTCTCTGTTTATTTGTTCCCTGTTCTGGGATTAAATGAAAAGTGAGCTATAAGTAATATAAATTAATTAATGGAGGGAAATACAAATGCAGCCAAATTTGAATTTGCCTGGGCAGGTTATTCTGTGGGCAGCAGGTCATGGTCACACACCTGGGATTCTCTCACTGCACCACCATTCCAGGATAACCCAGAAAATGGAGGGTTTGGGCATGTGGAGATCTTTCCAGTCCAGTATTTGTGGAGATGAGAGTGCAAATGTTGATTCATTGTTTAGTAGTTGCTTCACACCTATCCACTGCATGGGGTGGTACACTGCATGGTACCCTCCAGATGTTGTAAGGCTACAAGTCCCATCCTCCCTGACCATGGGCCATGCTGGCTGGGGCTGATGGGAGTCGGAATCCAACATTTGGTGGGCACCATGTTGGCTTTTACTGCCCGTAGCCTTTCCTTGAGCTTCTTGCTAAGCCACAGTAAATTATCTGTTCAATTTTGGGAACTTGTGGCTCTTTGGATTCCATCAGCTCCAGCCAACAGGAGCAATGGTGAGTGATAATAGGAGCTGTAGTCTAACAACATGACGCATGTTTCCTATCCCTTGCCTTAAATCATGGCAGAGATGAGAGAATGGAACAAGAGACAAATATGATTTGTCATTTCCATTACAGTTGTGGACACTGCTGTCATCAAGTCAAGAACAGTAAGAAAGGCCTATGTCTTTCCCAGATGTGCTAAGAGCCTGGATGTAAAGTGAAAGCTGGCAGAAGTGTCTTGTTTATAAGTTAGCTTTGATCGCTTGATTAAAATTTGGTTTCCTTTTGTCCAAACAGAGGCCACAGTGTGGGTGTACGAAATATGAGATGCAGCAGTTTATTGCAGCACAGGCAGAACTCGGCTCCATTTAAGGCTGGAGACAAACAAGAGTAGTCTTTTCATACTGGCATTAAGATTTAAGTATGCACGACTAGTACTGTACATTCATAAAACTTATTAGGTTAATGAATGTGTTTACGATCCCACAACATTGCAACGGAATTTTAAAAGGTATGACAGTAGCTACGAGTTGTTTCTAATGAAGCCATCCCATTAGTGCATGGAATTCCACATGTAACAGCAGGACTCCCCTTTATTTTCTTGCTTGCCCCCCACAACTCCAACATCTGCTCCAGAAGGTTACGGGGGAACCCAGAACAGGTTTGTGGGGACATGGAGGGTGAGGAAGTCCTGTTGCGCATGTGGAAGTCCTTTCACTAATGGACTTCGTTGGATAAAACCCTGTATTTTCACATATACAGTACTATAGAATGAATTACAGCAAACTGTGGGGCCCTAAAACCCAACTAGGCTCCCATTATGCTGCAAGAAAAAACTATTACTTAGGGATAGTATGCTCTCCCCCCCCCCCAAATCACTGTTGCACAACATACTTTAATGAATAAAAACCAAGTTGTGCTACTTGCAAAACTGATCTAAGTTTCAAATCAACGATGTTGCTTCCTTCTAAACAAGCTAAACCTGTGTGTTCTAGCCTAACTGCAAACTTTATGCCCAAAGCTCATGATTAGGACAGGAATGCTTAAACAAATTGAACGTGGGAATTCCCTCCAGGCTCTAATCAGAAATGCAACATTTAACCATGGGTTGTTGCTGCTCGATAAGTAGGCAAAAATTGCAAAACTAGGTTGAGTTTCATATACACTGGATTTTTAATGGAAAACATTCTTCCAGACTGATTAATGCTGCTCTTTTGACTCCTAGGATTTTTTTTTAAAAAAATCTTTTTTAATCCTCTCAAAAAGCAAACTGCTCTGAGCAGAATTACGAAGGCTAGGATCAGCCAAATGAGCAGCTTTCATCATTTTATACACACACAAGCTACACACTAGATAAACTGGTTGGACAGCAACATTTAATTGCCACTTGTGAATTCTATATAGGTGTCAAACAAAGGGTGATTTACAGAACCACATTTGGAGAAGAGAATTAGCGGAGGTACAGGAAACTTACAGTACTGTCCACATTAAACAAGTGTGTGAAGAAGCACAGATAATGCTGAGCAATACACTTCATATTTCAGGTTTTTGTATTGCTCATTGAATACTAGAACTGTGTACTGTTCACTTAGGATGAAGGGTTATTTCTACTTCAGCATCTCTCTGTAACACAGATAACAGTGTAGCTCACAATTGCCTCAAGCTGTTACAATAGCAGGAGAGATTAAGAAGTGGAGGAAGAAGGAAAAATGAGTGGAAATGAATACCTGGATAACAGGCCAGTAGTTCCATGTTCTGAATGCAGTTCAGAAATACATTGCTGTGTGGATGACGTGTAACAGGACTGTAGAAGTTAAGAGCTTTAACGAAATACACTTGGGAAAAGCCAGCGTATACAAGAGAGAAAATTGTGGTTGCTACCTAGAATCATAGAATCAGAGTTGGAAGAGACCACAAGGGCCATCCAGTCCAACCCCCTGCCAAGCAGGAAACACCATCCTATCCTATTACTAAGAGAAAGCAATATTAATGGGGCAAAACAAAAAACAAGGATGGGGCGATTAGCTTTGGTAAAATTGCATATACTTAAATTACTGTTTTAGGTTTGAACAGTATCCTTGGGTTTATCACAGATAAACTGGGCAGGGGGACAGGGACGACAGTGATACTTTAACTGCAAACCTATTCTCTTGAGAGTAAGCCCCTTAGCAATCAATATACTTACTTCAAAGTAGGACTGCACCATCCACTTATTTAAAGACTCACTTATTAACATATAGGTTTTTTTAACACGTAAGTAAACTTGAGAACTGTGCCGTTCATAAAAATAGTGGACTTCCTTAAAAACTGCTTGTTGTTAAGAAATAGCAGCTGCAATAACAAAGATCGGGGCCTCCTGGTTCAGCTAAAGAGAATTGGAAAGCAATTAAAGCAAAAATTGAAGGGAAAAAAATCTTTTGAATGACTAAAGAAAACATGGAAAACAGTACTGATACGGCAAAACTTAAGTCACTTGACAAAATAAACAAGGGGAAAATATGGTTTTAATTATTTGGGTCCAGGTTGGAATAAAGGTATGAATAAACTGCAGGGTTGAGTTAAGCATCTTGTGGTTATAAGATAGTTCCATCTGTGATTCACACGTTATGCATTTGAAGTTGTTTTATTTGCCTTATTAACAGTAATCAAATATGGTTACATATTGGTAACTGTAAAGTTTTAACACTTACTAAATTTGTTCAGCTTTTAAGGTGCTACAGAACTTGCTTTTGTATATTCTGAAACCAAATTAATGCCATACATCTGAAACACCGAGAACTGCTTTATCGCAGTATAGACTTTTATACTTCACTAAAAACATGTATATAACTGTAGTGTCCGTTTGGTTTCCTGTCAGTCAGCATAGTTCATACCATACATTTCTAAAAGATTCAAAAGCAACCACACCCTGACTGACAAGATTTGCATTAAGTGGCTTTGAAAAGAAGACTTGCCGTAAAATGATAATAAAAACTGGTAGCTGTGAAGGTTCATGTCAGTGAAACTTGACAGGGTCAGTAAATTAAATCCTTTATTAGGACCAAATATTGTAACGTGGCGATTCTCACATTATACGTAACTTCCTAAAGCTACATGGTTAAAAAAGGAATGAAGGCAGTTTAGGGGTGAAGGTGTGGTGTGAAACCTTTTTTTTTTTGGTAGTTCACTGCAGTCCTAAAATCATAATAGAAAAGATTTATTGCAGCCTATTTTGGTTACGTTTTTGCCTTGAGTAAATATCTCGAGTTACGGACTTGTACCAGGATGGAACAATTATCTAAAGATTTTCCTTTGGAAATGCAAGATAGCAGTGGAAACTCACAAATAAAATGCAAACCAGTAAAATATATTAAGTTCATTCCTCCTCAAGGAAGAACCTGTTAATTACTTTGATGATTCTCTGAAAAGCTCAGAACCTTATCTCTTAATTCAGATTTTAATACAACCAAATATGGCTTTATTGAACGCTTACTATACATAAAGGTTCACATTGTTATTATTATATTTTGCATGTCACTCTATTTGGACGATTTTAACATTTAAAATTAGAAAACAAAACAAAACACCTTTTCTCAAAACTGTTACTTGTGGTTACTGTGGAAGTGCTCATAAAACACTGTAAATCTAAACACAGCAACTGATGTAAGAAGGTTAATTGTTGAGCAATGAAGAAATGACAAAGCTTTCCAAAACCACCATTTTATTCGTACAGAGTAAAATACATCAGATAGTGAGCATTCCATTTTTAGCCCATAATCCAGAGCCATTAACAAGTTGGTTTTCACCAGACATTCTGGCCCGAAGTCACAGAATTAGGAATTAGGAATTCTAAATAGAGCTAATCTCTCTCTGCTAAAGCGACAAGGTGTGTATCAATCTCTGCTTCTGTAAGGATCCTAAAAGAATGAAAACAATGGAAACTATTAGTTTTGCGTCTTAAATAGCTCTGTTAAATACATAATAGAAATCTGTTTTTGTGCTCTTGAAAGCCTTGATCAAAACATGCACATTTTATAAAACCGTTTTCTGGTACCTCTGAGGTTTTACTTATTTTGTTTCTTTTGGTTTAGTCTCTAGCTTTGGGGTTTGCTTCACAGCAGCTGCCAAGCTTTTCTGAAGCCTAGCACAATCACAAGGATGAGCCGCCTTACCAATCTCCCAAGTCTGGGAGAAGGACAGCAGCTTATCCCTGCAACTGCCCTGGGCTTCATGGTGCTATGAAGCAGGAGGCTTGCTACTTCCAAGCATCTCTGAAGCCCAGTGGGATTTCTACTGATATCCTGCTCTTCCCCAAGACAGGAGAGAAGCAAGGCCAGTGGCAGCTACAAATTATGGCCGTCTAGTAAGCTATGAAAACTGCTGCCCTTCAAAGCACTAATCAGCCACTTTTTTCTTGCTCTTAGTGACTAGTGTTCAACACACCAAGAAACTGTCAATAGTAAGGAGTCAGTTCTGTGTACCAAGGATAATAAATTAAAACAAGGGGAAGTGCTGGTGTTTCTGTTAATGGAGCACCATGCTATACCTGGTTCAAGGCTGCAGATTCTCTCGACAGATGCCCTTATATTGTTACCACTCATGACGCTGGCATTGCGAGACTTTTCTCTTGACAATCTCCCACTGCTAATTCAAGGATGATAATAATCTCTTTAAACCCTGTTATACTCCAGTTCTGAGCCAGTGGGTGAATTTAGTAGCGTGTATAAACAACGCATACCCTAGGAAGTGAAATATGCAAGGAACACAGCAGCTCCCTAAGTACTTGGCCACATCCCAAATAGCAGTTACAGGCACGTGTACTTATCTATGCAATCGTATACAGTAAAATGAAATGCTCTGGAACTCCAGTGCAAGGGATGAGGGTTTATTCAAGGAAGTCACCCTATACGCACAAGCACTTTTGCCTGCACAACAGGACTTCCCCTCCCTCTCCTCTTCCAGTCCCTCCAATCTGTTCTCGAAGGTTGGGAAAACCACCAAAACAGATCTGAGAGGTGCATGGGGAAAAGGATGCAGTGGAATATGCCTTGTGCAAGCAGTAGCCCTTGTGCCAACAGGATGATCACACTGGATGGAACCCTGAGGTCACACCTAAACTTTCCCATTAAGAGAATGAAATTTAGTTGTGCATAAGCAAAAAGGAAAAGTTCTGCATTCACTCTTTACCTGAATTTAGGATTATCAAGTGTGACAACTCCTACTTCTATTTCAGAAGGTTTGAAGTCAATGGACAAAACAGTAGAGAGGCAGGTTATTGCTGTCTAGAATTGAAATATATAGGAGACATTAGAAACACAGCATATAAAACCTAAATTAAAAATACTACTTTGACATTCAAAACTTATCTTTCTCTTCTGTTAAATATATGCCCTCTTCATGCAAAGCTGAATTAAGAATATTTCAAATGCTGCAGAGTTCTAGCACACTTTAAACTTCTCTGTTGAGGAGCTGTGAAGAGGACTATGCTGGCAGTCATTCCTTGCAGTTGGGATTTGTTAAGACAGCTGTGTTTCTAGCAACATTCAAAGCTAAAAGTCCGACACTGCAGTGTACAGCAACTTTATTAAAATTATTACTTTCCAATTTTAGAGTAGCCACTATAGTTGAGAGAAGGAGTGAGCCTTTGTGGGGTGAAGTCAAACTGTTTGAAGGTTGCATGTTGCTAATATAAGTTGTCAAAGCAGTATTTGACGAAGGCAAGATCAGTCTAGAAAGAAGTGGGCATCTGAAGCACAAAATTCTTAAAAAATTAATGTCACTGAGTATCAGCCCCACCAATCTATTGCTCAATACACACATGCAACAACTGTGATGCCAGTGCAGAGATGTAAGAACGAGGGATGGTGGGAGGCAGAGACACATTGAAAATGTGGGGAAAGCTTTCCCCATTCCCTCTTCCCTACACCACCCCAAAAGGATTTTAGAAGATTATGCAGACAGAATGGCCCGCCTGAAAGAATTGCTGCCAGTCAATGAAGACAGTACTAAACTAGATGGATCAATGGTTTCATTCGGTTTGAGGCAGCTTCATATATTTGTTCTTACTATTATGACTTTATGAATAGGTTGCAAAGCAGAAACCACTAACTTCGAGACTAGGACACTGGTTTAGCATTACTGCCTACCCAATAAGCCAACTACACAGGCATTGTTGCAGAAAGTGGATACCTAGGAATGTGCAAGAAAAATTAGGCCTTTATCAGTAGGCACCCCACTTACTAGGACAAGTACTTTTCGGCCAGTGATTTCAACTGTCCTCTGCTCCCCAGTGCCACAACTAAAATTAAAGTACCAGCAACTTAAGGCATGAAATTAAACAGGCAGTTGGGGGTGGGATTTTTTGGCTTTTGCAGAGCAGACTTGTGAAATGTTAAGCAAACATTTTGACAATAACCACACGGAAGAACTAGAGGGGCGAATGTATATCACTGTCCCCCATCAAACTCAAATAATGACTGTCCACCTCTTTGATGCCAAACAAAATTTGATGTACATTTGACTTACCTCCACAGTCTGTTCAAATGTCCAATCCAATTTTTTCTTCACTTTCTTTTCAAGAAAGCTAGTTGATTCTGTCTGTTTGACTCCTGCAGCTGTAGCCTTAAACCCACAGTAGTATCCTGCTGGATCACACTTGTATACCTGAGGATTGTTTTCTTCATCAATGCCAATCAAAATCATGCCTTTGGGAAAATAATGTTTTTTTAAAAAAAATGAGTGGAATTCTCCTTTCTCATTCAATGGCTTCATTCTACTCTAGTCAATCTCTTATTACTCTAACAGGCAAAACATGCAGCATTCCACTTCAACAAATCCACTTCCCATGGACAGTGTGCAACAAGATCTCTGGCAAGCTCAGAGGTAGGTGGAGAATTGTCCAGACAGTTGCTTGATGATTTTCACAAACCTCTGAGCTTCAGAGTTCGGATGAAGTCTGGGGGTTGTTTGGCAACTGCATTGTCAAAGAACTTCAGAAAAGGAGGCTCCAGAGCAGCAAAAGTGGACAGGGGGAAGGTTGATTACTGCTCCTTTTAAAGGGTTTGGGGCGCCTTCAAGCAGCACCTAATAGTACTGGTTTCTTTGCCTCTTTTCAGGAAAGGCATTGGGGGGGGGGGGGTTGTTGAGTGGCACTGCATTCAAGTTGGCATGTTCCCCGATAGCTTTCCCTTCAGAAATGGTGTCGGGAAGTAGCATGACAGATGGGGACTAGTTTTTAGCTTGGCCAGCCAAGGACTGTACACCTCCATGCACAACTCATTAACAAATGGCTCACCTATATCTGCACAACACACAATTCATTAATTGCATTAGATTGCAGGCCCAATGCTGCACTGAATCACTAGAGAAAGGGTCGTCTGCTTCTTAAATTTGATTGTTTATTTTGCAGGACCTAAACCCCATGATGCCAAATTTTAAAGGTGAAACTGTTTGCTATTTTAGAACGTAATTTGAAATATATTCCCTTTTTCACAATACGTTTTTCTTAAAATGCCAACTTCAAAATCTGAAAAAGGGATAGGAACAAAACCAAAACAAACTCTTGCATTGCAATCCAATATTATTCAAAAGTAGAGATTGAGAAAAATGTAACTGCATTACATGGAACTTCCTTTCAGAGTGTCTTGCAACAATATTACCTGAAACCAGATTCGTTAAGAGCAGGTACTTCCAATAAATCAGTTTCTCAGTAAACAGGTCACCCTGAAAGTACTTCCAAGCATAAAATCTAAGTTGCATACAGTTGTGGTTTTTTTTAAAAAAAATGCTCAAATACTTAAAATCGATTTCATTTGATGCTTTTCAAATACATATCTATCAGTCATGACTAGAAGGTTGCGTAGAATATGTAGTATTGGCACAATACATAAGCAAATCTGTTGCACAACCTAATAATCTCAAGGCAAATCTGAATAAAGGGAAGACTAAGATAATGCTAGTTGCTAGGTCTCAAAATCTAAAGCAAAAAACACCTAGCAACAGGACCTAGTAACCTTGATGCATACTAAGATGCAGCATGAAATTCTTTTCACCAGTTCATTTGACAAGCAGATTGTAGCTTCTCTTCTAACTCAGCTTCAGCAGATTAAATTATTGCCTTTGTAATATTATGACTGTGCTGTTGTGCAATTTACAGGCAGCTAATCAGTGACAAATTGGAATGACCCTGGTTCCATTTTCCTCAGAGATACAAAGCCTGAGTATCTGTTTGAGAAATTGTCTCCCTTCTTCAGTGGGATGAGGTTGTAGGTGAGATGAAGACACTGCTCCTGGGCAAAGGGATCAGGATTTTCCTGTGAGGTTTAAGCTTTCCAGGTTTCTGTATTGATTGCCTTCAAATACCATCATGAAAAAAATTCATGAGAACCACGGAGAACCACAATGGGGTTGAATTACACTCTGCTCCGTGCAGAAGAAGCATCTTCTCAGCCGTATCCCACTGATGTCCATGTGCACAATATTTCAGCCTTAGCACCCCAAAAGTTCTGAAATGTTACTTTGTTTATATTTTATATACTTACAGCAACCAAGAGGCCTCATTTCAGCATTTTGTGTGTAGACCTGAGAAATATCTGCAATCCTTTTACACAGCATGTCCACTGGAATGTCATAGCCATACTTATACTTCCAGTTTGCAGCCTCATAGCGGGCTCTCTGCACCTGAGACCTACTGTCAGCTGACATAAATAAAGAACTGAAATTATTCCCATGCTTCATGTAGTCAATGTAGTTTCAAGAAAAAAAGCTGTAGGCAACTCCCCATTTACGCATGTTCAATATGAGCGCTAGAGTGCACATTCATATCACGCCAAACCTGGAAGTGACCCCAAAATATTACAAAAAGGGGCAGAATTGGGAATTTGTAGGCTTTTTTCAATGGTGTTTCAAATATATGTGATTTCACTTAAACACGTGGTGCCTTGGAATTTAACTCCCGTGTAAATTGTGAGTTGCTTGTACCTTGGTTTGCGAATGCCTTGTGAATCAAACATTTTGGCTCCCGAACGCCGCAAACCCAGAAGTGAGTATTCCGATTTGCAAATGTTCTTTGGAAGCCAAATGTCCAACGCGGCTTCCAATTGAGTGCAGGAAGCTCCTGCAGCCAATTGGAAGTCGTGCCTTGGTTTTTGAAAGTCTAACGGATTTCCAGAATGGATTCAGTTCGAGAACCAAGGTACGACTGTACAGTGGTACCTCTGGTTACGTACTTAATTCGTTCTGGAGGTCCGTTCTTAACCTGAAATCATTCTTAACCTGAAGCACCACTTTAGCTAATGGGGCCTCCTGCTGCTGCCGCGCCGCCCGATTTCTGTTCTCATCCCAAAGCAAAGTTCTTAACCCGAGGTACTATTTCTGGGTTAGCGGAGTCTAACCTGAAGCGTCTGTAACCTGAAGCTTCTGTAACCCGAAGTACCACTGTACTTAAAATCTGAATACAACACTAATTTGAAATATTTCTCCTACACCTCCAGTAGACTGGATTAATAAAATAATTTATACCACCCTCTCCCCTCCCAGGGATATCTGTGCAATATGCACAGGGTTACAAGAAAGTTGCGCATTCAGAAATTGGTAAGACTTGCCTACTTTTAGAGGCAGTACTAAATCAAATTCCTGTGGCTCATAACAATTCACTGGGTATTAACAAGAAGTATTATGTTTTGACTTCATATCAACATTGTACATCATCATCCATTCGCTCTCCAGGTGATTAATTTTTATACCTGTCATTCCTGTCATTACGCAGCCAATGTTTTCAGTTATTCTGAATAAGTGAGTCACTGTGCTAGAATCCAGTAGCTTGTCCTAATGGAGAAAGCCAAAGAATAGTTTTAAACAATATTCTACTCAGCCAAATGAAGGTTTCCACATTAAGAAAACAAAAAGAACTAAAAAGTGTAATTGTCACTAACACTGCCTTCAAACATCATCACTGTCCAGTACTATTAAGATGAAGATAAGATGGTGCAATGGAAAGCCCGAATGACCCTAACCAGCTTCTCTTTCTCTTCACCCCTAAATACTGGCTGTCACCAGTCAGGGATGGGAGTGAGAAGTGTTGACTGAGTTCGTCTATGGTGGGTTGAACTCTTCATAAGGCTTTGATTGACACCAGGATCAATCTGGCCACCATTCAAAAGATTTAAGAAAGCAATGCCCAGTGCCCACTTTGGGGCTGTACGTTCTGGACTGCGATACTCTGCAGTGGGAGTAGCCTTACCCAAGTGTGTTTTCCCAAGAATTCAAAGTCTTATTCTTTATAAACCTACTTATATGCTCCAGAGAATTCTGGTACTTTTAAGTAACAAGAATAAACAGCAGTTAATTATTAAGGATCAACAAGGAAGCAAGTTATCCAAGCGTATAATATAAAAAAAGAATAAGAAGATCAGGATACTGCTACTTACAGGTACTTTCTTCTGTGTGACAATAACTGCACAGTCCTTTCCACGAACAGCTACTGATGTAAGGCCACCCTGGTTTATGGCCTTAAATGCATACTCTAAATGGTACATTAAACATAGTCAGGAGATTTGACAACAATGCTACGTAGCATATAGAAGCTCCCAAATGCAAACTCTGATTACT
Organism: Lacerta agilis; assembly: GCF_009819535.1. Lineage (NCBI taxonomy): Eukaryota > Metazoa > Chordata > Lepidosauria > Squamata > Lacertidae > Lacerta > Lacerta agilis. Next base: position 32,183,227 of record NC_046312.1, read on the forward strand.
CATCTTCAGTAGTACTTTATAGAAAGTGTTACACAGCTTGAAATCATTAAAGAGCATTTGACACAACCAAACTCCTAGTTTTACACCTCTCCCATTCCACAGTTATGTGTTTTTGTCCATACTACTGGATACTTGAGTTAACTTTGCAATGCTGGAGTGTCCTGTTGCTAATCATAAGGTTCACTCTCTCTTCACTTCAGTTTTCCCAAAAGCACCTGGGAGTTACTTTTGGTTTTTTAAGCTGAAACCAGTTCCACTCCCCTGTCCCAATTATCGTAAATGTGCAACGAACAGGATGATTTGATGCAAAATAAATCAAGAGCGCTGAAACTTCAATAGTTGTTAAGAGAGGGGAATATTCAGCAAGTGCAACTCCATCATGAAAAGGCTAGCAATAATGCCCCCCTTCGCAAGCATTGGGGAGCATTCTCCTTTGCAGCAGACTCCTTTCGGTTTCGCTTTTAAACAAAGACAGCTTTTTCGCTGCGCGACCCTGCCCTCCTTTCACAAGATGCCCAGGCACCTTGCACGGAGGAGAGCAGTATTACTACCTCGTTCCTGGCACTTTCCCCTCTGCAAGCGGCTACGGGAGAGGCAGAGGCGCCCCGTATATCCATCATGTGCTCCCTCTTCCCAACACACGGAAGCGGGCGGCTGCTCCCCTCACCGTGCTCCTTTCCTCCGATGGGGCCGCGGGGAACGGAGAGAGGAGGGGCCCTGGGCCGTGACGGGGCAGTTCCTGCCAGACACTCACCTACTTGGTAGAGGCGCCCCTCAGGGGAGAAGATCGTGATATGCCGGTCGAACCCGGCGCTGGAGCCTCGGGACATGGTCAGCGGGAGGAGGAAAAGTGGTCGTAGCGGCGAAGGTGGGGGACAGTCTGCGGACACAGCATGCAAGGGGCTGCTTCCAGGAGCCGGGGTTCGGGCAACGGGGAATGCTTCCGGGGGTCACAGGTTCCCGCGCAGGCGCAGCCGACGAAGGCTGCCGCCTGGAGCGGATCAGTCTCCCACTTACTTCCGGTCCGCTTTTGCTCTAGTCATTGTCTACAACGCGCAAGCGCAGCAACATCGCGCGGGCCAGAGAGTAGCGTAAAGCTGTTCCCCCCCCTCCCCACGCAGCTACCGCCAGGCTTTCGTCGAGCATGCGCAAAGACGAGGCTTCCTTCGTCTCCTTGGCTCCGCTATCTGAAGGGATGCGCGAAGCTCAAGCGGGGCGCCTCCTGTCACTGCGGAAAACTTTTCTATTCCGCCAGCCCTGTGCAGACGATTAAAAGGCCCATCCCTCGCAATAACGCTCCCAGTTTCTTACGCCTGCACAGTGTAAAGGACCATCAAAATATCTGTCATAGTACGTGCCCATTTTAGTGAACGTAACTGGGCGAGATTTAAAGTTAGTCCCTTTTTAATGATGCCTTATATTGTACTGTGGGCTGTTCATTGTGGCCCATTGATGTAAATCAGAAGCACTAAACCAACCAACCACACCACCCTTCTCTAGTGTGTCTTTCTTGGTGGCTAACTTCATGGTAAAATGTGGTGGGACCCTGCAAATGGCATGTATATAACCCGAAAGTCCTCCACCGCCTCTAGTAAAACCGCAGCAGCAGCAGCAAGTCACAGAGGTGCCGGACTCAGAACTTGGGAGAATACAGGCAATACTAAAGTAAGTGGGTAACACTTTATTCATCATAAACATAGAAATATTGGTGCAAAGAAGCACCTGTGCAGAGATTCTGGGAAAGAAGTAATCAGAACAAAATGTCTGAAATAGAGACATTGGTGAGAATCAGGAATCTTTTTTAAACACACAAATCAAAAATCAAAAGATGAAATAATTTTTTATTTTATAATCAGCTATATAATATTCTCCACCATTTCCAATATGTTATAGAAATAATAAAATATGAGTTGATAAATTTCAGGGATTTGATCAATGCAGGTCTCTTGCATCAGAACATGAATTCCATAATAGGTACATAGTATCTGCTTTATTTGAGACATTTTTGTTCGGAAAAATGCATCCTTTATTTCTGTTGAAGACAAAGCCATTTTGTAGGCACTTCATAAGAAGATCTTTCCAAGACGTTGTCATCATAGGGAATATGCCATGTGTTACCTGTAGTCTGTACGATTGTATCATAATTCAGTACAGACTGTTAAGTAAAGAAAGAGAAATAACTATTAGTTTTTACTTCCTATAAAAAAGTATGTGTTGCACATCTCCCAACATACATTCACAGATATGTTTGGTAAGCAGAATAGGTACTACGGGAATAAAATCCCAAAGAAATTATTTTGGGAGATGGCCAGTAAATATTACACCTACTCCACATTACCAACTTAATCCATCGATAATTTAATCATATTTCTGTAACTTAAATAAGTTTATTATTCTGTGATGATCACATGCAGCCATTGGCCATTATTAGAACTAAATCAGCAGGAGGAGTGCATTAAAATAAGAAATACCTCAAACTTTATCCTCTTTCCTGGTATGTAGTCAGATAGCACCATCTGATGTCCCCGCTGCCATTTAAAGAACAGCCGTCGAGTTAGACTATCAGAGAGACAAGCCTTATGATCACGTAACAGATCTCTGGTAACAAATCTACAGTGACTTCCTGAGTGAAGAGTGGCATAGAGCAGGAATGGATCGTCTTCAGACCTTTAAAAAGAAGGTGGAACATCACACACTGCTAAACTGCTCAGGAGCTCATTTAAACTGTGTTCTCATTTGTTAATTATGAAGTTACTAAGTTGCTTGACCCTTTCCTATCTACATTTTTAACATCCACATTTAAGAAAATAGTATTTTTAAAAATAGAAAACCATTGTCCTCTTTTCAATGTAATCTGATAAATATAAGCTTGCAATCTAAAATAACTATCCAAACCAAAACATAAATGTAGCTAATTTTAAGAAGAAGAGTTTGGATTTGATATCCCACTTTATCACTACCTGAAGGAGCCTCAAAGCGGCTAACATTATCCTTTCCCTTACTCTCCCACAACAAACACTCTGTGAGGTGAGTGGGGCTGAGAGACTTCAAAGAAGCGTGACTTGCCCAAGGTCACCCAGCAGCTGCATGTGGAGGAGCGGAGACGTGAACCTGGTTTACCAGATAACGAGTCTACCGCTCTTAACCACTACACCACACTAGCTAGATAGTAGGAACTATCTTTCATCTATCCGATAGAAACATAAAATAATTAGGCCTAGCTCTGCACAGCATGAGAAACAATCTATCATCCAAACTTTAATCACCAGGGATTTTTTAGTCTCTATTACAGGGATTTTGGGGATGTTAGCGGTTGGGTAGTACCTCTGGTGGAAGACACATCATGCTTCTTCTGGGGCAGTTTGTCCACCTTTAGTCCCCACCCTGCACTCTCACCTGTGGCCAGGGGCGTAGGGAGCCCGGGGTGGCAAAGCGGGGGCACCCCTTGGGGGCGGGCGCTGCTCCCTAGCGTGCGCGCGGCGTGACATCACGGTGCGCTTGCGCCTGCCATCTTGGGTGGACTGCCCATGTCCACCCAAGATGGCGGGCGCAAGCGGCTGGCACCCCTTCCGTGCGGCGGCACGGCAAGTTTTAAGGCTGAAGCGCGCGAACAGCAGCACAGACGCTGTACTGCTGTTCACGCGCTGCAGCCTTAAAAGTTGCTGCATGCCGGCGGCGCCGATCACGGGGGCAGGGCACTGCCCCGAGTGTCAACCCCCCCCCCCAGGGTGGTACCCGGGCCGGGCCACCCCCGCACTCCGCCCCTGCCTGTGGCTCCTAGAAGCTGTCAGCATGCAACAGCAGCCACACTCCAGTAATGGCTTTGATTAGCTAGTAAACCAGGTGAGGGTAGCTGGTGAACCTCACACCTTCAGCATGTTAGGGACTTCTCATGTATGCAAAGACAAGCTCCAGCGGATTGAGCAGACAAGACCAATAGTGGTTTCTGCATGTGCTGCAGGGGGAAGTTAGGGGCAGCTGGGGCTTGTCAACCTGCGAAGGTAGCCTGTCTAAAAGAAGGAAAAAACTGATCCCAAACCTCCACTGCCTTGTGGGATATTTTTGGGAGAAAAATAAGGCTAATCCAGAGTGGAGTCCCTAAGATGGTTGGATGGCAACTTGCCTCCTTCCAGCAACTTCTGCAGCCAAGCATATTGCTCTACTTTCCTTTGGACCATATCAATGAGGCCAAGAGGGGGGGTATTGTTCTATGGGCAGCCCAGGACCTCCATACACACTGCCCAGGTTTGTGCCCTGGGGAGATCACTTCCCCGGAGATGCACTCCACTGTCTCTCAAAACAGATAAAGGCCAACAACAGCAATTGCAGGGATGGCTAACCCATGGCCCTCAATTGCTGCTAGTCTACAACTCACAGCCTCTGACAACTGGCCATGCTTACTAGGGCTCATGGAGTTGGTAGTCCAGTGACATCCAGAGGGCCACAGATTACCCACACCTAGTCTGCTGGATAGCTTTCAAAATTTAACCATTTAATACAATTGTGTCTCTGTTTCACAGCGGATTTATTTTCAAATTTTTACAGAAGCACATTCAATTGTACTAAAGTAAAGCAAGCTTTTTTAAGTTTTATAGAGTTTTGCTGCAAAAATAACACCGTATGCTAATTCTGTGTTGTTTTATAATCAGAGGTAATTGAAATAGGTAAAGGTTGTTGAGTGCTCTTTGTTAAGCATTTCAGGATATTCTGCTTCTCTCTTGGTTCTGGAATCAATTTTGGGCCCAATTCAAAGTGCCAGCTTTGACCTATAAAATTCTACATAACTAGAAATTTCAGTACCAGGTAGGTAATTCGCCTAGCCTTCAATGGCGAAGACTGAGACTCCTACATGTACCTCCTCAATCTGAAGTTTAAATAACCATGAGAGAAAGGGCCTTTTCATTGTTTTCGGTCTGGTAAGCAATGCTGTCCTTAGTGAATCTCCCCTCCATTGCTGTCCTCCTGGCACACACACTCCAGCCTTTTAAGGTCATGTTATTTTAGCCCCTTTTTAACTCCTGTGATTTATACTGCATTTTAGTATGTTGGATTTTTTGTACTTGGAGTTTAATGTTGAGCTGGATGTTTAAAGTCTAGGACACTTTTTATTGTATTATGTTTTTGTACAACCTCCAGACTAGAGAACTCATTTTATGAGACACCCAGCAGGCATAAGTAATAAATAGTATTCAAGCTTCTCTTTTATCTTCTCTGTTTTGACAGATGCTTCCATGTGATGAGAAATGCAATTTTTCCCAGTGTGCATGTGAGCCCTGCCAACACTTAATAGTAAATCAAGGCTATGTCCTAACACAAGATACAAGTTTGTAGCCAATGTTAATCATTGACCCTTTGAAATTAATAGACATGACTGAATTAGGCCCATTAATTTTAATGGGTATACTTTGAGGTAGTTGGGTACAGCCCACTGTATCTGCTTCATTTCATTGTGTTTCCAGAATGAACTATACATGGATGTAAGGAGGAGAAAGTATTAGAGAAAGAGATTAAATGGATAATGAGAGGTGTTTGATCTTTCGGCTGAATGCTCAAGTCAACCTAATTTCTGTATCACAGGCTGCTCATCTAGCAGTTCTGGACAGTTTCGCTGATGCCAATTTGCTTGATCTTTTGGAAGAGAGAGGCATGTTTTAACAAGCTCAGCATAGTCTGATAAACACCTCGTCGGCTGCTCGGCCTTAATGGCTAGGTTGGCACACTTACTGTGTTCAAATGTGGTTGGGAATACAAAGTAGCTGATCATTGATTAAATACCTACAAGGCAAAGCTGCACTACTGAACAGCGACAACAAAAGACCTGCATTTGTTTTACATTACCTTGGGCCGGGAAAAGGATTTAAAATATTGCAGAGAAGTTCAAAATTAAGAAATGCAACCCATCAAGAATGTACTGTTTGTACAACTAAAAACATTTACCTTAAATGATCAAACTCAGGGTCTGCTTGTCAAAGTGTCTTAAAGCTACAACCTGAATGTAGTACAGTATAAATGTTTCTGAAGATGGTATTGTTAAACATCAAAACATACACGTTTTCAGTAAAGAAGAAGTATGCTTTCTTCTGCAGAGCAGCCATATTATTTCTGTGCCACTGAGAAGAATGCTTCAGCATGTGTTTGCGCCCCAGTATAAGCATCCGTGGATTCTGCTGTGCTAGGTAGCTGACCACATTCAGCAGCTATGGGAAGGAAGAAAAAGAAGCAGCAAACATTCAGTGAACCAGAATTTAAGACAATGAAGACATAAACTAGCTTCTAATATATGGACCACGTCTTGCATTCTTGTATTTCTAGCTTAATACTGGATAACACATTGTCCTCTATAGACAGATCTGAATCTCTGAATTACTGCAGGCCACTGCTCAAGCTGAAATTACAGTTAACAAATAAGCCCTTAGCACAGGGAGGTGAGGATCTCGGGCTGAAGGACCAAATACAGATCTCTCTATCTGGACAGAAAACCACACCCCAGGCTACATACCCTCCCAAGCCAAACCCTCACCAGCCCTGTTTTGCACCCTGTTTGAGTGCTTTTGCTTGTCTGCAATGTGTCGTTGAACTTTGATAATACTTCTTGCTTGCCTGGCTGGAGGACAGAGAGGAGCGTGTATAGAAGTTAGCCTACTGTCCAAAGATAACATTTACTCTTCCCACTTTTGCCTCTGACCATTGGCTTGTGATGCCCTCTCACATCGCAGAGGTTGTCCAGAAGGGAATGTGTCCCTTGAGCTGAAAAAGGTTGCCACCCCAGCCTTAAGAAAATATAGGCTGAAAATTCAGAAAAAAACAATATAGGTGCCTACAGTTCTTCCTTCACTTTCCACTGCAGTTAAACTCCCACCTTCTCATATTTTTGGCTGTTCTCTCCCCTTGCATTCCTACCACCATTCACCCTCAATATCCTGGGGGGAGGGAGACTTCATTGAAACCGTAGAAATGGTTAGGAGTTGGCTGGCAGTGAAACACAACAGGAAGCCAAAGTTATAATAGGAAGGGAGGGTTGGAAGTTGAATCACAGCAAGGATGAGCACAAAGCCTGGGCCAGCTCACATTCTCTTTCCGCCACAAACAGGGCGAGGTTGGCCCAGCTTGAACTAAGAGAACCTCCCAAGATGTCACACAGCATTTTGGGAAGCCAGCTGTGCTGGAAGCAGCACAAAAGTCCAGATTTGGACATTGCTTCTAGCATAGCCTGAGTCCTTTGAATTGTGTCACTTCTGCCTACCCCATCTGTATGGTCAAACTGGCCTTGCACAAAAGCAGTAGTCCTGTTTGAAGAAACCTAGCTTGGCCCTATCTAAACTTTGAAGGCAGTCTTCAAAAGCCTGATTACCAATGGAAAAGACCTGTGATCACTGTGGAGTACCTGAAAACATATCTTGCAGGAATTCAGGATGGCAAAAAGCTATACGTACTCAGATGAATAGGAAATTCTTTGTTCTTGTTTTGTTTTAGGACCACTGAATGCCTCCTTCTACCTGTTTCCTTTTATAATAGTCTGCCTCTAATTTTAGGTGTGGATATTACTGTGGTGGTCTATACATAGCTACAATGAGATTTCCTGTCTGGTTATACTACTCCCACATATAACTGCTTCTTAGAAAAAGAACACACAAGAGAAACCACTTTCTTTTAGTCATAAAGAAAACTGAATGGTTAGAATGGTTCAAATGGTTTGAATGAGTGAATTTTAAAGCAAACATTTCTTTTGTTACAATTGTACATATATTCTCCCTTCCAATCACCAAATAATAGTTAATAATTATTTCCAAAAGGCAAAAAACTATATTTTTGGGTACCCAACACACTGCAGATTTCTGATTAACATTGACCCGATCCAGCAGGTCTCTTCTTACATTCTTATGTTAAGATCAGGCCCCAAATGACACACTACTAAAATCTTTCTAAAGTCTACTTCTAGATCTTTAAGGAAAACATAAAAGCCCACAATAAAAGGGGGAAAGAAATTTTTTTGCTGTGCTGTTTCTTTATATCCATCAGACTATGTCTGAAAGCTTCCACTCACTTATAGCCCAATCTTCAAACGACTGAATCAAAGAAAAATGTTCCGAGAAATGGCTGGCACTCACGCTAGTCAAATGCTAAGGGCTGTTGCTTTAGAATGGAAAATATTCACTGCTCAATGGGACAATCTGTTCTTAAGAAACTCAATGGAAGTTCATTTTAAAATGTGAAGAGGTCTGCTTCTTTTCTGTTGAGAATATGAAGCTATGGAGAAAAATATAGTAGCTGACAAAGGGGCTCTGGCCAAATGTGAAAAATGGAAGGGACTGAGGTGGGGCAGGAAGCAGGGCACATGGGCCAGCTAACACATAAAAAAAATAAAAGCGGAAAGACAAAACAGATGAAAACCACGACCTATCATAGGTGATAGTGCTTCATGAACTCCCATGTGACTGCTTCCAGAAACCACCAATGCAGGGTAAGTGCAAGGACTCCAGAGCAGTTGAACAAAATTTTCAAACATAATGTGAATACAGATATAACATATTTTTGAGGAGATGCTGCAATTCTTTATACCCTGGTATAATATTGCATTCCTATTCACTACAAAACAACAACACTACCCTGAGCCAGCATCCAATGGGTATGCCTGGGGATCTGTACTGGATTTGTCAATATGCTCTTGGAAACATTTGCCTTTTTAAACTATATTATTCATTGTTAAATTTATTACCTGCCGTTCACCAACAGGTCCCAGGGTGGGTTAAAATTAAAAACAGTTAAAATAGATTACAATCCCAAGAATAAGGTAAGTTCATAACCAGAGGTACCACTGTATAGTGAAGAAGCCAGGCAGACCTTGGTGGGGAGGGAGCAGCCATTTATGTTTTAAATTTTGCATCCTGCATTCATTTAAAAGCCTAACCAAAGCAATTTGCATCAAACAATAAGAGTAAATTCAGAAAACTGAAAGCTGGATTGCAGGGTTGACAGAACAAATGTATAGCTGCACTTGAGGGCCTTATTCTTACCATGGTACTAGTAACACTGCACACTTGTAATCTCTCTGGGCCATCTGATCAGCCATTCTCAGAGACTTGTCAATATTTTTTGTGCTTTCCAGTTTCTTCTGAATTCTCTCCTCACTTCATAGATCAATAAGATCCAGGATGTTTATCAGGCTTCCATGGCACGTCAAGCATAAATGGTCAATTTAGAGAAACCAAGGGGAAACTAGAAGAAATAATTTGCTTTTCAGGAATGGTGTAAATTGTGTGATTATACTAGGTAACTAGGGCCTGTGCCCCTGCTCACTGCACTCACCATCTCCACCTACCTGCCACAATCTCCTTCTCCAAAGTCACCCACCGCCTCACTTTTACCTCACGTAAGCCACCTGCTGCCTCCCTTCACTCCTCACTTAAGCTACTCCTCGCCAAAGCCACCCACTCCGTTCCTTTACTTCTCATCAAAGCCACCCAACCACCTGCCTGCCTCCATCACCAGTTCTATTGACGTCTCCTCACCCTCTGGTTCTGCTGTGATGATCCAAAAACGCTGAGAGCCCCATTTGCTGTCACACTGTAGTTCACAGCAGTTAAGGAAACTACAGCATGACAGTATTCATACATTTTTTTATGTATAGGTTTTTTTGAACCAGCCCTGGAACCTTATAGTGAAGGGCAGGTAAGAAAACTAATTAAAAAAAAATACTTTAAATAATGCAACCTTTAAAAAACAGGGAGGGGAAAAACTTAATTAGCAACAGAAGTGCAGATGATCAAATTCAGTAAGAAATGCTTTAAACAAATGTGAAAATGTGGTGGGTGTGGGTGGGTGAGTATGGGTATGTGTGGGTGGGTGTAAGAGAGGTGGTAAAAGAAGAAAGGAACTCAAGAGGAAAAGGTGGAATTGGCAACTTGAATGCATCCCCTGAACAGCTGGGTAATGCCCAAGCATGTTGACAGTGTGGTGAAAATTCCCCTGGTTTTTTTAGATGGTTGCATCTCTACAAAAAAAGTCTGTCAGCATTGTGAATGGCAAATATGAATTCACATGCACAAAATATGCTTTGTCCAAGTTCACATGATACCAAAAGGTACCTTGTAATATTGGCTTTTGCCTTCATATTTAAAGTTTTAAGTGCCTCTCCAAGTTTTCTGTGTAGATAATACTTGGGTGTTTTCTCAGTCCTAGCACCCCACCCTTGCTGTTCCTCCTTCCTCAATGGTCAAGGTGACACCACCAATGGGCTCTTGCACAGGGCCCTCCCAAAATCTTGTTAAGTCTGTTGGTAGAAGAGGAATACTGATTCATTTACCTTATTTGCTTTTGAATCCTGCCCCACCCTGCACTGAGACATTCAAGTTAGAATGTAGATATAAAAATATCCCATTAAAATGTATAACGTCCACACTTGGTACAAAGGCTAACTGTTTCTCCCAGTTGTTTACTGAAACATGCTTCTGGTTAGCACTGCAATATGGAATTCTAAGAGCATAGATGAATCATCCAAAGTTGATGATGAGCAGGTGAAGCGAAGACCCACCAGTATGAGTGGAGTAGATTAGGCAGAGAGGCCATGACTGACTCATGGTCACTCAGTAAATTTCATGTCCAAGTGGGGACTTGAACTCTGGTCTTCCAGGTCCTAGTCTGACCCTCTAACCCAGGGGTCTGCAAAGTTTATTTTGCCTGGGCCGGATCGGTACCGCGGAGATCCCTCCATGGGCCAGATCGTGAGTATGCGCGCCTGCGATTTTCGGAGTCTGCGCATGCACAGACGTGATTTTCGGTACCATGGAAACACCGCACCGGTTTAGTGCAGTGAGCTCGGTTCAGGGGCAGCTCGGGGGCCGGTCAAACGACCTCCGTGGGCTGCTTCAGGCCCATGGGCCTTAGGCTGCTGACCCCTGCTCTAACCACTTCACTACACTGACTCTCCAAATTATGCATGGTACAATTAGAGGGCATTTTCCATTGTGGACTTCCTCCCCACAGGTATGCATTTGTTTTCCCCAAACTACACCGCACCTGCCATTCACAAACATCATCCACCAACCTCTCTGCTTCTGCTGGCTTTTCTAGGTTTGTCCCTTTGGCCAGATCCAGTTCCCCACCCCTCCTCTGTGGCCCACATGATCCCACCCACTACACTGACATGGTGAAAGCCATCACTAGCTATTTGAAAACCTCCTGTTAATACTGAAGAGCAATGGATTTCCTTCTTGCTTTGTTCAGTTAAACAAGTACTGTATTTCAAAACTGCTCCATGCAGAAGATGTGCCCCTAAATAAAAGGCATTTGTAGACAGTGTCCTACCATGTGAATGGGGCAATTTTTTTTTAAAGGGAGAACATTGGCAGAGAAGAGGAGACAATTTCCCGGTGAGCCATTGCACTCAAATTACTTGCCACAAGAGGATGGCTGTCACATGGAGCTACAGAAAAAACCTGCATGTGGTTTGCTGCCCCACAGTCATAGCCCTAAAGAGCAAAGAGGTTCCCTTCCCTGTTTTGTCATAGCCTCTCATCAGCAATAAGACAGGAAATCTAAAACAGCTACAGTACCACTGTAAACATTGTGTAATTTAAATCCTTTGCTAGAAGGTGGACCCTTATTGCCAGAAGGGGAGGAGACTGCCCCACCACAAACTGAGAATTTGACTTTTGGGTGCAGATATACTCCCACAGTCAGAAATGGGATATGTGACACAAGGAGAATGGGTGAGAGAGTGCACTGTCATGTCTTATAATTGACCGGGGGATGGAAATAGTCACATGATTAGAACACAGGTGCATAGATGCGCATTTGGGCGTAGAAGTTCCAGGCTGACATACGAAAACTACAACATTATGTAATCAACAGCAGTGATAGTACAACCCCAAGATGACTGCAATCAATGGGAATTTGGACATCAGTTTGATGGAATCAAAACTGCACCAGGTTATCCGTACAAGCAAGGAACAGCAGCCAACAGTCCCAGTTCCCAGTCATAGGCTCATAATCATTACACCACATAGCATAAAGAGTGCGTCATACTTTTTAAAAGGTCAGGCTTTTTGTACAACTATCTTCCTCCTCAGGATATGGGAACATTTCTCAGAAGGGAATTCCCTGAGTGCTTTTGTAAGAAAACACTACAAATTATGACTCAGCCAAATGGCAACTCACCTGCCATAGCTTTGTCACATAGAAGGAAGTCACCTTTGGGTAAATTCACCTTTGCTGATACGAGAAGGAATACTTCAGGAGGTGGGTTTTTTTTGCCAAATAAAGGCAGTGAGTTTCAGCTTCAAGAGGAAAATATGAGGGATAGGTTCTGAACACACAATTTCCCCATTCATTTCATGGGAGGATTTGTGAGAGAAGGCCACAAAATATACTACAGAACAAAGAAAGGTAGCTATCATAGGCTGCAGCAGCAAAAACTAAGCCTTGTAGTATCTTAACTGACTCTCATCTATGAAACTTTATGCCACCCTAATAGTCCTTAAATTGCCACAATCCTCTTTGGTCTTCTCCTGCAAAAGGTGACATGGAATTTTGTATTTTGTTTCAGTGTTTACAAACCGTTCTTTCACAGGAAATATTTTAAGGTGGTGTATTTGAAGCACTGGATTTAAAAAATTGTTTTCAGAGTCCCAGCAGCATATAACTTGCAATACTTCAAAGGGACCCAGGTGGCGCTGTGGGTTAAACCACTGAGCCTAGGGCTTGCTGATCAGAAGGTCGGCGGTTCGAATCCCTGCGACGGGGTGAGCTCCCGTTGCTCGGTCCCAGCTCCTGCCCACCTAGCAGTTCGAAAGCACGTCATAGTGCAAGTAGATAAATAGGAACCGCTCCAGCGGGAAGGTAAACGGCGTTTCTGTGCGCTGCTCTGGTTTGCCAGAAGTGGCTTTGTCATGCTGGCCACATGACCTGGAAGCTGTCTGCGGACAAACGCTGGCTCCCTCGGCCTATAGAGCGAGATGAGCGCCGCAACCCCAGAGTCGGACACGACTGGACCTGATGGTCAGGGGTCCCTTTACCTTTACCTTTTACTTCAAAGGCATACAGTTGCAAGAGAAGAAGAGAGTTTTCCTCAATTGCCTAATTTTCGCAGATTACTCTTGCTAAATGGCAATCTGCTATGGCTCAGTATTAAACAGATGTCACAATCCATAAAACATGGATTCTTCAGAAATCTGAGTTCCGGCATTAATCTTGAGACAAGGAAACAGTCTCTTTTGCAACATCACTGTCTCAAAAAGAGGTTTCCCAAAAATGCTCAAGGAGCACTCAGTTCTGAGATGCAAATACACAATACTTTCTTTCTTTCTTTCTTTCTTTCTTTCTTTCTTTCTTTCTTTCTTTCTTTCTTGCTTGCTTGCTTGCTTGCTTGCTTGCTCAGAAATCTACTATGAGATCCTAGCCTGCCTTCTGTCTACCCCTGATTTCCAGTACAAAACTATTGGTTTCCAATTCTCAGGGCTCTGGCCTTGTAAAAATATTGCCTTTCCTTGCATATCTTCTCTTAAAAGAATGCATTTCACTTTGACTTGCATAAAGCTGTCTCATACTGTAAGCTTTATACTGACCCTGCCCTCCCTGAAGATGCTGGGAACTGCGCTGGGGACCTTTTCCACAGGAAGTGTGTGATCTCCCACCGAGCTACAGCTTCTTCCACTTCAAAGCAAATTGGCTAAGAGAAAGTTTAAAGGGTCTCTAAGTCAGCCATTTGGTCCTGATTGGTGAGAACATAGAAGCTCTCTTCAGGCATTTGGGTGAATAGGCAATGGCTCAAACCGTGTATGGGTGGGGGAATGTGGGTGCGCACCGACTGCTCCCAACTGCCCCACTCATAGAAACATAGAATCATAGAGTTGGAAGAGACCACAAGGGCCATCCAGTCCAACCCCCTGCCAAGCAGGAAACACCATCAAAGCATTCCTGACAGATGGCTGTCAAGCCTCCGCTTAAAGACCTCCAAAGAAGGAGACTCCACCACACTCCTTGGCAGCAAATTCCACTGTCAAACAGCTCTTACTGTCAGGAAGTTCTTCCTAATGTTTAGGTGGAATCTTCTTTCACTCCCTCCGGTCTCAACTTGTAACTGTAGGGAGAATCCAGCCTTGCTAAACCAACAACAGTCCCATCATGGAGGGGCCAAGGGCAGTACACATGGCGGCATTGGGGGTGGGCTGAAGGACGGACACTGTCATGAACTGGTAGGAGGATTCTGGGGTGGGGTGGGATATGTGCTTTAAATGTATGGTGTATACAAAGCACCCACCCGCCAGATGTTAGTTATTTTAGGATTTACATGTTCTCTCTTAAAAAAAAATATCATTTTTATTTTTATTTTTTTCAAAGAAAACATAGGAAGATTTAAGTAAATTTAAATCTAAATGAACAAAAGAGGGGAATAAGTGAGAGAGAAAGAGAAGTAGGAGCAAGAGATAACGTACACCATCCATCAGACACCTGGTGCACCTACACAAATGCAAGCACACCGTTCTTGCTCTCTTGTCTGTGTGTGTGTGTGTGTGTGGGAGGAAGCACATTACATTATGTAGGTTGCTTCCATTTTACAATCTTGCTTGACTTGCAAACTTGCAACTGTCCTTGAAAACCGTTAATTTTGTCCCTGGTTTATTATGCCAATGCGTAGGAAAAGTGCATCTCAGGTTGTAATCTGAGGATGAAATATTCCAGAACCTTCCCCTGCAAACCCCCCTCCCCATTTTTTTTCAATTTCCACATTGTGGTCTGGATCCAAAGAGCTACTTTAAGCACATCAAAGGGCTTGTGTGCACCCTGGGGGATATTGCCTTTGAACATCAGACCTCACATGCTGTTTTTGAAACTACTCTCTGTTTCAAAAAAGGTTTTCCCATACAGCCCTGGCAGGAAGGTGGGGAATATTCGGGAAACATGGCCAAAGCCCCTTTGGGAACATAGAAATGGTTGTGCAATTCTTCAAACCTGGCCTCTAGGCTAAGGACAGATGGAGGGAGATGAGAATAAGATCACAGAAAGCCTTGTGGCATTTACCAAAACACAGCAACAGCTCGCTCCAGCAAGGCAAAAACATCCATGCCTCCAGGCTGCAATTTAGCACAAGCCTGCTGGCGTGACAATTGAGGATGATTATTCTTTTTTTCTTGTCCAAAAGGCTTTACAATCTTGCAGAATATAACACCTCTGCTCCGAGATCTGCACGGGATGCCCATTTGCTACCAGGCAAAGTTCAGGGTGTTACTATTCATTATAAAGCCCTTAACCCCTTAGGACGTGATCCAATATATGCTCACCCACCTGCTTCAAGCTGCAGAACTGGCTGTGTTATGGGTGCCACATAATATTCATTCAGTGCTTGTAATAAGTTAATCTTTTAATATGGCAACACCTACACCTATGGGAACTACCTGCCTATTAACTAACATAAGGCAGGCAGGCACCTTCACTGCACTGTTGTTCTCTGTTCAGCGTTGGCTTAAAACATTTCTGTTTAGGTAAGCCTATCCTACTGTTGATTTAAATCGTCTTTTGAATGTTTTCAAATCCCTGCTGATAACTTTAATGCTTTATTTTATTTTTTGTGTAAACCACTTAAAAGGTTCTCTTACAGTCAAGCAGTACATAGTTTTTGTTAAATAAATAAACCCAAATAAAATCTGGGTGAGGGCTAGTGCCTGCTCACTGCGGGGGATACAATAGAAGTGCTTGTGTGCCAATTCCCAGGCAGGGTCCATTCCAGGGTTAGAGGTGGAGTACCGGTATATATCATTCTGACTCCTATTTCTCTGCAAGGGCAGACAGAGGGTATACCATGTCTTCCTCCACCTCCTGTATAGGCCCCAATAATATCTGCACACTGAAAGCCTACATGCAAATATCGAAAGGGATTACTCTTTGAGTTTGGAAACAATGCTTATAATAGTTTTGGTTTGGTTTTTGTTATAAAAAAAGAGAGAACAATTTAGAAAAAGAGTTTGTTTAAGATTCATTTTGGTCCAACAGAGATTTTCAACCAACATTTCAGGTTTCATTCTAGTTCAGGGATGGGGAAAGAAAATATTTGATGTGGGTTTTTTAAAAAAAACTTAGGTTTGGTTAGACTGTCTGTATAAGATTGAAACTCAGGAGATCAATTATAGATTAAAACTCTGTGTCTGACATTAGCAGATTTGCTTTCCATTGTGTGGTTTAAAAAGCGTTCCAAAAATACTCAGCAGCTTTTTGCGAGTTAGTACACATGAAATTAGGGGAATCACCATTCAAAAGGTCTTGACCTGGGATTTCCTGATATTAAGTCATGGTCTATAACAAAATTTCCTTAATCCAAATACACAAATTATACAAAAAAAAAATCCTTCCAGTAGCACCTTAGAGACCAACTAAGTTTGTTATTGGTATGAGCTTTCGTGTGCATGCACACTTCTTCAGATAAAAGACCACCAGACACTTAGCAAACCAAACTAGTGCAAAACAGGGTACAGGATGGTTAGCAATAAAAATTACCTCGAATACAGCATCTCTTGTGATGCATGTAAAAAAATATGTATGTACATTCATTTTTGGGATATGTGTAAAGCTTATCCCAAGTTAATTATGGAAATGATGCAATCCACAAAACAATAGCACAAAGCAGCCCCTCAAATTTGGTAGGTGCTTTGGCCCTGTCCTTCAACCAACACCTGATCATGAAGTTGTGAAGAAAAGCTCAATTTCCTTAGAGACATTTTCCTTAATCAATTTTGACTTATTTTTTGTCTTTTAAATGTATTTCTCATTTTTCCTCCCAAAGGAGAGCAAGACTTAGTGATTTGAAGACTAAGTTGTTTTTCAGGGTTGTATACAATGTTAGTCATACTGAGAGTAGATTCATCGAAATGAATGGGCATGGCTAGCTTAGGTTCATTTATTTCCATAGGTCTACTTTAAGTAAGAGGTCATGGACTACAACCCTTGATCTGCTCCTACCAAGACAGAAGGTGTGCGAGATATACAAACCAATACAGTCCTAGAGAAACCATCCTGCCTAACACAAGGACTCACCCTGTCTTCACTCCTTTTGATCTTTCCATCTGTGCATTGTACCTGTCAAGATGTCAGGAGTGCTTGATGCTTTACTATGCTTCCATGCAGAGTATCCTACCCCCTCCTCCTAAAAACTGAACTGGTTTGCCAACACCACCCCACTGGTTAAGGTCACACTTTTTCCTGGGGAGACTGTCAGTTCTTTCAAATTCATGATAGCTTTCGCTCATACAAGTCTATGAGTGTCTACTTCTTTCAGAGGTGAGTAAGGCCAAAATTGGGCACCCCCAAATGGATCTTCTCAGTTATGGACCTTCTCCATTTTGCACCTCTTCAACTGCCCACACTACCCTAAATCTGACGCAGCTTCTTTTTGCTTGGCAGTTTATCAAATTACTCCAAGATTGGACAGACCAGTTTGGTTTCTTTTATAGTGTCTGTCTTGAGCCCCCTTTCCCTGCTGTGTCCAATAACTCAATAAATTTAGCTAATGCTTAATTTGGATCTCTGCTCCAAATGGAGAATTTACAACTCTTGACCTTTCTTCATGTGGCTGGCTATTCAGCTCTAAACTACAAAGAGAGAAGGAGGAGACAGAACCAAGTCTTTATGAAATGGGAAATGATAAGACATTGCTTGCAGTTATTAATTCCATAAGATTATTCCCCACCTCACCCTGGGTTTTCTTGACCAAGGACAAAGTATGTGAAGGCAGGGCAGCACTATACCTAAATTTAATGATTAGGGGCAGGTTTCCTGGGACAAGATATACTCCTGATAGTCACAGAAGGCCAGAGGTTCAGCTTTTCCAACTAAACATTGTCCTCTTCAACATTTGAGCATATGGTATAAATGTTTCTAATAACATGATGGAATATTCCTTTCAAAGTGAAATCAAGCTATGAAAGAAAAAGGAAGGTCCTACACTGTTAATTTTATCACATACTTTGGAGCATTCTGCCTTATTTATTTGGATAAACCTCAAGGCAGGTTCAGCTTATGCCTGTTCTTTTTAAAGCAAAGACACCAAACACAAGTAGGATAAACAAAGCTATTATTGGAACTGGAGGAACAGAAAACGTGACCTCTAACAGCCACACCCACGGATGCACATGTTACGGCTGCAATGAAATCACAAGGCGAAATCCTTACCAGGTACAACTAGCTATTAGATTAATTAGGAACGCTTAAAGAGCACTTTTCACCTTCAGAGCTTCTGGTAAACAATATACCAGATTAAAACCTCACATCCTCCTGAGAAGGAGTTTGACAGGTGGCATTATCCCATGCTGTAGAGAAAAGGATCCAATTCATCAGTGACACTAAAGGGAAATTACAGCTACCAGTATTTGTGTATGTACACCTTGAATGACGCATGCCATCCTAGTTATCCCATTGTAAAGGTGCACCAGAAGTCAACTCATTACAAAACAGGGAAATCTAAATTACTGACAGGACTAAAGAGATATGGGAACTCTTATTTAGTGCATCACCTGCTCCTTCAGGGATCCCATGAGGACTAATAGAACACATATAGACAACGGGGGCAGGGTAAATATTTTTTATTTAAAAACAAGACAATTAATATGAAACTGTAACATGACAAACGGCAAAAATAAAACCAGGTAAACAATCAAACAAGGGAGAGCTACCAATTCACAGTGGCTTACAACATTTCAACAGATCTAAAAACCAAAAGATCAGGAAGACTGTGTGGTGGGGGGAATCCAGAAGAAGACATCCGTCAGAAGATAACCTCTCTAGGCAGGGAGCCTGATCCTGGGAATGCCATAGTACAATCTGGCTCCCAAGAGGTGAAGGGCTTTAGAGTACCAGCCTTGTGAACTGGGCTTGTAAATGGACCAAGCCAGCTTTGTAAAAGAACAATTTGATTTGAAAGGTAGCACCATGTAGAATGCATTGCTGCAATCTTGCCTTGAAGGTACTAGAACAGGGAAACTGTGGTCAAGTTACCTCCATCTTGGAGCAGCCACAGTTAACGTGCCAGTCTAAGCTGGTGAAAAGCACTCTGAACTAAGGTCAGATAAGGCTTCCACAAACATTAAGGTAAAGGTAAAGGACCCCTGGATGGTTAAGTCCAGTCAAAGACGACTATGGAGTTGTGGCGCTCATCTCGCTTTCAGGCTGAGGGAGCCAGTGTTTGTCCACAGATAGCTTTCCAGGTTGTGTGGCCAGCATGACTAAACTGCTTCTGGCACAACAAAACACTGTGATGTAAGCCAGAGTGCATGGAAACGCCGTTTACCTTCCCGCCACAGCGGTACCTATTTATCTACTTGCACTGGCGTGCTTTCAAACTGCTAGGTTGGCAGGACCTGGGACAGAGCAATGGGAGCTCACTCTGTCGCGGGGATTCGAACCGCTGACCTTCCAATCGGCAAGCCCAAGAAGCTCAGTGATTTAGACTACAGTGCCACCCATGTCCCTACCACAAACATTACCTCTAACTTGTCATTATTGAGCTTTAGTTTACTTGCTATGTATCTGACTCTTCTTTTGCTTTCTGTCCATTAAGGCTGCAATCCTTTACCTATATATTTGGACAGAGCAGGCTCACAGATGAGGCTGGGTGAACCAGCCACCTTAGGCGGTAGAAACGAAAGAGGCAGCACTCTGTCTGCCCACCCCACAGCTTCTGCCATCACCGGAGCTCTGCTTTGTCGCTGATCTTCCTCTGACCCTTAGGGGCAGAGGGAGGCCAGCCCCAAAGCTCTTTGGAATGCCTCACTCTCACCAAATTTTGGCAAGCGGAGGGCATTCCAGGTGCCCTTCGAAGAGTTTGCCCCTCCCCACCCGACAGCAAGGCTTTGCAACGGCTTTTATTCTCTGAGGGGAAGGCAGTGGGATATTTTGCCTCAAGTGAAAAAATGTCTGGGGCCGCCGCTGAACCTGAAACTATGTCCCATTGAACTCAATGGGGCTTTCTTCTGAGTGGACATGTAAAAAGACATACCCAACGTTTAGCAAATGTTTCCAAATGCTGCATCACTCTTTCAGGGGGCAGTGCATCCCATGTAGCTGCTTGAGGCAAAACAGGAAGTGCCGCCCCCGCTGATTTCAGGCAAGATCACGCCAATTCTGGGTGAGATCTCGCCGAAAAGCACACACAACTTTGCCTGAAATTGGTGCCAATGGCAGTGGCACTTCTCTGCCACTGGTGGAGGCAGGACACCCATGGGACGGCCATCTAAGGCAGCAGCCTCACCCTGCCTAATGGCTGGGCCGTCTCTGACTCTTTCCTTAATCAATATTTCAAGTTGCAAGTGTATGCAAAACGTGACTTGCCAGTTCTGGATTGTTCTGGATGCATAGGTGATAGTTTCACAAGTCAGGAAGGAATGTGAATCATATCAGCCATAAGTCTATCCTCATTAGAGTGTTAGGATTTCCTTTATTTAAATACATGGTATTATATATGAAACAATACTATATTAGTAGTGGGAGGTTAGCAATATATATAACGTGAGATGGGTGGTGAATGAATGAATGAATGAATAAATAAATAAATAAATAAAACGTTTTCACTCATGCTACCTTAAAAGCCTTTTCCACATGTCACTTAAAACCTCCAGCTCCATTTGTTTCATGTCTCATGAACACTTCGTATACATTGAGTCACTTTAGAAAAGTAACTTTTAATTGATATTTTAAAGCAAACTGTTATATTATATATTATACATTATAAAGCAATTTTTACTACAAAGAAAGATTACAAAGACCCTGCTATGGTAATTATTTTGAATTATTTTTGTTTTACACACACACACACACACACACACACACACACACCATGACCACCCATGAGAAATTGTCCCAGAGATATTAAAATAATGATAATTTTTTTTGGTATTTTGTTTCTGTGTGTATTCAATTTTAATTCTCATTCAATGGTATTGTCTTCATTTATTTCTGCTTGTATTTCATTGAAGTATATGTTCTTGCTTTAAATTATATATATATTATTCTTACATTCTAAGAAAAAAGTTTACAAAGACCCTGCTATTTAAATTATTTATTGTTGTTTCTAAAAATATGCAAGCTGTCTTTCTAAACCATGACCACCCCTTAGAAATTGTCCGTGAGATATTAAAATTATCTGTACCCCAGGTTCACGATGAAGGCAGAAGCTGAAACATGTAATTAAATAAGATTTTCTTAATCTTGGTGTTGTCAGGTACTTGTATCTTCTCTGTTATAAATACTTCTATTTTTTTCAAATGATGTTTAGGCTGGGCTCAGTAAGGGATCTTTACTATCAGGGCAGCACACAGCAAAATAGCACTATGAATGCTTCACCACTAGCCCCAGTACTTTTCACTGCTTAGGGTAGTACAGAGGTGGGTGCATAACTGATGTTGTACATGAACTCTTGAGCTGTTTTTAGGGCAAAGTGTGTCTGCTCCCCAGGATCTGGTGCCACATCCCAGCACATCAACGCTACCCCAGGACAGAGCTACTTCTCAGCTAATAGCAATAAAAACTGAACAATCAGGGGCTACCAAGCCACCTTTTTAAGAAACAAACTTTGGGTGTTAGTTGCCTCCTGACAAAGGTTCCCCATTTGCTTTTTCCAAACTGCGAATAGTTTTATATACGTCTAAAAATCTTCACTCCGTTGCATATAAGTTTTACGTCTTTTGAAGTTTTTACAATTAGATGGAAGAGGGGTCAGGCAGGGGGAAAGGGGTGGCACACTTTAAAATGTTTACTTCAGAGCCTGAAATTATAAAAAAGTAATTAAAAAACCCCACCCTATGAAAGGTGCCAGAATCTTTCTTAGGGCATATCTCATAAGCTGTGGTTCCTTCTTGTGGCCAAACTGAGGTATTGATGCTTCTAACATTCCTTTTAGTTGCTTACTAGGGCTGCAATCGCATACACACTCATCCGGGCATGAGTCCCATTGAACTCAATGGAACTTACTCCTGAGTAGGCATGCACAGGCTTGTGCTGCAAGGTAAACAGTCCAAGAAAAAAAACTTCCTCTGTTTTGCCTTTCTACGGCTTTTGGGATCAGAATCAAACTCAAAAGGGGATAAAAATATAAAATGCTCCCTACCATCCCACCAGTGCTATTTCACACATTTTTCTTACGATAAGAGGGTTGATAGACCAAAGATCAATCCTCCCTCACCACATGTTTAATTTTTTTAGGTGTGTCATTAAAGGATCATTAGGCATCAGATGCTAGCTAAAGTGGTTATGGACCCCTACATACCCAACTACCTAACCCTGCTACTGTTACGTTGTCACAGCGATGAATACTTAGGAGATATTGGCCCTTCAGTATTATTTTCACAGAAGACTAAACAGTGAAGACCACCCCTATATGGTTTTATGCCTCAAGAGTCAGCAAACTCCAGGCTTGGAGAATCTTCTTTTTGGTTTTTTTGTTTACTAGAAGCCCAAGACCTATTGCCCAGAGCTGGGTGCGAAAAGCATACAGTTAAAACTGAATAACACAGTGCCTCTGACCATATTCTGAGCCAAGGAATATGCTTTCAATACCAGAAATGAACTGAGCCCATAGTTGTTGCATAAGACTGCGCTTTTTATTTTTTTATTTTCAGCAGCCTAATAGGGATGGAAAAAGTCATCTTGCTGTTGCTACTGTTAAATAATTGGAGTCACGACCCCTTGCTTATCTACTGCAAATCACCCACAGATGCTACAGTAGATCCTGATGCATCTTCTGTCCACCCCTGCTTTACAATAATCACACTACACTTTAACATAATGTCATACCAGAAATTAAAATATATTTCATTTTGTGTTTCTCTGAAGTTAGGTTCTTAAACGGCTCTGTTTATATAGGAAGATTAAGAACGTGTTGATTCCTTTTGCATATGAAAAGTAATCTAAAAGCTTGAAAAAACTGAACAGTGGGTTGTATTCAGTGGTGGCTCTGTGCCTACCAGAGAGTGATTCAAGAAAGTGCATCTGCTTTCCTAAAGCAAGGCACCCAGTTTACATTGACCTCCCTCCCATTTACTGCAGCCCTCTGCACCATATCCTGAATTGTTCCACAGGGACTGTGGAAAGCTATACCTGGGGCTTGGGAAGTACAAGGTGCTACAAAAAAGGGTTTGTTTGTTTGTTTGTTTGTTTTGAGGCATCTGACCAAAACCTGCCTTTAAAAAATGAGCTTAAATATATATTTGCAAATGTTTGTATGTTTCATTATCACCCAAACCAGCCTGCTACCATTTGTAAAATATCAATTTAAATGCAAAGTACCCAGTTTGAAATTTAAATTATGGAGTGAAAATGCTCATCTCTCTTCCAGACACAGATGGCTTTTTCCTGCTTCCTTGAAAGGAGCCCCTGTAAGTGTAGAAGATACAGGCTGAGACATTCAAGGTTGCAAAAGTGAAGGAAGATAAGAACTGGCTGGAAGAGAGGTCACAACATTGACCCTGCATACCAGATAAAACGTGGGTGCAAAGAAACTCTAATTAATTGGGAGTGAGATTTATAGCAATAGAAAATAATAATATTTAGAAATATATTTAATTTTACGTTTTAGACTCCCAAGAAAGAAGCATTATAAAAGATAATTCCCTATGCCCCCCTATAAAGGATTTTAGCAATATTTTCTTAAAGCTTCTAAAGTTTCTTAAAAGCTTACTGTTTACAGTACAGAAAGTTAAAGAGCAAGATTCATTTAGAGAGCTGAAGGGGAGGGGGTGTAAAACTGATTTTCCTTTTCCAAAAAGCCTCTTTTGAAATATTTTTTTCTTTTTTCTTCTCCCCTATGTTATATATATTATAACCAATTATATTTGCCTTTGTATAAATTCTGCTTCTGTATAAAATGTGCTTGCTTAATGTAAAAAGGTAAAGGGTTTAGAAAGCAAAATATTAGTTTGTAAAAGTTTTAATTCCTTATTTGATTGATGGCTCCTAGCTGTCTGAGAATGTACTCAAGGTCCCTTGTCTGGGTAGAATTTCTTACTTTGTATTAAATTGTCCTTATCAGCCACCTGCTTTGGAATAAAGGAGGCAAGGATGCTCTGCTATCAAGGAAGTAGAGTCTGGGCCTGGTGAAAGACTTATGGCTCTTTGTCTGTCATATATGTATAGAAGAAAGTATAGCTCTTTGTCTCCCACAAAAGGCAATAGGAAATGGGTGTATCTTTTATGATTTGTCCTAGGAAACAGCCAATAAGAATTCAGACCATGTTGATTGATCCAGGTAGGCAACCAAAGGAGGAGCAAGGGGCTGGGTTGAGGAAATAAGTGCTGACCACCAGGGCTCGGTGGGCAGATATCTGGTAACCATATACCACTGTGTCTATCATTTATTTGTCTGACAAATAAATTTTACTTTCGTTTCTCAATTGCTGCGTTGAAGATTTCATTCCAGCTAAGTGTCAACCACAAGGGGGCGCTACAGTTTGTTTGTTTGTTTGTTTGTTTGTTTGTTTAAAAAAGGGTGTGTCCCCCCCCCACTTAATGAGCAGAGCTGTTTTCCAGCACAAAGCCGCAATTTTATTTTCTAGCCACAATTGCCTGCCAAGGAGTGTGGTGGAGTCTCCTTCTTTGAAGGGCTTTAAGCGGAGGCTTGACAGCCATCTGTCAGGAATACTTTGATGGTGTTTCCTGCTTGGCAGGGGGTTGGACTGGATGGCCCTTGTGGTCTCTTCCAACTCTATGATTCTATGAAATGCAGTTCATTCGAATTTTAGTACATCATATGATAAAGTGGGAGTTACTGCACAAAAGTGGCAAAGATGAAAATTAACCTAAAACAATCCAGCTGCAAGAGATGCGATTGGTAAAGTCTCTCTGCCTTCAACCAGGAAATATCTTTTATTCATTCTTTCTACTGGCGATCCTGGGGAAGGAAGTAGGAGCGTGCTGGCGAAATGTGCAGAAAAGAATGCAGAAGTTATGCAAGATGAACGTGATAACCTCATGAAGTGGAACAGCAGAAAGGGAATTCAGTTCAAAAATCCCTTATGAAGAAGGGTGACATCAAATGGCAGCTGTCCATCAGCACAATGGGCATTTGCCGATGCAAAGGAATTGTGCTTTCCTGCTTCTCCTCACTCTAGTCCCCCAACACACACACACACAAACACACACACACACACACACCGAGAGAGGGGGGGGCATTGGATTGGATGAGGGGACAGAGGGCGGAAAAGCAGGCAAATATACATTATATGAGAGGCAGTCTGCGCTAAATAGGATGTCACTCAGTATCTATCTAGGGACCAATTACCAAAAAAATGTTATCAAGCAGGAACTAAGCAGCTAGAAAGAATACATCAAACAAGCTATGTTGATCAGAAAAGCTGATATCCGTGACCTGAGTCAGCTATTTTAAAAAGTCAAAATATATTTATTCAACTTAAGTTTCGTCAGTAGCCATGCCTTCCCCACAATGAGGCACAAAGACTTGAAACGCACTATATGTTCATGAGAAGGATTACCAAGAACAAAAATTTCTGCCTTTGCATGTTGTTACTGCCAGCTGTTACGGTCCAGGGACCACTGTACTGCCACTGGCACAACTGGAAGGAAAATGTGCCTTCTGGAGAGTTCTTAAGAAACCACCTACTTTGCCAACCAATACCAGCCTCCTTCTGCAGCTACAGTGGAGCATGTGGTGTGCTGAAGGCCACATTTGTTCTGTCCTCCTTGTGGTGCCAAAAATGGTCCACGCATCAGCGCCCATCGCATGGCCATGAAGAACTGCCTGTATACATGTGCTGATGGTAGTAGGCTCAATGGGCATGGTTAATGCACCAGGATCCTCTGCAGCAATCAGAGTGTCTGCCTGCCTGCCTGCTGGGCCTCTGCAGGCAAACTAACACAGAAAAATGTTCCCCTAAATAGAAAGTTTGAAAAACAGTGCACTGGTTAATGTCCATAGGTAGATTGATAATCCCCCTATAATCTCTAGAGTAACAAACCACATCAGGAGGATACCTGTCAAGACAACTCCGTATCAGTTTTAATGCATTTGGTATCTTAGGCCAGCAGGGGCTACCACCACTAACACACACCCTGCAAACTGGCCCCCTGAGTTGCCAATGATTTTGGAGGCAGTGAAAAAAAGAAAAACAGAAGCAGGTGGATCTCAGTGCCTTGCTGGAGGTGTAAATTGCCCCTCCCCTTGTCATCAGATCAATCATTTAATGAGCAGAGCGGGGGAGATAAGCCACTCCTCTGTCGATCTGCACAGAACAGCTGAGGACGTGGCCATTGGCCTGTATGTGTGTCTGCCTACGTGTTTGCATGCTAGAGTGTGCGTGCTCAAACTGCACTAACTGCTGGCAAGTGGCCTCTGAAGGGCTGGCCAAGGGCAAATGAGGCCCCTCGGGTCAGAAATGTTTAGGCACCCCTATTCTTAGGCAGTGATCTTTATCAACAGAGCTTACTTACAAGTACATTGTGTTTTAAATAGGGATATTAATCTCCAGAACAACCTACCCAACATGCACTGTTGTTATCAGTGAAAGTGCAAACACCACATCCAGTCTCTTATGTAACCAGCTGTTGTAAATGCAAACACCAAAGAAGAAGAAAGATATGCAAACCACACAAAGTTCCTTTGTGGATGCAGATGTACTTTGAGCAACCAACTAAGAGGCGTGGATGCTCACCTGTAGTTACCCAATTTTAGGTGCTCCCAAAGGACAGCTGGATGACCTCATGGCTTTGAGTAACTCTTCTCTTATATGTTGATGAAATCCAGCTCTGCCCCATAATTTTATTCCTCCAACCAATCTTGTTCCTTATAGATGAAACTGCCTGCAAAAATGTCTCCATGGTGCCTCTAACTTCTTTCAAATCCACCCTTAAAATTCCTCTTTGCTAGAAAGAAGCAAAGAAGAATACTTTGACATACTGAGAACATCCACATTCTTAGCTCAAGCTATAAGAGTATGCAATTATTGCATCTTCTTCCCTTTTTGTCCCTGCCGCTACCAGGTCTGTGTTAATTTCTACACTGTAAACCACCTGGGGCAGGGATCCATCTTCACATTTTTTGCAAAACATAATGTGCATCAGGGGAAGGGAACTGGGGGCCAAATGCAGCCTGGGGGCCAAATGCAGTCTTCCAGGCTTTTCTATCTAGCCCTTGGAACACTTCCTAGGTCCCTCACCAGTCCAGTGCCACAATAATCTCCTGGAGTGCTTTTATCTGGCTGGAGTGGGTATTTGACCTGTGATTATGCATACCGTAATTCTTGCATGGATGGAAAACGGAAAGATAGCAGACAGGGGCGGGGGAGGGAGGGCAGCAAGTAGGTGTAAAAACCTCACGACTTGTGTTGCTTGCTACTATACAAAAAAATAAAAGCTTCTGGCTTCGCCCCACCCAGCCTACCCACAAGGCTGTTGCCCAGCCCCATGAAGAATTATGACCCTCAGCTGAAAAAGTTTCCTACCTCAATGTAAATGGATGGCAATAAAATAAATTAATCTGAGACCAAACAGCTTTGTACAAACACATTTAAAAAGAGATTCTCTGTTTAAACATGAACTGGCAAAATTTAAAGGCATTTCTACGTATGAATTCAATATGCCCAGAATGTGGGTAGTGACCTAGATAAAACATAAAAATACCAAAGGAAGAATTTAACACACCTAAAAATCATCATCACCTAAAAAAACATGTGAATCCTTCAATTTCCAAGTATTTCTCAAGATGATACTTAGTTTTGTTCCTTGAACTCTCAGCTTAAATACACACACCCAACATAAAATAGGTTGCTATAGGAATCACTTATTCAACAGTGACTCACCAAGACAATTCCCTGAGCATTTACACAATTCAGAGATATTAGAGTGACGTTTTCAGTGATACAGAAGAACCTACTGATGCAAAAGAGAAATGTAAATACAACTTTCTCACTAAAAAGGGATTTCCTATTCTAAATACTTGCTTTTGCGCCAACATGCTCATTCCACTGAAATCATCACACTCACTGCAGGCAGCTATGTAGCAAACTGGACACTTAAGCTAGTATTTTTTCAGGAAAAGCCACAGAGTACACGGTCTTCAAAGGATGGAAGCCTCATAGCAAAGATCCTGTCCAGGTATTTGACAGAAAACAGGCAGATATGCATGGCTCATTCAAGGCTGCAAGTGATGGGTGTTTGGAATATTCCACACGGGTTCATAAATAGTTAGGAGGCTCATGTTCTTTGTAGACCTAAAGAACTGTGAATCTTCTGTGTAATGCCTCTGAGCTTTGCCAGCCGGATGTTTTGGACTTACAACTACCATCAGTCCCAGCCAACAGCTGATGGGAGTTGTAGTCCAAAATATCTGGAGAGCACCAGATAGGTGAAGGCTATAGACTCTATGGGACCCAGGTGGCGCTGTGGGTTAAACCACAGAGCCTAGGGCTTGCTAATCAGAAGGTCAGCAGTTCGAATCCCTGCCACGGGGTGAGCTCCCGTTGCTCGGTCCCTGCTCCTGCCCACCTAGCAGTTCGAAAGCATGTTAAAGTGCAAGTAGATAAATAGGGACCGCTCCAGCGGGAAGGTAAACGGCGTTTCCATGCGCTGCTCTGGTTCACCAGAAGCGGCTTTGTCATGCTGGCCACATGACCTGGAAGCTGTCTGCGGACAAACGCCGGCTCCCTCGGCCTATAGAGCGAGATGAGCGCCGCAACCCCAGAGTCGGACACGACTGGACCTGATCCCTTTACCTTTTATAGACTCTATAGTCTTCAGAGGAAGTTAAGGGCTATTCAAATCAACAGTATTAAGTTTCACATTTGAACGTAACTATTTCCTCCATAGGAAGTAGGAAGGAGAAGTGAAACCTGTTAGATAAACAAACAAAACCAAAGGGAATTTCCTATTGGATTTCATTATTTCCCCACACTTATACTATATTTATATTTTTATGTAGAACAGTCTTCCTCAGGAGGTGATGGACTTTCCTTCCTTGGAGGTTTTTAAGCAGAGGTTGGATAGCCATCTGTCATGGATGCTTTAGCTGAGATTCCTGCATTGCAGGGGGTGGGATTACATGAAACTTGGGGTCCCTCCCAGTTCTATGATTTATATCACCTTTCCTCCAAGGAGCTCAAGGTGGCATGCATAGTTTTCCTCCTTCCCATTTTATCCTCACAACAACCCTATGAGGTAGGCTAGGCTGAAAGTAAGTAACTGGCCAAAGGTCACCCAATGAGCTTCGTGGCTGAGTGGGGATTTGATCCCTGATCTTCCAGGTACTAGCCCAACACTTTAACCACTACACTAACCTGGCTCTTTCCATGACCCCTCCTGCTTCTCAGTATTATCAAGAGCACACCAGATCCGGACTTGCGTAACTAGTTTCTGCCTTAGGTGATAACTTCATGACAGGTTGATTGTTACAAGGCTAAAAGGCTGCACTAGGAAGAGTTGACACAGAATGGGAGATTGCATAAAGGATTAAAGTTGAGAGATTTAGAAAAAATGAACTTCTCATCTGAGGAGAAAGAGAAGAAGGTAGACAACCTGATGCAGTGTGCGTCATGTTTTAGAAGGGTTCCCCGATCAAACCAGGAAGAAACTCGCTGTGTGCAGTACAAGTGGGAACACATTTCGGTTGCTGTAGCAACCACCAATACATATTGAGCAACTGAGGCAAGTCTGTTCTATGGCAAGCATTAAACACTCTCTACAGCACGGCCAAAAGTTACAAAACGTAAGAAGCTGCCTGATACCATGTCAAACCATTGGTCCATCCGTTATTTCTACACTGACTGGTAGCAGTTCTGCAGAATGTCAGATGGGGTTTCCCTCCCAGCCTTACCAGGATATGCCAAGGATTAAACTTGGGGCCTTCTGCATGCAAAGCAGGTGTTCTGTCACTGAACTACATTGCCCTAAACAATGTTTTCAGTCTTCAAATCGGTATCAGAAACTCAGATATATAAATTAATCGCTAAATGGCACCTTAAACCTGGGTTAAAGTATGTGTAGACGCTATTCCCTCCCCTGCCCCCCAGTGGAGTTTATTCTTAGACTTATTAATTTCATTTCCATACCAGTTTATATTTTAAATAAAACATCTCAAAGTGGTTTACAACTCATTAAAATATCAAATAAAACAATTTAGAATAAAACAAATTCAAGCTTCAAGGGAAATATTTCATAAATACTTCTCCAAGTGACATTTTGCTTTCCCCATATTTATTTCCCTACTTAATTCATATAGCTGCCCCATAGCAGAGGTACTCTAGCCAGTGTGGTGTAGTGGTTAGAGTGCCAGACTAAGACCTGGAAGATCAGGGTCCAAATCCCCACTCAGTCATGAAGCTCACTGGGTGGCTGTGGGCCAGTCACAGCCTCTTAACCTACCTCACAGGGTCGTTGTAGGGATTAACTAAGGAGGGGAAGTGAACCACGTACAGTGGTACCTCTGGTTGCAAATGGGATCCTTTCTGGAGGCCTGTTCGCAACGTGAAAAGCCCGCAAGCTGAAGTGCCGTATCTGCGCAGCGCGATTTGGCACTTGTGCGCATGCACAAAGCGCAATTTAGCGCTACTGCACATGCGTGAGCGGCAAAACCTGGAAGTAACCCTTTCCGGTACTTTCGGGTCGCCGCGGGACGCAACCTGAAAAAACGTAACATGCGGTATGATTGTACTTCTTGGAGAAAAATGTGGGATATAAATGCAATAAGTAAGCTCTTCTGCTTACCTGCTTAAGAAAGCTAGCGAGGCCATCCAGATGGAGATGTCAGTCGCCAACCTGACATTCAGAGATCTCCACATAGTCGCAATTGGAAACATGCCAGTTGCAAAACGCACCTGGCTAATTTCAAACACTGCTTCAAATGGGAACATACACTAGGAACAGGACATTGCCGTGGCTCAACCTAGGAGCTTTCAAGAAGGCCTCCAGAACTACCCTCCTACTGCAAAGACACCCATCCTATTTCTAACTTGCCCTGTTAGAAACACAAACAAAGGTCTGCAGCTTTCTCCCCAGCCATCCCCCTCCAAATGTATTTCCCTCCCAACTGGGCACAGTTCTGGTATTAGAGCTTAAGTGTAAGGGGATAATGAGTTTGGGCAACAGACTATGGGAACCCTCTCACTCACTTGCCTATTACCGTCTAAGAATGAGTCCCTGGATTCCTCCTGCTTGCCTTATACCTGATTTCAGTAGACCTGCATCAGCCACTATTATGTCTAGTTTGAGCCACATGTGACCTAGAAAATAAGCTTGACATAAGCTGATTATGCGTTTCACCCACTTTCTCCTGAGTGTAGGCCAAGCAGCAGAATTGGGAGTGGGCGGGCACTGAAGAGTGAACTGTTCCACTCCACACATTCTGAATGCTGCCCTACCTAAAAGCCCTCCTAGCAAGCTGAAAAGTAGCACAGTAAAAAGAAACCCTCCCCCGATTAATTTTCCCTGTAAGCAGAAAATTGGCTTGTGTGGGGAAGCATTCATTTCTTCAGCCTTCAGCCTGCATCTACAAATAGTGCAAACGCTTCACAAAAGAAAAGTTGTTCAAAAAACATGACTCAAAATGTGCTTTATGACCTACAATTGCCTACCACCTACATACTTGTTACAGAAATATTTGAGTTGCCGGAGGACACCTTTACATTACGCATCTAATTTTCCTAAATTTCAAAATACAATAGGGATGAGCGTGCAATAAATCTGAACATTTCCTTGATCCCTGCCTCCCGTCCCTCATTTACCCTTTACTTCTGGAGGGTGTTTTCCCTGCCCACTTTTGCATTGCAAGGCAAAATTTTTGAAAACTCTAATGCAACATGGCAATTGCCGATGTGAGACAACCCTAAACCGAAGATTAGGCAGCTGAGGTGCAATAGGTTTGGGTGGAAACCACAGCAGAAATGCAACTCCCACAACAGATAGCCCTGGTGGGACTCCCCCAATACACTTTGTCAGCAAAGTTTCAACCTGAATGGCTGTAAAGGGTTATAGCAGGGACATGTGCGACCCCGAGGTGGGGCTCATCCTAACGCTGTTTCCTGTACCTCAGTGGTGCTACTTTACACCAGCCCTAGACTTGGTGCTGAGGCCCAAGGGCCAGATTTCCTCACAACCAAGCATCCGGGGGCCACATAGCAGTGATGGGCAGGGCCAGAAGAAAAAGTGTGTGGAGGCTTTGTACAATATCCTACATTCAAACCATGCACAATTCGGACGTTTCTACATGCACACCTCTCCGTACAAGCAAGCAAGAACTATCAGCATGGTTCAAGGACACATTCCGGCCAGGCAAACAGCACTGAAGGAATGCGTGGAGCAGGATCAGTGAAGAGCGTGGCAAGCAAGGGTGGGTGGTGTGAGGAAAGGCCAGACAAAGAGACCTGGAAGACTGTATTTGCCCACCAGGTTTGAGGTCTCCCCCCTCACCCTCCCCTCAGCAGGTAATACATTTTGGTTCCGCATACACAGTTCCCACCTATCACAGTTTTCTTCTTTCTCAGCATCACTTCACAATATTCCCTTCTGCTACAGTTGTGTGCCTCTTATTAAATAAAGGCAAGCTCTCTGTGTTATAATACAAGGCCTGTAATTGCCTGATGTCTTGAAATTGCCAAACACACACCCACACGCTATTTTCCTGTGCTGCGTTTCTGTTCAGATCCCTCAGTGTCAGGCTCCCATGGGAATTAATTCAGAACTGTTCGCTTAACAAGTCATGTCTGAGCTCTAGAACTGGTTTTAAATGCCTCCAATATCAGCCCTGAAACGAATATAGGATCACGTGCCTCTGATACACATCTCAAGGTGGCCTTTTGTTCAGGTTTGCCTTGTGCGTATTTTGTATTCCCTCCAGGTCTTTTAGTCTGTTTTGATCTCAGCGAAGAGTGTTTTTAAGCTGTGTTACATGCACACCGTTAATATCAGTCCTTCATTCTCTCTCCTCTTTCTGGGCGCACCGCCCCCCGCCCGCCCCCCAACCGAGGAACAATTCTAAACTCAGAGCAAGGAAAACAAGAAGAGGAGGAAGTGTTGCACCAGAAAGCCTCCCTAACGCTTAGGAAAAATACAAATGGGATCCCTGGCATTTCCCACCATATCCTTGCAACAACAGAAGCAGGGGTGGAGCGGAAAGCCCCAGCGTTCCTCCTGGGAGACTACAATGGTGCAGCTTTTGGGTAACTGCAAGGAACAAGGGGAAGGAAAGGGCTCAAAGGTCAGGCCGACAGTAAAGCCCACCAATGCTGCCTTGCAAGCACTTAATCTAGAAGTTCCTCTTTTCCTCACTTGCCCAGTGGCAGCATCTCATTGGCTGGTTACTGAAGACAAACTAATTACATGCCAGTTAGCTCAGCTGGTTAGAGCATGGTGTTGATAATGCCAAGGTCATGGGTTTGATCACCACATGGGTGCATATTCCTGCATTGCAGGGGGGTTGGACTAGATGATCCAATGGGTCCCTTCCAACTCTATGAGTCTATAATTCTATTATTCACATTTACATCACAGCAGCCTGTGCAATAGCTTGTTGGGTATTCTGGGGCCTTAATGCAAAAGCCCAAGGGTAGAGATCTACTGAGGATCTTGTATGCTTAGACCAGGTGCAAGTGGGGATCAGTCAGACCATCTGCCTTTGCTCGGATGGTGGAGCAGTCCCTTCTGCTTGTCGCAATTCAGCCACCCGCTTCCAGTTTGCCCAGCTCAAGCCACTGAACTCAGGGACCCCAAGCTAGAGGACATACCCTCCAGGTGTGGAAATCAGGTATGGCTACCCACAAACTCAGCCTGGCCCTGCGGGAGTAGCTTAAGTTTTGGCACTGACCTTTCAGAGTTCTCAGAATTATTTGTTTAGCAAAACAAAAACACACAGTATCTGATTAACAGAGATGACTCCTGGATAACACCACACTTCCTTTAGCTTAGAGATGTAAGAGAACAGTGT
Organism: Lacerta agilis; assembly: GCF_009819535.1. Lineage (NCBI taxonomy): Eukaryota > Metazoa > Chordata > Lepidosauria > Squamata > Lacertidae > Lacerta > Lacerta agilis. The sequence continues at coordinate 32,217,128 of NC_046312.1, forward strand.
GTACACTTTCTGTTTTACCTCACAACATGCTGAAAGTGCTCCCATTCCAAGCTGGGAATTCCATCGATGTGTCTGATAGCATTGTTTCTTTTGCTCCTCCAAGCACATCTAGAATCTCCTTCCTATTATTCTACTCCTCAACTCCCACATGCGTTTGCTTGACAATTCTAGATTTAGAAGAAAAGTACTATTTTTTTATAACAACAGTCGGTAAGAATGTGGGATGGGGATGTTCTCCCCTTATCCTCGTTCTGACTGGAGTTTTCATGTGGAAATTAAAGGCCTGTGAGAGATTACTTTCGTTTAACTTAAAAAGCGACATATCTGGAGACCTAACAGGATGTTGTGTTAGATTACCACAATGATTTTGCAGCTTCTGCAGAAGACACCAGGGATTTTCTTTTCTAGTCATAACAGTACATAGCTTCCTTTTTTGCTGGGCTGCATTCCTCTTCAGTTACATATGCCTGCTAAAATTATAATTTTTGCCGCGATTATAATCAACTCCAAATGTTGACTACATGTTGTATTTGGGGGGAGGTGCACACAGAAGTCTCAGAATGTAGCCCCTTTGCATGTAGAACATGCCATGGGATTCGCTTCTTACATTGTGTATTCATATAGTCCTAATTGGAGGTGTATCTAGGCTCCTTTGCACCCTTGGCAGAGGATCCTGCACACCTTGCCTTGCTGCCCAGAGCAGCGGAACATTGGCCCAGGGAGCGCATGCCCGATTTGGAAAGAATGGAAAAGGCGTGATTCTTGCACACAGCCCTGGGTCTGTGCCCTTGGCAGGCGCCAGCCTAACCAACCCCAAGGTACGTCCCTAGTCTTGATGTCCAATGATCCAACTGCCAAAACTGTAACAAAGGTGGGGGAAACACCCTGGTAGGGTGTTTTTGCATATGGGGATGAATGCAACCAATCTTCTTCTTTTTTGGCTATCACTCGCAGCCAAGTAAGATTGTCTTCCATAAACACAGTGTTTGGGTTTGGGATGGGTTTTTGGAAGGCACCTGTGCGTGAATTTGTTTTGTGTGTGTAGATCAGTGCACACTGATCAACGCACAGTCTTCGCAGTAAGGCTCTATTCCAATGGCATGAGTACTCACAATGACCGGTAGATTCTTATCTGCTTGTTATCTTCCGCCTGTTCTGCCGTTGAGGACTTTTTGCATCATTCTTTGTCTAGCTCCTCCCTTTTGACCTTACCTCCTTGGGTGACCCTGCTGGGAGTACGAGTCTCCTGACAGTTTCACTCACAAGGGTCACAGGAACATGCAAGCCCATTCAACACAACAAGATGATGATCCAGCGAGTGAGTATGCAACCAATGACACAAACTGGCACATGTCTTGGATTTGTATTGACAGCTCTGGTTCGCCAGAAGCGGCTTAGCCATGCTGGCCACATGACCTGGAAGCTGTACGCCGGTTCCCTCAGCCAATAAAGCAAGATGAGCGCCGCAACCCCAGAGTCGTCCGCGACTGGACCTAATGTTCAGGGGTCCCTTTACCTTTACCTTTACCTTTACTGCATGTTTCTATACTGGCTCACCATTGCTCCTCATATCAACTCTGAGCTTCTTCTCAGAAGCTTCTTCTTATCAGAAACTGTACTGCGTTCTCACTGCACCTTCTGCAAAACTTGGTCAACTTATCAGTACATGACAACAAGTAAATCCCTGCTTCCACCAGCCAATAACATATTAGTGACTTAGCCATAGATATGAAAACGCCAGGAAAGATACGTTACAGGGTTAAGGAGAGTAATAGCAAGACCTTAGCATGGGCTGCCATTACGCCATGTTTCTGATAAGGCTTTTGTGCACCAGTTTGCCAGATGCAAAAGCTGTACAATTTCTGTCAAAAGCTGGTAAGAGATCACCCTGTCAGACAACCACAAGCTGAACAAGCAATTCCCATGGCGATGGATGTTTTAGTCCAAAGACTGCATGGAGCTAGAGGGACAGCATCCATTATGCAAAAAAGTGGCAACAAGAACTCTAGACACTCATGATTTTAAAAAGGTACCTCACCTCTGAGGTGCTTCTTTTTTTCCCCGCCCAATCACTAACTAATCTGATGTCACTAAGAGACCTTGAAGTCCTCCCATCCCAGTGGCTGCTTTGATTGTATGCATGGGGATACCTGTTGGAAGTGGCAATGATCAGCACAGTGTGCAAGTGGGCTGTGCCTATCTGGAAACACCTCTCCCACTCTTGTCTGCAGTCAATTCATTCTTCTCCTACAGGTCCTCATCCCTGGTATCCCTTTAACATTTTCCTAAATGTTCTACTTAGAATGGGGGTCCTCTGTAAAGAATGGCGTAAGCATTCTGTGCATGGATTCTAACATGCTGGCCATGTCCAAGTTATCATATCTCAGCATAATAAGAGGGTGTGAAAGAGCCTTATGGCAGCAAATGCAGCCCCTTTCCCTGCTTCCTACACACTAGGAAGTAAACAAACAAATTTTCAGTTAACCAGAGTTTTTGCTTAAGACAAAATGAGAAACTGTGGTCGATGGCTCCAGGAAAAGCCAGAATGTTAAACCATGATTTGAAGCGGTAAAATAGCTATTACACACACCGTTATTTAAGAGACAGAATGGTACTTACAGTTTGAGATGGATTGGCTTTGTTGTTAACTCTGCTAACGTTGAGTCCATCAATCACAATATCAAAAGGGGGACACTGATTCACGAATGTCTGAAATTCTTCAAGTTCCTAAAAAAAAAGAGAGAGGGTAAGAAGTTGAAAGAAAAGCAACAATGAAACACAACTGCCTTATTATATACCCTGCTATTTTTGTTTTTTTCAACTAGATTTTATATATTCAATGAAAGCAAATAAATTGCTAACAGGCACAGAATTCAGCAACCAAGCCTTCTTTTATTGTTCTTTTTACTGTAGGTAAATTTCTAGTCCTTATGTTTGCAATGATAAGCTTCAATGTATATGGGCAATATCTTATGAAGATTCAGAAGTCAGAAGTTGAGAAATTCTACAGCCTGCATATTTATTTGCCACTCTCCTAAGTCTATATAAAAAAATTAAAAATTAATGTATGCTAATTTGCATATAAGTTTCAGAAATCCACTTTTCTTGGCACAATACAAGGATACCTGAGCACAGAATTGATTTTTTTTTAAAAAAAATTACTGAGTACACATTAGCCCCGACTCTAAACAGTAGATAGGAACATATCCTGGAAATTTTAATTTTTTACACCTGCAGTAGCTACACAGCTTATTTGTTCTCTTTAGGCCTAAACATAAGGTTTATGAACTAATTTCTGCCATATAATCAAGCCTAACAAATCATTTTTAGAACTCCATGAAGTGGTACAGACATATCTGAAAAACTACTCTGAGCGATGTCACCAATCAACTTTGAGTTGAGTTATCCATGTGTGCTGTTTTAATCCATTACTTCCAGAGTTTGCAGAAATGAAACTAGGAAACTGTGGTTTTCCCAACCCCTCTCTATTCCTGGTGATCTGAGTAAAACCTCTATAATAGCAAGTAGCAGCTGCCTCTCAGTAGGTAACCAAGAAACAACAACTTCCTCTACCAGCTCTTTTGCAGTCACTGCAGAAGAAAGCACAATCCAAAATGAAAGCATAGAAAAAGGAACCTCACACAGGGCCCATGGGCAAGAAGGTCTGGAGGCTGTGGAAATACAGCATGTTTTGGGCTAGGTGTACTGCATGACAGGGCAGCAGTAAAGTCAGAGGCCTGAACTTCAAAGAGGAGTCTGAAGTAATTATCCAAACCTTTGGCTGTGCATAAATTATTTTGGTGAGCAAAATAGTACCAACGGTGCTCAACATGTAGTTAACAAGATGATCAAGCTATGCTGCACACCTAGGACAGAAAACCCCAAGTTCTTTTGGCTTCTCATTCAATTACCTGAAACAAAAGGTCATTTTGATTTACACACATGATTTTGAAGGGAAAAGTTCACCAGTGTGCAAAGAATCAAATAATACAATATAGGCCCAAATGGACAGAGTGGGGGGTAACAATACAATCCTATACATATCTACTCAGAAGTAAAACCCAATGAATTCACTGGCACTGACTCCCAAGTAAGTGTATCTAAATTGCAGCCTACAGTTCCACTTTCAATCAGGTAGGATGTGGATGAAGTAAAACTACTGAAATCAATTGAGAATTGCAGGACAGTAAAGCAAACTACCGGTACTTGGGGTGGCTAGGATTTTCTTTTCACTTTTGTCCTACAACGCAGCAACCAGCAGATCTTGAAAAAATCCAGTTCTCTAAGTCTTATCAATAATATATGTGACAGTGCACTTTGTTCCAACGTTTGACATTAGTCACCGACGTTAGTCACTACCTCCACATCACATTTTTAAAACCTACATTTCGAATCCTGTTCTTGCTTCTTCTGTTTTTTCAAAATACCTGACAGCAAGTCTTCTGGGAACTCCCTATTGCTTTTGTTACTCAAACTGCCTCTCAGGGGTTATTGCAGGTGCATTTCCCAAAATGAACCCTGTCAACTCATGCAGATCACCAAAGCCTTCTAATTACCCTAGACACTTCTGCAGCACAAAAGGAAAGCAGAACAGACATGCTGATACTTTCTTTTTTTCCCTCAGGGGAATCTGCTATGGCTTGTTACCAATAAGTTTACACCTAGGGACAAGCCCTGCAGATGCACCACAAACACTTCCCATTCTGACCCCAATGGTATTGCCAACCATTCTAAAAAAATATCTAATCAGTCAGTTTTTGCAAGTTTCTCGCTCTTGCACCAGCTGTAACCCTGTACAGAATTTCTCCCATCAGTGCCACTTCTGAGACATAGGAAAACCACTTCCCCTATAAACTCTGCTACAAGCTCAGGTCATCTGAGTGGACCTATTACCAAGTTTTTCAAGCTGTACAACCTTAAGTATGAGAACCTGGCCTTTTTTCTTTTGGTTGGCTGGTTGTGGCCCCCTCATTATGGCCTGCTAAGGCTTGCTTAATTCAGAGGATTTCCACAAGCCACTTGGCTTTTATATGCTCTACTATTGCACCCTTCATATTTTTAAAATCAGTACTAATTTTTAAATTAGTTCTGATTTTAGTTACCGGTATGTTGGAAATGCTGCATGTCCATGCTGGTTTTTATGTAGGATTATATTACTTGCAAGTGTCGTCTGTAAAAGGGCATTTGCAAACTTATAACATGAACACATCAATAATATAATTACTTTGCCAGCTTTCTAAACTGCCTCTCGTGAAAGGCCAAGAGGAGGTCACATGGGGACCACAAAAGGGGAGAGTGAGAAGGAGGCAATTGGGTAAGAACCTGAGCATGCTAGGAGCAGAAAAAATGAAGTAAAAATGGAGTTTGTGGTATGCAAGGTGAGGTGACAGCTCCATGCGGGGAAACATAGCCCCATCAGGAGGTTAAGTGATGTACTTGTAGCGTGGGGTTAGTGATTTTGGTAAGTGATTTCAGCTCTCTGACATAGTAAGCAGGAGGCAGTTTCTTCATGTAACAATTCTTTATTCAGGCGACAAGACTGACTAAATGAGGCGAAGGAAGCTACATTTATAGGGACAGGGAACTTGCTCAAAAGGGATACATTTTGGAGGGAACAATTTCAAGCAATCACAACGCTGCCTTTTGATGGAAACCAATAAGACTGAGGATCCAAATACAGCAGCTTAAATGACCAAATAGTAGCTGTTCCTTCTGCAACAGAAAGGGCAGTTACTTTACCCTAATGCGAATACAGACAATAGTAATACAGATATAAAAACCACTGAATCAACACACAACAGTACTGCTCCATAATGACAACCCAAAAAAGAAAGGAAGACTACCAGATACTTTAGCTACCTGGACAGCATTTTCACTCAGTTTGCAAAGCTAGTTTAAAAGTGCTTAAGAGCAGGGCAATGGCCTATCTGGCCAAGCAGATGCCTCCAGGAAGCCACAAACAAGACATGATGGCGCTAGGCCTCTTCCACTGTTGTTTCCCAGCAACCATTCAGAAGGATGTGGCCTTGGGTCCTGGAAGTGGCATATTATAGCCATCATGACCAGCAGCTGTTAAGGATGTGATGCAATGTGAAGTGGAATCCAACAGATTTAGGCCTTAAAAAGTTTCCCTATGAATGCAGCAATGAAGAGTGATTTTTTTTACAGGCTCAATCTCTTGGTAGAAATATTTTGGCACATCCTTCAGAAGCAGGAAATTAATTTTTTCTGTGAACTTTTTCTCTCTCCAAACACCACTCAACCAAATTAGACTGAAATTAATTAATTGAAATGAAATTAGAGCTTGAGCCGAACAATGAGATGAGAAGGGGGCTGGGGTGGAAATAGAACTGAGTTAATGAATCATTAAACTGTCACTAGAGCTCTTTGGATAACTAACAAATGGCTGGAAGGCGATAATTAGCTACCATTACAGTCAACTTCATCTAGTTATATCCTTGTGATAAGTAATAGGGCTGAATGAGTAGCTTCGAAGAGACAGTCGACCACAGGTGTCCATTGGTGCCATGGTCTTGCACTAAGAGTAGCAAGTAGGCAACAAATATCCAGAAAGGTTCGTGATTAAGGCATGATTCCAGCTGTCTACCTGGAAACTCTGCTTGCTGGTCTCAGTCGGACTCTGTTGAGCTCAGAGGAAGTGAGAGAGTGTACAGCAGTGGTATCTCTGATGTCTTTACCGATGCTTCTCTAATGCACACGGTGGCACAAAAGAAGGGATTCCACAGGCGACAATCATCCATTCATTTACATTTGGTTTCAAAAACTGGTTTCAGAAAGAAAAATACCTGAGTTGGATCACTGTGTGACTGATTAGGGAGGGGAATGCCAACCACGTGTCTTCAGTGACTCACTGTGGCTTCATAAGAAAGGGCCTCGTGTACATCCACCTGATCACAAACATAGATCACCCCACTGAGTACTAAAAATTAGTAACCGACCGTTCTATAACGGCGTCCATAAAACTACTTATCCTCTCAAGCCCAGGAAGAGCCAGCAGCCTTCTCTGCCATAATGGAAACAGTAATTTATAAGTTTCTTGAGATATGGGAATTGAAGTTCCATTTCAAGGAGCTAGTATTCTAGGTTTTTTTACACATCAATGTTTCTTTGAAACAAGGGTTTAAACTCATTCTCCATAGTAAGCATGCACATCAGTTCCTAGCAACAGGAAGATTTAGAAATTATGTTATACAGGAACTGAAAAATTCAGTCTTAAATACAAACTCTTCTTAAATGGATACCACACTAATTCCTGAACAGCTCAGTGAAGTTTCCCCTGTTGTCCAGCACTCTTTACATCTTTTAATAAGCCTACAATCAGGATGTTATTTCAGTTAAAAGGCCCTGTGCTGAACAAATACTGCTTTTCCTATTAGAATAAATTAAAATTAGGAGCAACATCACTGACACAACCCCTTGAGACTGCAGGCATCTCAGTCACTACATCATAACATACAATTTGGGCAAAGATAAATGCAAATATGCCTTTAAAATAATAATAAAACATTAAGGGAACAGATGCCTTTCTCTGTCTACCAGTACATCTGATTTCAGGCAGCAGCTACAAGAGCTATTATTAGTGAGAAATGGAATCTCCCCAAACATCCAATACTTGCCTCAAAACAAACATTCTATTATCAAGGCTAAGGCTAGAGCTGTTCCCACAACAAATCCCTTCCAGAAAAGCCCCAGCTTTGTGTTAAAAACTCCGGCCATTTCTAACCATGGTAAATTCCCAAAATTTGTAGCATAAGCCAAATAATTACTCAAGATAATGATTCACTTCCAGCAATCATCAAATTATAGAATCATAGAATTGTAGAGTTGGCAGGGACCCCGAGGTTCAACCCACCAACATAACATACCCATAGGTTCTCTCTCCTTAGTGGCCTGCTAATTATAGATGCACATGCATTAGAACAGTCCTACTGAACCAGACAAAAGGCTGATCTAGTCCAGCATTTCACTCCCAACAGTGGCTAGTCATATCCTCCTGGAAAGGAGGACACAGGCCTTCCCTACAGTTTGCCACTTAGCAATGGGAATTCAGTGGCATGCTGCTCCTGATAATGGAGGTTCTATTTATTTATTAGACAGACCTATCCCCCATAAAATTTACCCCTCCACACACTTTGCAAAGACCTTTGCGTATGTAGCTGCCACCATATCTTGTGGCAGCCAATTTCATTAATGACAACTCTTTTCATGAAGAACTCTCTTTCTACTACTGGGATGGCTCGATCGGTAAAGTATGAGACTCTTAATCTCAGGGTCGTGGGTTCGAGCCCCACCTTGGGCAAAAAAATACTGCATTGAAGGGGGTTGGACTAGATGACCTGCACGGTCCCTTCCAATTCTACGATTCTATGATTCCACTACTGCAATTGAAGCTCAAGTTTATTGAGCCACACATTAAAATTATATCTATAAATACATATACATAGGTTAAAGGTAAAGGACCCATGGGTGGTTGAGTCCAATCAAAGGTGACTATGGGGTGCTTTTCAGGCCAAGGGAGCCAGCATTTGTCCACAGACAGCTTTCCAGGTCATGTGGCCAGCATGATTAAACTGCGTCTGGCGCAACAGGAAACCGTGACAAGTGCCAGAGTGCACGGAAACGCCATTTAACTTCCTGCCACAGCGGTACCTATTTATCTACTAGCACTAGTGTGCTTTTGAAATGCTAGATTGGCAGAAGCCGGGGCAGAGCAATGGGAGCTCATCCCATGGCATGGATTCAAACCTTAGTGGTTTAGACCACAGTGCCCCCCGTGTCCATATACATACACATACACACCCCTCACTTTCAGGCAACTTGTACATGCCCTGCATGATGGTGACCACACACTTTGAGCACTTCGCTCCTCTCTTCCTGGAGCAGGGTAAAACCAATCAAGTGGCTAATTCTGCGTTACAGCCAAACCAGTACTTGTGGTTTGTTTCTCCCCAACAACCCATGATCGGGAGGCCTGGGCCGAATTCAGAAGTTAAATCAAACTATGGATCCCCCACATCTGGTCCCAAACACACTTCCTCATTATTTCTGATAAAAGCCCCACTAGCAAAGCCAGTATTATTAGCCAACACGGCGCAAAGTGAACTTAAACAGAGATTAGAAAAAGAAAAAGAATTTGCCTAAGGCTGTTAAGATTATTTCATGGACGAGGCACAATTTGAACTGGGAGTTTGCTCAACCCATAGTTCTTACTAACATAGGAAGCGGTCTCATTGAACTACATTGCTACAACTAGTTTAAATAGCAGCAAATTCCCTACATCAGAAATACAGTCGTACTCGGAAGTCAAACGGAATCCGTTCCAGAAGTCCATTTGGCTTTTGAAACGTTCGGAAACCAAAGCACGGCTCCTGCAGCCAGTCGGAAGCCACAGAAGCTCTGTCAGACATTCAGCTTCTAAAAGAACGTTCGAAAACTGGAACGCTCACTTCCGGTTTTTGATCGTTCGGGAGCTGGAACGTTCAACTCCCAAGGTGTTCGGGAGCCGAGGTATGACTGTAACAGCATATTTCACATTAGAAGGATTCCTACTTTACAAATCAGTGCATTACTGTGCTGTTCCTTTCGCAGATGAGTGAAGAATTTGTAAACGGCACAGCTCCATGAATGTGATCCTGAAAGAAATGCCCTGATCCATTAGTAACTGACACTTTAAAGGGTGGAGCAGAAGAAAGGGAAATAATACTAGTTATGCATCTTCCACAATCTCTGATCTCTGTTAATATTTTTTGTCTCTAGCGTCATATCCAAGATGTAACACTAGCGCCATCCAGTGGCCTGTTTACATTCCAAGGAGGCAAACAATACAAGTATTTGAATTGTTAATTCTAGAGAGGGTGCTTTTCACATGGCATAATTTCTAAACTGTGGCATGATTTATTAAAAATGGAACAAATGAATTCATGGGCAGAAGCAGACTCATCACAGGCAGGATGGAAATGTCTGCTCACAGAGGACCTATAAATAGGTCCAGATTAATGATACAACATGCCTCAATCTAGTGTTAGCACACGTATACATTTTTCAATAGTTTTGTTTACAGCTTAAGGATTTATGATGCTAAAAGTAGATACCAGTCCAAAGGAAATGGTCTCAAATATGTATGTACCGTGGGTGGCAGCTTAAAAACATCTAATCTGGCAGTCACCAATGATTCACATGCTAATGACGTAGCTTATATATAAAATGTTCTTTATTCTGTTATTCTGAATTAGTCATAAATTAAGCACAACCTTTGAGGACTATTTTTATATTATTTGTGGTTTGGTCCCATGGCTTGCTATTGCAGCAATTAGGTAGGATGGGACCTATCAAGAGCTACATAAACATAAACAAAATACTTTTTAAAAACATGCTGTTCTGCCCGTGTGGCGGCAGCATTACATCAGGGTAATGCTGATGTATAAGCAAATCAGTATAAAAATATTGGTTTCCTTGCAACTCACCTGGGGGGTTGTTTTCCTAAACGTATCAGTCCCTTGTATCACGTCCTTTATTATTCTTTCCTTCAGAGTGCTGTATTCTTCTGGACTCAGGTTAATACTTTCCAAGGACTGATTACAAGATGGGCACTGCCCGCTGCAACATCAATCAAGCCACAGACAGTTAGCAGCAACTTATAAAATTATCTGCAAAGTAAACCTGATTTTCCTTCAAACAGTGATTGAAGAAAAATGTTACCGGTATATATCCCAAAATTGCAAGCAAGCAAACAAACAAATAAAAGGTGCATTTAGTCATGTCTTGATCCAAAACTTGCAGGACCATGTTGGAGCCTTGTTCAAATGTAATGCTAAGCTATGGTGTAGTACAAGGGTCTCCTAAAGTTGTTAGACTACAGCTCCAGACATCCCTGCCCATGGACCATGCTGTCTAGGGCTGACAGGAGTTAGGAGTCCTACAACATCTGCAGGACCACAGGTTCCCCACTACGGCAGTAGACTGTGGTTAAGACCACAGGTGTCTAGGTTCAGAAATAATGCTAATTTGTGGCTGAAAATAGAAATGAAAGCATTAAATGTCATCCTCACAGGTGTGCTAAAAGGGGAGAGGAGGAAGCACATGAGCCCAAAGCTTGTTCAGGTAAGCTAAACCGTGATTCAGTGTTACACTAAAAACAAGGCCACCGACTGCCTTGCCCAATAGTTAGATGGAGTATATAAAAATGAAGATTTTACGATTATAGAGTTCATTTATTCATCACACCTCCTGTTAGCAGATATTGCTGTGGCACCAAGCCATACATGCAGTTTCTATTGAACTAAAGCTTTAAAAATCTAGACCAGGGTTTCCCAAACTTGGGTCTCTAGCAGTTTTTGGACTACAATTCCCATCATCCCTGACCACTTGTCCTGCTAGCTAGGGATGATGGGAGTTGTAGTCCAAAAACAGTTGGAGAACCAAGTTTGGGAAGCTCTGATCTAGACCTTTTTTGGGGTGGGTTGAGGTGGAAGAATAATCAGAATAGCAAAAATAAGGGAATGGCAGAGGTATACAAAACTATAGGACACTATAAGGCAGGGTGGTGAACCTTTTTTGGCTGTTGGGGCTACATCACCAAGAGTATAGCAAATGACACAATAACACACGCATAGAGGCTTTCCTCTCCACAAACTCCTCTGCTAATTTATGCAGGAATTGTAGTGGTATTTTATTCCCCACTGCAGTCCTGGGCAGAGGAGTTTGAAACCAGTGCCATGAGGGGAGGAAAGCAGTGTCTTCTCCACTGAACTCAAGAATGATGGGGTATGATTTTACCCGTCACCACAGACTGAGGACCAGAAAACAATTGAAACCTCCATATACTATGTAATACATGAAGATATCTGCCACTGTATGTACTTTACAGCAGTTGGAAAATGTTCTTCTGATTTTTCCTTTACAGCAGTGTATTCTTCTCTAACACCTTTACTTTGTCTCCACTTCTACTTCTATTACACATTGTGCTATTTTCACTCACTTGAATTCAGCAGGAATCCTCAGGACATTCAATAATTAAACATATCATAAAATAATTGCAACAATTTAATCTTTTATTTTGATGGTTACTGAACTTACACATTTCTGTGTGATTTTCACCATTCAGTTTAAAGCACAATCCTAGACATGGTTTTTCAGAAATAAGTCCCATTGAATTAAATGAGGTTTACTCTCAGGTAACTGGGTACAGGATTACATCATCACCATCATCATTTATTATTTATACCCCAACCATCTGGCTGGGTTTGCCCAGCCACTCTGGGCAGCTCACAACAGAATATTATTATTATTATTATTATTATTATTATTATTATTATTATTAATGTGATATAATATCTAACATTAAAAACTTCCCTAAACAGGGCTGCCTTCAGATCTCTTCTAAAAGTCAGATAGTTGTTTATTTCCTTGATATCTGATGGGAGGCACCACTACCGAGAAGGCCCTCTGCCTGCTTCCTTGTAACCTCACCCCGCAGTGAGGGAACTGCCAGAAGGTCCTCGGAGCTGGACCTCAGTGTCCAAGCAGAACAATGGGGGTGGAGCAGCCACTAAATTCCCCTGTACAAATTTATATATGCACAAATTGTCAGAAACAATTAAAAAAAAAAACTTTAAGCCAGGGCTGAAAATCTTTGATCAAAGTAGTGATAAAGCAAAATTATTAAATAGCACTTCAAGATTTAAAAAAAATGTTTACCTATGTTTGATGGTAGTTAAGCTTCCTTTCCAGTTTTCTCCTGGAATACTACAAAAGATTGCACAAAAATTAGAATCTGATATTATAAATTTAATCACAGTCCAAAAGATGCACCTCTTGTGACTAGTTCCAAACTAAGGCAACAATTCTATGCATACTTACTTGTCTGTAAAGTATTTTGAAAATTTGGGACTTTTAAAGAACATGGTCTTAATTAAGACCCATCTGCCTCAAGGGAAGGCAGAAGCAAGCAAGGCCAGGCCAGGGATCTTCTTCCACCAGCTCCCAGTCAGCTAGAGACAATTGTCACTCTACATTTTAGAGCATTTATTTATTTTACTATTTTAAAATTGTAAACTACGTTGGGTGCTTTGGCAGAAAGGTGGTGCGCAAATCAGAGGCGTAGGAAGCCTCTCGGATGCCCGGGGCGGCTTTGTTGTGCCGAGGCACCGCCCTGGGAGCGGGGCGACCTGACGCATGCGCCGTGATGTCACGCCGCATGTGTCTGGACAGACTGCGCATGCCCGGAAATCCGGGCATGTGCAGTCCATCCCGCCAGCGCTGCTGCTCCAGCGGCAACCCGTCAACCGAGCGCTGGCTCCTGGGGCTTCCCTGTCCCGATCGCGCAGGGCAGCCCCATAGCGGTGCTGGCGGACGGACCCCGGATGAGCCGCGGGGCAGAATGGCTTCGCTCCGCGGCTTACTCGGGTCCGCCAGCGGAGCGGGGCTGGCCCATGTGTCACCCCCCCTCCCCTGGAACCCAGGGCGAACCGTCCCCACCGCCCCCCCTCACGACACACCCTGGCGCAAATGCAGTAAATAAGAAGCAAGCACATATATGATCAAATGCATTACAGTGGTACCCCGCTAGACGAATGCCTCGCTAGACGAAAAACTCGCTAGACGAAAGGCATTCGCTAGCGGAAGGCTGTCTCGCAAGACGAATTTTTCAATGGGCTTGCCTCGCAAGACGAAAAAATTTCCGATTTTTTTTTTCTTTTTTTCGTCAAACCGCTATTCTCTCGTTGGTGCTTCGCAAGACGAAAAATTCGCTATACGACAGCACTCGCAGAACGAATTATTTTCGTCTAGCGAGGCACCACTGTATCTGCAATCTGATGCACGTTTACTCATGCATAAAACCCATCAATTCTGCAAATTCTGAGCAAATATACCTAGGAGTATGCCACACTTAACTAAAAGTAAAGGTTACATGTCCACAAAAGCTTGAAAGCATCATTTAACATCTACCTATTCAGTATGTAATTATTCTGAAGGCAGGACTTTTGCAAAAGGTTATACAGGCAGATGTTATTCATCCTGTGCAAGGGTGTCAATAGGCTGCAACAAAAAAATATTTATAATGATCTTAAGTGGCTGTGTCCAATGGCATTCTTTAATACGCACAAGGGAGTACAGCTAGAGATCCAAAGGAATCAGAAAGTGGATCCAAGGGATGTGGAATGTGGTAGGTTGTTGAAATACCTCCTTGCATTATTGAGAAAAATAAGGAGAAAGCGATTAACAAAGCGGGTCAGCTTTTGTTGTACAGGCATGTGCCCATGCGCGCACACAAAGGGAGTTAGAAAGTGGAACACCCTTTTCATTAGTGAGCGTTTTGCTCACCTCCACAGGGAACCTTGCCTTGCAAAAAATAATAATAATATGATTAGCCACATCTCTTAAGTTTGCTGTAACCAATACTAGACACACAGACACAAAATTAGGAGACCTACCTAAGTATGTGACACATGGCATGCATTTACAACCAACAATAAACAAAACCAAAGGTTAATAGTTGCTTAGAGTGATCAGATTCTGAAGCTTGTATGATTTGAAATAGTCTCCAGGCAAATCTGGCTGAATCAGATCAGCCAGTACCTGCAACAGGACAAACTTACCTTTCAAACCACTGCTTTATGCTCTGCATTAAAGCTTCCCCAGGATATACTTGATTATCTTTTAAGTAGGAGAGGATGTGCATGAGTTCGATTTTCAAAATGTCATCCTTCACACTTTTGCCAGTGTCGAAGAAAATCTGTAAGGTATCCAGGTTTGGCACCAGGTCCTTAGCTAGCATCTCATGAAACAGTTTGCATGCAAGATTTATTTCCCGGTTAAGAAGGGCCCCTCTGATGCAGTCTCCGTAGTTTGATTTTGAAGGGGTCATAACTTTTTTTAACTCCTCCAGCAGCGACAAGGCCTCCCTCCAGCGTGGTGTACCACTCAGACCTCTGATGAGAAGACCATAACCCGATGTTTCTAAAGTCTTAAATCTGGCTTTCAGAATGTCGTGGACATCATAAATCTCCTCCGTGCTCCCCTGAGAGACACACAGGCACAAGTACTTCAGCAAAATATTGTATTGAATATCTCCCTCTCGATTAGCCACTGCAGCCAACAAGGATTTGGCCACATCAATGGGGCTGTTGCAAACTATCATTTGCTCTAACATAAGCACTTCAAACTTTCTCAGTCCTTCAAATTGCCCCTTCAGCTCTTCCCATTCGCCAGCACTCAAAGGTTTTTCTGGAGGATGAAGTGTTATCCGCCTCGAAAGGATGGAGCGCTCTGAATCTTCAATGGCTTCACGGGGCCCCGATCTCCTCTTTGATGCTCCAGCAGCAAACAGGTTGAAAGGCCTTGGAGAAGAGTAGTCTTTCCCCACTCTGGTCTCCCTTATACCTTCACCTTGACCTTTAAATGTGGTATTTCCCGGATGAATTCTTTTGGGATCCACTGGTTTTGCACACTGATATGACGTGGTGAAAATGAAGCATCCCAAGACAGAGGGCATCTGCTGAAGCTTTGGCATGGGATAAAACATGTGACTATTCTTCAGTGACTTCAGTAGACCCAAGCTGCTTGTTTGGTGAAAAAATACCATGATGCAAATAAAATAAAATAAAATAAAAATGACACCAATGGAGAAAGGATAAATTCCTGAAGGAACAGCCCAGCTATGTAGTTTGTGGAGTAGAGGTGTACTGAAACTCTTATCAAAACTGAGAAATGTGGGTTGGGATAGCATAAAAGTCAGTAGTCAATTTAAGTGTTTCAGTAAACTGAATCAGCCTTCATGTAGTCTTCAGAAAGAGACGCTGTAAGCTCATTTCAAAGTGAGAGCATCCCTTCCCCCAAATGTAAAAAAGAAAAAGAATAATAGCTTGATATCAGCCCATCTTTGATGTTCTTTCAGTTGCCATATCTACACATTGAAGTAATAAGCACAATGATGTGAAATTTTTGATTCAAATCCTGTCAAGAAACATAAAAGCAAATAATAATAACCATAAAATCAATACCCCTCCAAAATGATACAATATACATAACTACAACTTCTGGCCAAAATTCCTCCTATCTACTAGTGTTTCTTTTTTCAATCCCTAAATAGAAAACTCCTTTTCTTCTACTTTCTGCAGCTTCCAACCATCCTCTACAGAGGTCTTTAACTGGCATGGAAAATTAGAAGAACTGTGTAACTGGCATGAAAGAATTGCCTATCTCTACCTTAAAGGCAACTCAATCAGGGTTAACATAAAAGTTATGTTTCCAACACAATCCTACTTTCAAGTACAGGTAGTCTGGCACTATTTTTCACCCTTAAGATACTGTTGCTAAGTTGCAGGCACCACACCTCAGGCTTGTGTACCCCTGCTCTCCCTCTCTTCGCACATGGCCATGATGTGATCAAAGCATCCACTTCTGTTTTCAACCACACTTTGTTATTTTGTCTGAACAGGGTAATGTTTTTACCATGGTTCATTCAAACAAATCAGGATCATAAACCATGGTTTGATTTGGGTATATATGAACAAACCATGGTTTAAACTAATAAAATTTGTTCCAGTTTGAACAAAACAACAAACTGCTATTCAAAACCAAACCAGAGGCTCCTGATCTCCTCATGGTTATGCTGCAGGAGGAAATGAGAGGGCATTACCGTAGTTCCTTCACATAGCACTAAACCATGTTTATGTCTGAATGTAGCGTGTTTGCTGTCACGCTTGACCCCCAAGCCACTAAGGTCCACAAGCTTAATTTCCTGCTATGGAGTTTTACTGTTACACAAAGCGCCATGATTAAAGAACACAAGTGACTACCGGTACATTTCTGGCTTATGGTAAATGGAAGAGCTCAGATGTACCAGAAGGTGAAAAGTCTTGAGATGTACTACTACTTATACTGACGACTGTTGTAAGAAAACAGAAACA
Organism: Lacerta agilis; assembly: GCF_009819535.1. Classification (NCBI taxonomy): domain Eukaryota; kingdom Metazoa; phylum Chordata; class Lepidosauria; order Squamata; family Lacertidae; genus Lacerta; species Lacerta agilis. Next base: position 32,234,059 of record NC_046312.1, read on the forward strand.
CAGGGCTGATCCAATACTGTATCTATTTTCTCCTATAATTACAGAAATTTCATGAATAGCAGCAACTGCAATCTCCATCCTCTGTTCCTCACAAGAAAAAGCTGGATGCTTCCGTTTTGATTTGTCTCTAAAAAGATGGTGAACTAATGCACCTTGGGAGGGGAAAATCCGTGATATAAATACAGCATTAAATCATAGGGCTTAGCCCTACTTTTGCCTTCCCCTTCAATGCTTGTGGCAAGACAGAACTGAAATAAAATGCTCAGTGTAAACAGCCAAACACATTATCACTGCAAGCCACGACAATTCCCAAGCTGCAGTACAGTGGAAGCTCTAGTCTAGGCAAACTCCCCGCACCCGAGATAACTGAGCACATGGCATGCTGGGAATTGTAGTCTATGTTAGCGGCAAACCCTCTGCACAGCCTCCCGCAGCCACTTCTTTAAAGACACTACCAGCCCTTTCCATCCAACCGACCTAGTTACGTGATCAACGCAGCCCTTCTTCATCGTACGGAAGGCATTAACTCAGCAGGGCAGAACTATCTCTGGTCAAGAAAACGCCATGCAGCGGCAAGCGCAGCGGTAGCACCCTCAAGCTTTTTTTTCTCAGAGCCTTCAGCCAATTGGAGTGCTGCATCGAGGTCGGCTGACGAGCACGCGGGTCTCCAGGACTCAATTAACGACGAGCGCTTGCGGTAGCCATGTTACTTAAGGGAGCTGTTCTTTTACATATGCCTGGTAGCTTTTTTATTTTTTTATTTTTGCCTGCACGCAAGATGGCGGCAACGGAGTGGCCGTCACGTGACGCAAGCGCCGTTTCCCGGATGTTGGTCTGTTGTCGGCGGCGGTTGTCGGGAGAGCGGTTGATGGTCGTCTGGGACGGGAGTATCGCGGGACATGGATTGGAAGCAGGCGCTGAAGAGCCGCTTGGCCGCCAGCAGCGACCGTGAGTGCGCGCGCAGGGATTTATAGTGGTGAGGTGGGCGCAGGAGAAGGAGGAGGAGGACAAGGAGAACTGTCAGCGCCTTCCTTCTTCCCTCACGGACACGAAATGGCCAACTGACCGTTGGAGGCCGGTTGCTGGCCTTTTGCGCTTCAGCCACCGGGCCGCCGTCTCTTCCGCGCAGCCCTTTCAGGGAAATCTTTTAGGAGTTTCCAGTCTCCACCCTGAAAGGATTCCGTGCCTCTCGTTAGCGGTGCCCCAGAGTGAACAGAAATAGCTACGCTCTCTGCCTTTGGCGGTTTTCTGACTCTCTTATTTCACCTTATTACTCTCCTTATAATTCATTTTTTCCCTGCCTTACCTCTATTGTAACCCTCATTCAAGGAGGTCAGGCCACCTTCCATGGGTTTCTCTCATTCTACACAACAAGCCTCTTGAGGTGTGAAGTTCAGATAGGTAGTGACTTTCCCCGTTTCACCGGAAGAGCTTCACAAGTGATTTGAAATCGTGTCTCTTGTCCCAATCCAGCACAATGCCAATTACACCACATTAGACCCCATCTGTATTAACTAACTTTACCTGCGAATGGAAGACAGCATCTTGCTTCATAGTCATTCTAGACCAGGGGTTTTTTTGGGCTGCAATTCCCATCATCCCTGACCACTGCTCCTGCTAGCTAAGGATGATGGGAGTTGTAGTCCAAAAACAGCTGGCTACATGGGCGTAGCCAAGAATTAGTTAACTGACCAGTTGTGTCAATTTTGCCACACACCCCACAAAAGTCCTGCCCCTCAACAAATCCCCCCCCAACAAAAATCCTGGCTATGCGCTTGGATGGATACCCAAATTTAGGAAACACTGTTGTAGACCAAACAGTTTTTTGTTTTGATTATTATGCTACACTGTCATTGGGTTTGCGTTTACAATCCATAATTCAAGTTAAAATTACTGTTCAATCCACAGGCATGTGTGGAGGAAACAAGCCTACTCTTATCATGATTACTTTTAATGCATAGAATAAATTTTCACAGTTACTATTAGGCCATAATAATTTTCTGTTGCAGTTCATATTGTTTTTGCTTTAACATTTTCTTGTTTTGGACCCAGTATTACATATTGGGAATTAAGATTGTGGCAGGAAGTCATTGATGGGGGCTTGACTCAATCTTCAAATCCAACATGGTTCTAGAGTGGCTCTTAAATAGCTGCTACTGTATTATGTGACATTGATAAATAACTGCAGTTACCTATGACACCCATACTGTCATCACTTTCCCCCCAATGATGAGGAATTATAATGGTGATATTATAGGCCAGAAGCGGCAAGCCTTCAGGCCACATCTGACATACAAAGCTTTCTGTGGTCCACCAGCCCTCTACCAAAATCAGGCAACAAAACTGGGTGCCTTTTCTCTTTCTCCTGTCTACTGCTTTCCTTTCAAAGGCACCTCTTCTCGTTCTGATGTAGTGCCATTGCTAAAATGTCTTAACACTGAGGAAACAAGATGGGGAGGAATCCCCAGCCTTGCTCCTCTCTTGATTGGCTGAAGGGTGGGGTGTATGTCTGAATGTGTTTGTCTGCCTCTCTGAGGATGTGGTCTGTATGTGCAGTGAGTGTGTGTGTGTGTGTATACACACCTTGTCTGAGACAGTATGCTGGGAATCACAAGTGGGAGAGTACTATTGCCTCTTGTTCTGCTTGTAGGCTTCCTATAGACTTCTGATTGGCCACTGAGAAAAGGATGAGATAGGTCTTTTGACAGATCCAGCATGACTATTCTTGCGTTCTTAGTGAGTGTGCATTTTGCAATGGCCATCACTTTCACATAGCTCTCAGAAGGTCGGTCAACCCTTTGGGCAGCCCTCTGGCTGAAAAGGGTTAGGTACCCCGTTACAAGCATTTGTATTGTCTTTACCAAAAGTACCAATACAGTAGTTGCTTACCCTGTTACATTGTCTTGGGCCCTATGTCTAGACTAGCCCACTAGGCTGTGTGGGATATACTTTTTGGATCAGAATGGAAAGCCTTTCAGAGGATTGTTTGGGTGAAGCAGATTAATAACTTTTTTTGAGAACTTTAGAATTCCACGTCCCCAGGGAAAGTACTTTCCTAGTCCATCTCAATCTGGTAGATCCAGTGAATGGCACCCATAGCTGATATTTCCTTCCATGTAATGGCTTTGATTACATGACCATTAGGGATTGTCACAATTGAGTGCTTTCCTATTCTATATTTTCTTATTTATTTTAGATAATTTATTGTATCATATATTGTAATTTTTATAAAACTGATCTACAGCAAAATGCATTTTTGCTGTTTCCTAAAATAGATGGTAGAATCATAAAATTTAGAGTTGACCGAATGGGTCATGTAGTCCAATTCCCTGCAATGCATGGTAGACAAGGCTAGGATTTTACTTTTATTTCTGAAAAGTTTTGCCCTGCCTTTGAGGCCCCCAAGGCAGATCCCCAATTAAAACACAAATAAAATAAAAAGGAGGGGATAAAAACAGACACAACAGGTCTATTGCATCATTCACACAGTGACAGGGGAAGAGCATTGAGTCAATTAAGAAACTACAGTGCCACGTCAGGAGATTAAAGAACTCCAAACACATTAAAAGCATACCCACCCAAAAGTCAAAAGAGAAAGGACCAACCAAACCTCCTTCAGGAGGGAATTTCATAATCTGCTGCAGCTGCAAAGCCCTACTCTTGTGTCCCCTCCAACTGCACCTCCAAAGGTGGCAGAATACAGAACCAAGCAACCTCAAAAGTTGATCACCATTTGCAAGTAGGTTTGTAGAAGGAGCATCATAGTCAGGGTTTGAAATTAGCAAGGCCATTTGAAATGGGTGCCATTTTTTGCGCCTGGCTGACACTCAAGGTTTACTGAAATGTATGTGCTTTGAAGCCTCAAAGTATATGTTAAGGACAGACAATATGTTAAGGAGTTTAACAACAAAGAGTAGAGTATTTTGAAAACTGAAGTACAATACCAGTATTTTTATTGTAAACACCAAATTAAACATGTATTAACAATTTCTTCTCCTTTTTGTATTAGTTTTTTCTTTTTTTTTCTTGACCTTGCTCGGGAGTGGGAAAATAATTTCACTTCTGGGCAGAGTCAAGAACTGCAGGTGTTATCTTGAGTAAGACATAACAAAGGCTTTAGCCTGGGAAACTTCTCAGCATAGACATGGAAAAAGCGAAACATGAGTTGGGAACTACAACTAGGAAGGCCTCCAGTGAGAAAAGGCGTGCAAGTGTACAGGAAGAGACAGCATTAGAAAATACTAGGAAGCCAGATTATACTGATATTCTCACAAAGCAATTTATTGATTTTAGGAAAGAGATGGCCCAGTCAATGAAGGCTTTAGCACAACAAGTGCACACGGATTTGGAAAAATCTACCAATTTATTACCTGAACAGTTTGGGTTACTAGGTGAGAAGGTTAACAACTTAGAAATTGAGGTGGACAAGTTAGAAAAAAATAGTGAGGAACTGGACCATCTGAAAGAGGAACAGAAAGCTGTCACGAGAACTGTAGGGGGTCTTCAAGAAAAACAGAATGTCTTGGAGGACCAGCTTTTGCTTTTGCAGCTACGAGAGAGGGGGGAAACTTTGAGATTGAGAGGATTACCTATCTCGGAGGAAAAACAAAATTTAGAACCCCCCCCCCCCCCGTGGTGACTAGACATTCTGTTTTGGCACCCACAACCCAGGTCCCAGAAGCCATTTGGCTCCTAGCTTTTCTATCCCAGTTTCTAACACTGATTCGTTGTGCTATCTCAGCTCCCTTTTAAGAGGCTAGAAAAGGCATCAGTATTCCTCCCTATGGGGCTGTAAGGATTGCATTTCTCAATGTGAAATGGCTAAGAGAGGTTGCTACTAAAATGCATAAAATATTATGCAAGATTGATACTGGAATTCTAAAATAGACGAGGGACTGAACTACATGTGGACACAATTTATAGAAAACCCCATTTATAAATTGGTGTGAGAGGAGGAAAATAGCTCTGAGAGATTCTTAACTTCCCCTTCCACAGGTTAAACCACTCACCATGACATGTCTTTTTTTCTACCTGTAGAGTTGCAAACACAGAAAATCTCAAAGCATCCATCAGACTTCTGTTACAAGTAAATAGAAATAATAAGTTGTTCTGCCCTTAAACCTGCAACCCTTCTCAATCTGTTAGTACAGCTGTTGTGATGTAGTAGAACATTCTAACAGCTCTGGGAAAGAGCTCAACAATAGCTTTTTAATAATTACTAAAGCTTACATAGACAAAGTGAAAAGTCACTCTGGGAGGCAAAGCTTTCATGGGAACTGCTGTATGCTCTTAGCAGGAAGGGATTTTGCAGCCAACGTTGCTTTGGAGACTGAGAGAATATTGGGCAGAGAAGCCAGAGTGTTTGTTTGTGTGTGTGTGTGTGTTTCAAACAGGTATGTGAGATTTGACAAATCATTTGGCTGCAAGTCTCTGGCATAATTATACAAAAGCAGAAATAAATATTTTGTATATGGAAGTACATTTTGCTATGAAATGTAATGCATCCCATATTACATTAACTAGCTAAAAGGAGTGATCAAGAGCTGAAGGATGAAGAGATGGAGCTGTTTACAAAATACTACCTAGAATGGAAAGGAGGGAGGAAAAATGCCAGTGCATCCTATATGAGCATACCACGATTTTATTATAGGGTAAGTATGATTTTCAGTGCTCATTTGCTCTCCAGTTTAAAAGGGGGAAAGTGTTACCTTTGTTTTGTGGAATCAATTTACTAGTTTCATATTACCAAAGGGAATTAAGCACACACATTAATTGGTTCCTTTCACTACAAAGTCCATTGACATCTAGATAACCAAGGAGAGGAATCCTACTCTATTTTGTTTTGCACAACAGTGTTGTTTAAAACAGATTTCCATAACTAAGATCTTCTGTGGTTGACTCATAGATTCTACTCCAAATAATTCTTACACACACACACACACACACACACACACACACAATTCTTCCATCTGAGTAATCTCAGAGCAGTTTGCAAAATTAAAAAAAAAATCATTAGGGTAAAATAATATTAAAACATGAAACCACTGTAAAATTCTATCTGCTGTAGCCAGCAATGTGTCCTATTCAAAGGTGGAAATTAGTAACCATCAAATGCCTAGGTAAGCTTTTAGGTCTCAAGCAGGTATCAAAAGCTCATCAGAGTCAGTGCCTGCCTTATTTCAAAGGGGATCAAGTTCCATAGAGCGGGCGCCACTACAGAAACGGAACCCCCTCTGGTTGCTGCATATCATGGCTTAACTAACAGCAGTACCACCAGTAGAGCTCCCACCCCACCCCCAGTGGTATTGGCAAACAAGCAGGTATACATGGCAGCTGGTGTTCTTTTAGCTATCCAGACCCATTCTGATTAATACTGCGTTCTTAGTAGGCAGAGATAATGCATTACAGTTTTTGTCTATGTATACTGTGTCTGGGTTGGGGGTGGGGTGGGATACGAATCCTCTACTACTTGTCCAAGTGAATTTGCTGATGAGTGCAGCTGCTTCTTACAGGTTTGTGGTATAAAGAGGGCCTGTTAAAAGTTTCACCAGTAAGCTTTAACCATTTTGCATTATGTGTTCAACAGGGTGGATTGATTAAAATACATGATTTAAAGTGGCCTTTTAAATCAGTGTGATTTAAATAAGCAATAAAAGGCCACTTTAAATCATTAATTTAAATCAAGTTTCCCACCAATACTACTTTAGATATTTCCAGAATAAATGTGCAATTATGACCACTAAATCATGTTAATGATCAAAAAATAGAATATTATTTACACTGCTGTGTCATTCTTATAATCAGACCTTTTGTCACTGTATATGTTTTGCATGCTATTTTTTTCTTACCGTAAGAGGGAACATAGAATCATAGAATTGTAGGAAGGGATCTCAAGGAATCTAGTCCAACCCCCTGCAGTGCGGGAATCTCAACTAAAGCATCCATGACTCATGACCATCCAACATCTGCATAAAAATGTCCAATGATAATAATAATAATAATAATAATAATAATAATAATAATAATAATAATAATAATAATAATAATATTTATACCCCGCCCTTCCCAGCCAGAAAACCGGGCTCAGGGCGGCTAACATCAATTAAAATCACAGCAAGATGGAGAGTCCACCACAGGTTTCCAATTTTCCCTTAGAAGGTCTTTCTTACAAACAATACTCACAAGAGTTTGTGAAGTTAACAGAGCAATTCTATACATATCAGCTGAGAAGGAAGTCCGATTGAGTTTCTCTGGTGCTCACTCTTAGGGAAATATTGTAGGTGTAGGATTGTATCCTGGCACTGTTGATGAGGGAGGCTTCAGCATCAGATCTCCACCCCCAGTGCTGAGGCTCCCCCTGTGACATCAGATCCATGCTATGGTCCCAGAAACTTCCTCCCAGAGTCCATAAGCTTGCAGCTTAACTATAGAGCTAGGATTATATAAGAGAAACTTAGTATTTACAGTTTATCATCATTATTATCATCTTTATCTTTATACCCCAGCTTTTTCCTTGATGGGACTCAAGGTAGCCTCCAGATAAAATTAAGAACCATTAAAAACAGGAGGGGAAATCATTAGAAGCAATTAAACATTGATATAATAAACATTGATATCATTTAACATATATAAAATATATTAAAACCATGCCGATAATTACAATAAAAACAGCATGGCACCAGCCCTTTCATTAAAAGCAGTCAGTTCCCAAAAGCCTATTGGAACAAGCAAGTCTTCACCTGTCGGCGGAAGGACAACGGGGAGGGAGCACAAGTGTATTTCAAAGATTGCAATGTTCCTTTGTTGTGCAAATTTCTGCACCTCTTTTTCTTCAATTGAATGCTATTGAACATCTGTTCAGACAGATTGGTACGCTGGAAGCATCTGCCCTGTGTGGCAGGACTTGTCTCATGTTACATTTTTGGACAGTTTGTTCTGTGGTTTCTTGTCTCATGCTTCTTGGTACATCAAGTGTGGGGGGGGGGAGTCTACCTTGTTGTAGGGGGAAACCCTGTTCTTGTATTTGAGGAAGACTGAGAGATTTGTTACCCCAGATTCTTGGGTTTTATAAAACCCTGTCCAAAACATTCATGTGCTAAGCATTCTCTTGGGGATTTTGCCCTCTGCTCATTGCATCTAACATGGCAAGTACTTGGGAGATTCCTCTTCTACTCTGCTGTCCCTTCTTTTGGAAGTGACTTTACAGCACAGAGCTGTTTGAGACCTGCAGGCACAGACACACAGTGCAGATCTCTGCCCTGACACTGGACTCAGTCTGCAGAGACCACTTTGCCTTTTTTCTCCAGGAACCATTCCCAACTGTTATGGAGGGAGAACTGCAAGGCAAATCCAAATCATCTGGCCGGGCCCCTCGTGGCCCCACCTGGACAGATGAGGAGACCAGAGTCCTATTGGGTCACTGGAATACCTTGCTGGTCCAGCGCCGGGTTCAGAACATGCCCACCAACAGTGATTTGTATGCTGTCCTAGCCAAGAAGATGGCTGAGGAGGGATTCCTACGCACACGAATCCAATGCAACAACCGGATCCGAGATCTTCGTAAAGCATATCGCAAGGCAAAGGATGCTATGGGCAAGGCAGGGGCCACGCCAGTTCGCTGTCGCTTCTTCAGGGAGCTGGATGAGATCTGTGGAGGAGAAACAGAAACTGCCCCCTCTTCAGTGAGTCAGGCTATGAGACTCCAACCCTCCACTACCACAGTTCAACCAGGGCCTTCCTGGCAACCTATACCAGAAATTTCCTGGAAGGTGGAAGAGGAGTCTGAGATGGAAGCAACCTTTGAAGGACTCAGTGATGCCACGCAGCCCCTCCAGGAGGTGCTGAAGATTAAGGTGGAATCTGAACTTGAAGAAGTTGCTTCCTTTCAGCTGCCCCTGCAGCCTGTTTCTTCATCTTCCTCCAGCACAGTGGCAACTGCATCTGCCTTCGAGGAAGAACTACCATCTGCTTTCCAAGAACCGGACACTCTAATGCCTGCCAGGTCAGCTTCTGCTCAGACTCCACAGCTATTGCCAACCAGTTGCAATTCAGAACAGAGGTTAAAAGCAGGAGTCCAGGACAAAGTACTCATAGGTGAGTCTTTTTAATCATTTGTCCAAATTTCTCTCTGAAGGAATACCCACTGCTGTAATTAAGCTTCTATTTCTCTTTGCTTTAGGCTTTTAATCTAACAATGCATGGAAAGAGAGGAGGGTTCATCATGTTACTATATTTGGTGATGGCTAGAGTTGTCTTTGAAATCCCTCCCCACCCCTTCCACATAGTTAATTTCACTTCCATAGTAAAGTGTCCTCAAATTGGTCATGTCCTTAACCTAATTTCTACTGACAGTCCCACAGTTTTGCTGGATGAAGCTTCTGCTTCTCTTTCTAAAGGAATCCTTTATCATGGATTGAAGAAGGCAGTTACAAAATTCACCTGCACTCTGGACTTTTCTTTCAACTGTCACTGAAACTATTTTGGCTTGCAAACATGAATTCGTAGTGGGATATTCTATTGCCCTCAATCAACCTATTGTTGTTGTTACCAGAGAAGGGATCCCAATTACAAAGATTGGCTAGACATATTACCAATGACATTACCACTAAAAGCATTCATTTTTCTGACATCTTATTTGCTAACAATAAATATAAATTATCTTGCTAACATACCCAGTTGGAGGTAGTGACATGATAGCAGTAAGTTCCTTCTCCTTGAACTCCTTCCCTCCTAATTTCTGTTTTGTTTACAATAACTGTGTTCATGTACTCTTACTCCTCCTTATTAATGCTTCTTCATTTCTTGGAGGTACATTAATCTTTTGTGTGTGTGTTTGTTTTCTTTCCCCCAAAAAACAGGGAGAGCAACAGGTGACCCAGAGGCAGCACTCAGGCCACAAGTGCCAGCCATTGACAGGGTGGCACAGATGAGGGCTAGAAGACGGCGGGAGGAAACCATAGACCGCCTGCTGGAGGAGATAAGAGCTGGAAGGGAGGCCATGGACACAACATTCCGACTGTTCCTTGAACAGCAGCGCTCATTTCAGAACAGACTCATCCGGGAGATGCGACTGGCAAGGCGAGAACAGCGTCAGGCTGCCGAAGTTGAGCTCCGGGCTCACCAGGAAGAGTGGCAACAGCAGAGGACTCAACGGATCCTGGACACAAACAGAACTGATGCTGAGATAGTTCGATTCCGCCAAGAGCTCAATCTCCTTAGACACAATTTTATAGATTTCTTTTCAGCAGCAAGATCTTTCCCCACAGAAACCTCTCCTGTGCCTGCCCAGGGGGAGAGTCCTGGCCCTTCTCGGTCACACTGGGAAGGTTGCACACCCAGAGCAACTGAAGTACAAGCATCTCTTCCAGGCCCATGGGTGCTCGGGGTGCCTTCAAGGGGGAGGAGAGGGAGACCAAGAAGACGTGGTGGTGCTACCATGAAGCAGGTCCACAGAGAGTAATTACCATGTGACTGAGCTAGTGCTTTTGATGGGCTGCTCATGGAATTGGTGCTATTCAACACTCTGCCTACCTCTTTTATTTCTGCACTGACTGTCAACCTCTGGTTTCTTCAACTTTTAAAAATGTACTTGAATACACTCAGTGTTACGGCTTGCATTGCTTTTTGTCTTTATGTAGCAATGGTCATTTTTATTGTATGCTTTCCAGTGATTGTGTAATTTTCTTCTTTTCCCTCAGTTTCTGCAATAAATTCTTTATCCACAGTAAATTTTGTCATATACCGGTACTTTAATGTCAGGTGACAGTGCACATAAATCTGATAGATGGGCCTTACAAATGTAAGTAGAGGCTGGAATCTGGTTTGCAGTTAGGCTCAGATGATTGATGGGAAGGGGTGAATGTCCACATTCAGTTACATGCAAGACATTCTACAATTCATTTAAATTTGCCCCATTATTTGAACTGTGCAATAGCAAATACATAACATTCTTGATCAAAAATCTTCATAAATATGATCAGCTTTTTGTTACTACATAAAAGCTGGTAAAATTGACTAAAATCTTAAATCCAAAGATCCCTGCAGTTAGATTACTGCAATGCATTATACATGGGGCTGCCTCTGAAGACTGTTTGGAAACCTCAGCTAGTACAGAATTCAGTGGCCAGGTTGCTCACCGGGGCCGGTTAGGGCTGAGCATATAAAACCAATTCTGACCTGACTGCCAATTAGTTTCCAGGTCCAATGTAAAATGCTGGTTTTGACCTATAAAGCCTTAAATGGCTCAGGACTGCAATACCTCAAGGACTGCCGCTCCTCATATGAACCAACCCAGATGCTGCAATCTTAATCTTAGGCCCTTCTTTGTGGGACCCCTGCATGAGAAGTCTCGAGGATGACTTCCTGTTTGTGGAATGCGGTTCCCAGGGAAGCTCACCTGGTGCCATTTGTATGGCACCAGGCAAAAACTTTCCTCTATAGCCAGGCCTTTGGTCTTTAATTATCCTTGGCCTTTTAAAAGTGGCTCTGCTGGTGTGTTTGCACTGCTGACTTCACCACTGCCTCTCCCCCTCTCAGCCTCTGTATGCTGCAGCGACTCAGCCAGAGGGAGGTCTGGTAAACGTCAAAGCCCCACCATTCCATCTTCTACTGTATAATGGGTACACAAGGTGGAATAAAAATTGAGAGTTCTTAACATAAAGTGACTTCCATACTGTATTTTAAAAGGTGCAGGGGCGACAGGCTTCTGAACAGTGGTTGCCCTGCTCTTGTCAAATCAGATTGACTAACGGGGGCTCCTTAGAATAACCTTCCCTGATCTGATGACCTCCCAGTGTAGTTGGACTACAACTTCTATCAGCCCCAGCCAGCATGGACCAGTGATCTGACTCCAAATAAGGCTGTTTCTTACAATCTTATGTAGCAGAACTGTGCCTTCTCTTACTGAGGTTTCTTCAGCGGATGGTGGAATGGGAAGGAGACACACACCTGACTTTCTGGCAAGAGAAGAACCTCCTTTCATTGTTGCCTCTTAGCTACTGCCTGCTACAAGCTGCATTGGTTATGGAGTGGAGATGGGCTAGTTCAGGAAATCAGATTTACCCTGTCCATTTTTATACACCTACTTGTCAAAAGAAGAGAAAACAAACCTACAGATAAAGTGACTTCATGCAATAATTCCTGTAGCACAAATGTAATCAGTTTTGAGCTATACATTGTAGTTTTGAGTTTTCAAAAGGTGATGAAAAGGACTGGTTCCATTTTGCAGGCTTGCTTCATTTTGTTGTGGTGGGACCTTGCATATTGTTGTCAGGCTTTAATACTCAAAAGATGTTTAACTTGTAGAAGCATGTGTTTATATACAAGCTATATTAGGCACATATTAGACTTGTGAGTTTGAATTCACTATTGCTATGCCAACATGCAGACAATTTAAAAATAGTTGGGACAGGTGACATACACATCAATCTACTGTTTTTCTTTGCCACTTTTGCATATTGAAGAAAAGTCGACTAATTTCTGTTGTGGCCATGAACCATGTTTGCATGCAATTTTTACTGTAATTGCCCAGCCTGGGTTCTGGTCAGTAGAGCCATACCACACTACAAATAACATGCATTTCTTTCTTTCTTTCTTTAGCTGCCAGCAGAAGATGAAATTTTATTACAGAAACTGAGAGAAGAATCCAGAGCAGTCTTTTTGCAGAGAAAAAGCAGAGAACTACTAGATAACGAAGAACTGCAAGTAAGAGAAAAAAAATGAAAATGTGTTTCTTAATCTCAGGTAAACAATTCTTGATCATTTTATCTTGCAATAGTTCCCTAACTTTTTGCCTCCACCCCCCTTTTTAAGAATTTGTGGTTTCTGCTGGACAAACATCAGACATCACCTATGATGGGAGATGAAGCAATGATCAACTATGAAAGCTTCCTGAAAGTTGGTGAGAAAGCTGGATCTAAGTGCAAGTAAGGGATCTATATTTTCAGGACTTACACCATTCTGCCCTTAGCTTAGAGTTCTGGATTGTCTTGGTCAACATTCAAATTGCAGGTTGTTATGACTTAATTTTTATTTCTCCCTATGTGTGCTTCTTTAAATTCGTAGGCAGCTCTTTAGAAGAGCTGTTAGAACACACGGGAACTTAGGAAGCTGCCTTATACCAAGCTTATTGGTCCATCTAGCTATGTATTGTCTACACTGACTGGCAGCTGCTCTCTAGGATTTCAGAGAGGGTTCTCTCCTCATGGCCTACAGACCAATTCAGCTATGGGGAGCAGTGATAAGAGCCAGGGGTGGCAGTGGCTGATGACTAGTGAGCCTGATAGTAGAAATCTATGGACTGGACTAGTGCAACAGTACTGCTGATACTGGTGGTGGTGGGCAAATAGTAACTCAGGAATGAGTTAAACCTTTCTACATCCCTGATTGCTCATATTCTACCTCATGGTAAAATTCACGTAGTTCTGCAAGGATATATTGTTGGTTGTCAGAAGGAAGTTCTGATGAAAATATTTGAACAGCTGCAAAGTGGTTGGAGGGGAAGTACCAATATAGGTAGCAAAATAAGTGGGTTTTTTGGCTGTGACCTTGTACACATTAGGGCAGCAGAGTGCTTTTATGTGTTTGACAGAAACATCCTGATAGTGAGTATAGGACAGCAGTCCTTGGCATATTCATGGCTTCTTACCAGAACTGAGGTGAAAGCTCAAGCCGGTCAAATAACAAGCAGATGACATGAGAGAGGTGTCGAAGAGGATACATTTTGCCAAGACTTTATGCTTGCAGAGCTTATTATAATATTTCTTCAGGATATAGCACCTTCTGAGGGGCTCTAACAATGTGAGCGTTCAATCCATAACCTGAAACCCAGTTTGACGGTGGTTTTCAATACTTCCCAGTGCAGCAGTGGTAATTGCAAACCCAGCCACATGGAAAGCCATACCTGTGGAATAGCTTCATGCTTGGTTCAGTAGATTTTTCACCACACTTTTGTTGTTTTTACCCATAGTTGTTTGCATGGTGAACATTTCTGGAACTGTGTTGGAAGTTGCTTTCCATAAGGATCTGCCTTCTGTTTCTAGGTGTGAATCAGGCCTAACTTTTTGCAAGGGGGGGGGGAGGAGGGATGCTGCTGAGCTTGGTTGCTCCAAGTTCATGTACTGTAATTCATGTACTCGAACTTACGTCAGATTAGCATTCAAACTAGGATGTGGCTCTGAGACATTTCTTAGGCTTTTGGTTAATTATTACTATTTGGATCAGGAATGAAAAGCAGTAATGAATTGCACCAACTAGAGTTTTTTTTCCAGAACTGTTGTTCAGTGTAGGTGGAATCTGTGAGCTTCTTAAGTGGGTTGGTTTCCTATTTGTGTCCCATGTTTCCATGATACACCCTTCCTTGCTCAGTCAAGGTACTCTCCCTTCCAAAGACCCACTCACACATACATCAGAGTCCCACAACATAATTATCAGGAAAATGTGTAAATTATGAAACTGACTGAACCTATGGAAGACTTACAGTGGCTCTGCAGAACTTCAAAATTGTTGCTTTTTATATTTCACAGGCAGTTCTTCACAGCTAAAGTCTTTGCTAAGTTACTTCACAACGATCCCTATGGAAGGATATCTATCATGCAGTTTTTCAATTATGTGATGAGGAAAGGTGGGTCTTTTTCTGTTTTGAATGTATTGTCATATTTTGTTTCACTTTGCCCTTGGCTTTCTTTGCCTCAAAACAGATTCTGTCATGTATCTGTATCTGTTTTACAGTGTGGCTATACCAAACGAGAATAGGTCTCAGCTTATACGACGTGGCTGGACAAGGTTACCTCAGGGAATCGGTAGGTGATGCATGTTCAACATGTCACCTGGCATAAACTGAAGTGCTTTTTCGTGCCTTGAATTGTGGGAATGTGTTTGGTAACCAGGTGTTTACATACAGTTATGTATGCAAACTAGAATGTTTCAGGTAAGCAATATTCTCCTTTAGTTGTTTCTTAGAGAGAGTGCAGTAGTCTGTTTCTACTTAACGCAGTTGGCATATTAAGTACCTGGTGTTCAATGAGTCTATATGATGTTCAGTTCCAAAGAATCACAGTTCAAGGGTTATCTTAACTGCTCTGTACTAGATAGGAGAATATTATTTGACAAAGCTTTGGTAACTAACCTGCATCTTGTATTGTGTTATGTTTGTGGCAGTGAAGCCTCTCAGCATGCACAAGCATCAGGAAGGAAGGGTATGTGGCATGAGAGTGGGATTCTTCTGGAGTGTTCACTACTGCTCGCTTGCTGCATCCTTACACCGCCTGTAGGAAGCAGCTGGAGACAAATGGTCCATTCCAGACCACTGTAAAGTACAGGATAAGTGTGAACAGCTGCAGCTCAAGTCATGGTGACACCTATACCTAGGGCTGCCATACGTTCAGAATTTCCCAGACATATGGGATTCGTCAGATGGGAATAGCGTCTGGGCAGAATTTCCGAAGATAGGTAAAAAAGTCCAGGGAAACCCGGGCGTATGGCAACCTGTATCGGAAGTGTTGCTTTTTTGGTGAATTTCTTGAAAAGTAGCTGAAAAACTTCATTTAAAAAAGATTTTGGGGGAAAAGGCGCTCTACAACAGGGGTCGGCAAGGTTTACCTCGCCTGTGCCGGTTCACTCCCGCGGAGATGCGATTTCCAGCGCTGCAGTTTAGCGCAGCACGTGGGGACTCACTGAGTGGGCGGCTCGGTTTGGGGGCGGCTCGTGGGCTGTTTAAACGACCCCCATGGGCCGCTTGTGGCCCATGGTACGCAGGTTGCCAACCCTTGCTCTACAACTGGGGGGGGGGGGGAAGCCTTTGTGTTCAGATTTTCACTTTTTGAAATGTGGCAACCCTACCTATACTGTATTCAGATATGTTCTTGTTTCATTGCCCAGGATTTAGAAAATTATATTCTGGAACTCATCCCCACATTACCACAGTTGGATGGTTTAGAGAAATCCTTTTACTCATTCTATGTCTGCACCGCAGTCAGGAAATTCTTCTTCTTTTTAGATCCTCTCCGAACAGGTAAGTTCAATTTGCTCCCCCCCCCCCCCGTCTTGATAATTAGATTTTAGTTCTACCTTCATTCTACCATCATTGGCCAGGTTTGGATGTCTATCTCCTCCCATTTACTGGACCTGTTGGGCTCTAAGGGAACTGCAGACCAGGAGCAGTGAAAGCAGAGCAGGGACCAGGCGTGCTGGGGCAGCCCTATAAAGCCCGCCTGCCCTGGGGGCAAGACAAGGTTCTGCTTGTATCTGCAGTTGCTTGTAGCTGCATCCATCTTCCCCCCACCGGCTGGGCTTACTGAAGTTAGGTAGACATTCAGTATTTTTCACTATGTACACCCAGAGGGGAGCAGAATAAGACTCCCTCCCCCTATATTGCAGTAAAACTGGGGCAAGTCTTGACCTAAAAGGCAGCATATGAATAACGTTTTATCAAGGCAAATGGAAATTGACAAAAAATACAAGCGAATACAATACATGAACAGAGTACTTTTTCTTTCTTGTTAAAAGTATATATTCATCTGAAATAATACTAACTTGGTCAATTAGTAAAATTATTAAATGTAATTATTTCCGTGTTGCCTGTTCCAGACTATATGAAGTGCTAATGACCAACGTTTTATTTAAAATTGATTAAAAATGACATTTGTTTTTCTCTCATAATTTTGGTTGACTTAAAGGTTTCCAAACATTAAAACCATTTCCTTTCATTCAAATAAAAAATAAAAAATAAAAAAAAATCCTTTCAGTAGCACCTTAGAGACCAACTAAGTTTGTTCTTGGTTTGTCCTTTCATTCAATCACCTTTGTCATGCTAAGTGGAAACTTTCTTGATGAAGCTCCTGAATATCCCAGTCATTAAGAAATAAGTGATTTTGAGGGGGTAAATTTGTTTTTTTTTTCCAGGGAAGATAAAAATACAAGATATTTTAGCCTGCAGTTTCCTTGATGACCTATTAGAGGTAGAGATTTATATTTATATTTACATTTCCTATTGTGTTTCCTCATTATACTTGCTGAATGCTTACTCAATATTTTCTTATTCAGTTACGGGATGAAGAACTTTCTAAAGAAAGTCAAGAAACCAATTGGTTTTCTGCTCCTTCTGCATTGAGGGTTTATGGTATGTACAAGAATTTGCATCCTCACAAACCAGCATTTCCCGCAAACATTTTTTATATTCCTTTTTTCTTTTCTTTTGTTCTGGCTATAATTTTACTTGGTACAAATAAACACCCTTTTGTCATAAAAGCAAATAAAAGCCCTTTTGGAATTGCAGCTAGGTGTCATGACACTGTAGTTTGTATATGCACTTCTTCCATGAGAGCATGTCATAAGGGCAGGGATCTAGGAGGCAAGATGGCAATCACCATGGCCGCGCAGAGCTCCTGAGGACTGCCAGCACCAACTGCACAGCCTGACTGGTCCCCGTGCTGCCAACACCACCTCGATCGGGGGGGGGGGGGAACTAGGGGTGCCCAACACGACAACCACAGAGGCCACACGAAGCCTCCCCCCCATGGCCTCAACGCCGCCAGGACCGGGAGCACCCCATTGGTGGCCCAGTGGAACTCTGAGGCCCAGAGGCCTCCGAAGCCAAACAGAAAACAAAAAGCAAAAAGAAGCCCCCCCTCCCCCCGCTGGACACTAGCTTGCCGCTGCCACCACCAAAAGAAAGAGGTAGGAGGGTACCGGGAAAGCCAGGGAGGCGTCGAAGAATCATGCAGCCTAGCCAAGGTCTGACCCTGAGCCTACCACACTGGCGGCGGGCACGAAAGAGCAGGCTGGGGCCCAGGGGGGAACCGTGTGCCAAAGACCACCCCAGGAAAAAGCAAACGCATCACAGGCCCGAAGAAGAAGAAGAAGATTTCTATTAATTTATATATATTTTTAGTTGTGTGTGTGTGTGTGGTTTTTTTTTTTAGAACTGTATTGGCGTCCATGCAGGAGGTCTGAACCATTGAAGGCCACTCCCTGGGAATCCCAAGGAGTCCCTAGTGCAGGATGACATCGGTTTTATGGATTATTAGTTTGCCAGCGGTGATCTTAGTAGTTTTAATTAGCTATTTAGTATGATTAAGTATTTAGCATATATTTATTTCTGTCTCATGTAAACCAGGGGTGGGAAACATAAAGGCTGTGGACCATAACTAGTGCTTCAGGGATGTATTATTCTATGCTGCCACCGTGTGGTAAGTTGCTCATAAGCAGCACATTTGAGATTCTGGAAGAAAGCAAGATTCATACCGTATTGTTCTATAAGTAAATGCAAGCTACCTAAAATCTTGTTCAAATCATCATTACAACTTTTTCATTCAGCCCTTACTTATACAGCTCTCAATCCACAGTGTTTGCTCTTAGCACACCTCAGATTTCAAAACAAGAATTCCTCTAGTTTATAAAGACAGCATTAATCTAGTTGTGGCATGGTGGGTTATGCTGCCCTCTTGTGCTCCTAGGCAGGAGATGCAGTCTTTGTCCATTAACTGGCAATCCACATCTCTAGTCATTTGACTACACAACAACAGATTGACACAACTACAGTTGCCACATAATACACCCGTTCTGCATTTGTAAGAACTTGATCGTTTAGTGTGGCAGCGCCTACACTGTGGAACTCCTTGCCTATTGAAATCAAGCAGGCACCTTCACAGTACTCATACAAGAGAGAGGCGCCAGCAGGCTTAGGGGCTTAGGGGAAAACCAAAGGTTTGCAGAAGTACAGAAAACCTAAAAGAGGGTCTTAAAACAGCTATTCAGAACTGCACATGTTTATGGCCATATAATGTTCAGTGTTGAGGGGACAGGGGAATGGCGTATCCTGGAAAAGGGCATGGCTGCCTGCCTGAAACCCTGAATAGGAGCACTCCATTCTGCAACATTTTGTTGCGGTCCCACTTGTAAATATTAAGTACTGTCACTACAAGACAACATGGCTTTATACAACCCCACTACCAACCATCTTCATTAGACAAAAACCCTGCCAATCTGTGCAGTTGAAATCAAGAGGTTCTCTTACTACAAACCTAAAAAGTTATAGTATGTTTGTTCACAAATCCTTTGTTATGAAGTGGCACAAGAAATTGTTACTGCATTTCCCTCACCCCCTTCTTTCCCCCCCCCCTCCCTGCAGGACAGTACTTAAATCTTGACAAAGACCACAATGGGATGCTTAGCAAGGAGGAACTATCTCGATATGGAACAGGAACTCTGACCAACGTATTTTTGGACCGGGTCTTCCAAGAGTGTCTGACCTATGATGGAGAAATGGTATTTTTCTCGTAGATGCATAATAGAAGAAATATCTTGCATTTCTTGTAAAGGCAAGGTTGTGGTGTTTTGGGTTTTGTTTTGTTTCTTTAAAAAGTTGGAACTTCTCCACTTTTTGAAGCCTATAACATTATATGCATGCTAACAAAATAGAATGAAGGCAAAATTCTCATGTGAATGGCAGCTAAAAACCCACACACTGCAAATTCATAACTTAGCAGCGAGCTGAATAAGAAATCTCATTGTGATAGGGAGGACAGTGGGCTCTTATTTACCTCCTATTGCCAAAAGCAAGAACAGCAAGTAACTTATAATTTGAAACTAACAAACAGCCTTGGAAGCACAAACATATAGCCACTAATACAGAATTCACATTTATAAAACCTTGCCCTCCTTGTCAATCAGCAAAGTGGCCATTGTCTACCACCCTAAGTTAAAAATACAGTTAGGTTATTGTTTAGAAAGCTGCTGCCGTGTTTTGAATAAAAGTGGTCCTTTTGGGGGGGAGAGCATTCTTACAAGTACATGCAGAACTGGAATCGGGTAGCTGAATTGGTGGTAAAAATAGAACAATGGGAAAACATAGCTTTTGTTTCTGTACACTATTTACAACAGGAGACCTGTGTTGTCGATAAGATATGCTGCAGCATGTTTCTTCTAGTAAAATGTATAGAATTTAGGTCACTAGGCCGTATGATGCATTTCAGCCAATGATTGACCAGCAAATTATTAACTGGCTAAATATTATTTAATTGCCTAACACATGAATTCAGCTTTAGTTGAACTAGAACAATGGTTGGCCATTAGAAGACTGTGATAGGCTGTTGTTCAAATGTTCATGGTTCATTTTGTTCAGACTAAGGGACAACCTCACGAGTAGTGCTGATAGAAATCTATGGGTATGTTGCCTATCCAATAAAAAAGCATGTATTTTCTGCACACTCTTTTTTTTCTCAGCAGCCATTTTCTGAGTCATGCTGTCTTTCAATGAAAACTAACTGCTCCCCTACAAGGAAATAGCCACCAATTATGTTCTGCTTGCAAAATCAATTTAGAAAGTGGACTATAATAAACATGATTGCATCTGCTTTTAGGACTATAAGACGTACCTGGACTTTGTACTTGCATTAGAAAACAGAAAGGAACCTGCAGCTCTGCAGTATATTTTCAAGCTGCTTGATATAGAGAACAAAGGATACCTGAATGTCTTTTCCCTTAATTATTTCTTTAGGGTAAGTCCCTTTTTGTAGAGGTAGGTCATTTTTTTGTACATGTGTTGTTACAGCCTTTGTGCCTCTACCTAGAGATCAGCAGGCAATTGCTTTAAACTACCAGTGTTTGAGGTGAGGTTTTTGTCAACTTTAAAGAAATATATAAATGTTTAAAACTTCACATTAAGAAAGGGAAATAATTCAGAATGGCTTTTCAGAGCACATCTTACATAAAGAAAATACACCACTGTGATTTTAATTAAATACCAGGTTTTGCCTTTTCCGTACAACTCTTCTTTTTAAGGTAATAGTCTTTGATGACCTCTAATGGCTAACTTCTATGGGATGTTAATATATTCTGTCTACCAGTAATAATGGATAAGCTGTGGTTCCTATATAATCAGAGGGCAGCTTTCATACAACAGCCTGCATGTTTTAGCAGGCTCTTTCTAAACTTACATTTTCTCATTGACTGGAACTCACTCAGATGATCCTGTTATAAAAACACACCTTTATGAACTAACCGTGACTATACTATTTCCAGCAAATAAGTACTTCATAGAGGATCACTGAATCAGCACTCACAGATCTGCTGATGCTAATATTAAGGCTTAGGATGTTACACCATTAGAGATACAATTTTAGCTCCCACATGATCTAGTAGAAATGTTTGTTAAATTTAAATCCCCTTCTCCTTTTTACAGGCGCTAAAATGGCTTTCAGGTTTAATCCTTTTTGTGTGTGTAGGACATGTCCTTTTGTGAATTTTGAAGATAAAATAGTGACTCCACTGTCATCCCACACAAGTATATATTTCATTCAGATTAAAGCAATCAGAGCAATTCAGTCTTGTTTGTAAAAGCTAACCCCCTTAATATTGATCACCTCCAATTCTGTGCCTACTCAACCAAAGTATTTTGCTGCTAATGACTCAGGAGTAGGATAATTCAACTAAAGGTTTAGAGAAAGAAAATCTGGAACACTTTCAAAGCTTTTACAATAAATGCTCTGCAGGTTTAAAATACATCCAGAGCTGTGTTCTTTTAGCAGCATGAAACAGATTAATTCTTCTATAACAAACATCAATTGGCCCTTCATCTTTCAATTATTTCTTCTTCCAGTATACACTTTATAGTTAGTCTCAAAGTTTGAGGCTAAAAGCCTATTTTAACAATGAGGCCTGCTGCTTGCTTCAGTTCTAATACTTTTCTTCAAAGTGGGCTAGAAGTTGGGAATTGTTGCACATAGATTGAACAGATGGTCAGCGCTTTCTGCTTTGATAGATCTGCAGAGAAAAGGACAGATTTCAGTCCCTGCCTACAGTTCACACATGGGGAATGAACACAGGCAGCATACCTCTCCAAACAGATGATGAAGGACAAGATTCTTAGCTCAGTGGAATGAGTTCCCAGCATCTGCCATCAAAGGATATTTGGTAGCAGGAGCTGAGCAAGACCTCTACCTGAGACCCTGGAATACTTCTAGCATTCTGGGGAGACAGTGCTAAATTCATAGCTGTCAAGTTCTCCCTTATTTTAAGGGAAATTCCATTATGCCAAATAGGCTTCCTCATGAGAAAAGGTAAAACTTGACAGCTATGCTAAATTATGTGCATGAATTAGCACATAGCAGCGTTATTTATTCATGTAACATCTACTCTGTTGGCTTTGAAAACATGCTGTCTTGTTTTCTGAACACGTTACACCTCTTTGTGCTGTTGCCATAGGCTATTCAAGAACAGATGAAAATTCATGGGCAAGAACCAGTTTCTTTTCAAGATGTCAAGGTTAGATTTCTGATCAAAATTTATTTGTATGCAGTAGTATGAGAAAGACCTGACTTTCAGAAATGAGAGAGTATGTTTATATGTACTAGGGGCAGTATCGTGGTAGAATGTTGATTCCAGTTAATGTCTTAATAGTATTGAATTTGGTACAATATATTTTTGAATGTTTTTGGAAAAAACAGTAATATTCTATATATCTAGCCTATAGGCAAACAGAACCTTCAGGGAGATAATTCTGTGGTATAAAGTACCGTACCAGGCCTAGAATGCCTCTTGCCTAAAAAATGTTAACAGGCAAATATTTCACATATTATCCATGTAATGTTAATTGGGAGTTTTTAGAGGATACTTTCATTTTGCTACTTTGATTTCTGAATCCACCTTGAAACTTGAATGGGAGAACTGATAGATGCTTGGACACATGCCTCATTCTCATCACCTAATGAATGGGGCTATAAATAGCAGCACAAGTGGAGGAAACGATAGCTGGTGGCCCCAAAACTCATAGCAGCCACGAAGGAGTAAAACCTCTACATGTAGCTGATTAACCAGAACTCTTTTGTCATGCCACCATAGATCCTTTTGCTATTTACAGGCAAATAGCTTGCCACCTTGGACAGTTTAAAGCAGCATGCACTTGGTGGCTGTGTGGTGTGTGTTACATTGTGTCAGTTGGAAATCATGAATTGATTTGTGAGGCAAGCTTTTTACTGCAAGTAGGTAAAGTCTTACCATGGTGTCAACAAAAATTACCTGTCCCATGCGAGACCCACTGTTGAAAAAGATCAACACTTGGGAGACAGCTGTCACATGGAGCAATTAAATGTAGCTATACATCTGCCCTTAGGTTAGTGCAGGGGTCGGCAAACTAAGGCCCACGGGCCAGATGTGGCCCACTGGGCTCGTTAATCCGGCCCGCGAACCTTGCGGACCCTGCCGCCCACTCAGTCAGCCCCTGCGCTAAACCAGTGCAGCGTGGAGGCCTCGCCGCGTGGGGACTGACTACCACAACGCTGCCGTGGCTTCGGATTGGCAGCAGGAAGCTCCTGCGAGTCCAAAGCCGCGAACGCCTCTGGGCAACGTCCTTCCTTCCAGCTGAGGCGGCTGCGTATGGTCAAGAGCTGAGGGGGAGGGAAGCAGTGGTGGCGGGGAGGCTGCCTCCACTGCCCAGGCCAGCAGCATGGGGTCTGCACCCGGCGGACCCCTGGCCGAGGCAGAGGACAATGACGATGCTGCCGAAGACAAGGCGGTAGCGGCAGCATGAATGGCGGTGGCAGGTCCTTTTGGGAGAGGGGGTCATTTTGGGAGGGCGAGTGCTTTCGGGAGAGGGGTGTCCGGCCCCTCACAATGTCTGAGGGACAGTGGACAGGGACAGGGGTTTGCTTACCCCTGGGTTAGTGTATACAGATTCTAAATTTAATCTAGGTCACTGCTATCCCCTCCAAAATGCATTTACAGGAGCTTATGACCATTGCTCCTTATGCTGGCTGCCAAGACAAAACAGGTCTCATTCTTAACCACTCAGTAATTTACTCAAACAGTGTGGGAGCAGCACTGTAATAAATAACTTTACTAGAGGAATTAACTGTGACTGTATTTTGAAAGCAAGTGTAAACACATCCTTCGTATATTGTTCAGTTTATACTCCTTTTCAGCCAGGATGTGCTTTACTACTAGAATTGAACACCAAAGCATGAGGCGAAAGTGAAATTGTTACTTAATTTTTTTTGATTTAAAAAAAAGTAAGTCCTGGTACTGGTGTGCAAACATTTTTATCCTATTTGACTTCCATTAAAGAAACTGTTAATTTTTGGTTGCTTTTTCTAGGATGAAATATTTGACATGGTGAAGCCTAAGGATCCTTACAAAATCTCTCTTCAGGACTTAATCAACAGTAGTCAAGGCGACACTGTCACTAGCATTTTAATTGATCTTAATGGCTTCTGGACCTATGAGAACAGAGAGGTTCTTGTAGCAAGTGACAATGACAACACAACAGATCTTGATGATACATGATTTAACAGGAATAGACTGTATCCATGGAGATCTGCCCAACTGATACAGTGACCCTTTAAAGCTGAATAATGTATTCATTACCCAAATAAATGAAGCTTCCATGTAGCTCCAGATGGACAAGTTTTGTATAAGGCTTGTGAGATGGATCTTTTCTGAAGCAAAAAATGAAAAGAGTATTGCTGTTTGTTGAAAATGTAATTAAACATTTACAGACTTTTCTGGTAAATTAAGTTTATTGAAATTATTCCTAAACCTACAAGCCACCTTCCAGTTTAGACAAATTACACCTGTTGGTATAATTTGGTCTTGAATACTCTTTTTGGTTTTGTACCGGGTGCATTGGCATTGCAAAAACAAATCATGTGCAAGAAAGAAACAAATCTCTGGGTCATTTATATCTAAGATATCAGATATATAGAACTGTAGTTACAAATGTGCAGCTCAATTCTTGAAAAAATACTATGGAAGTAAATACCTGTCAAATGGATAATAGTGAAACCTCCCTCTAAAACAGCATCACAAACCTTGATCTACTATAACAAGCCGTTGGTGTAAATGCTCATATGGTGTTAATTGTTCTAAGTGTTGCAAGTGCACAAAAATACAGGGCTTCAGAAGTCATGGGTGTGTCTCAAAACATGTCACTATCCTGTCAAAACATACCTCTGATGTTTTAATTGCATGCAGCCCTCCAAGGCCTTATCCAGGAGTAACTTCTGTGGAACGTACTTATAAGTAGACACATGATTACAGGCTTAGTAGGGTGAATGTATAGGCTTACTAGAATCCCAGGACCTACTACTGGGTATTTTAATGGCACCTGTGCCTGCTGCATTCATAGCAAAGGTTTGCTAGTCCTATAATAACAACTCCAAACCCAACTGATTTAAAATTATATTAAATATAAAATTTAATGCATTTACAAGAAAAAGTACCCACTTTCATACCATTTGCATATACTGAAAGAAATAGTAAAGGTAAGGCACAATGACTAGAAGAACCTCATGACAATAAGCCCTTCCTATTATATAAAGCAATAACATTTTTGGCGAGAAGTAATTATACAGCTGGGCACTCAAAAGGCTTAATAATTTACTGTGATGCCCTGAATAGATACTTAATATAGGCTTCACATAGTTTACAACTGCCATTTGGAATCTGAATGATTCTTTAAATCAAAATGGATGTTCCCTTTAAGATTAAAAACAAAACAAACAGAAGGTTGTGGTGTGCCATTTAGTTAAAGCTGTTCTAACATTCTCAAGTTAAGAAGAGCTTCCCATAAAAAAGAATAGTGTGGCAGACAAGACTTAAACACTTCCTTCTTCTCACATGCCTGATAGCGACAGTGAAGGAAAGGGCATGATCCATGAGGTGGTTCTATATCTCTGCAGTTTTTCTGGCTACTGCTGTGACACTTTTCCTATTTCCATACTACATGGCTTTGTAGTGCACAGTTTCTTTCTGACTCCTGGCTATTTTATATAGCTGCACAGCAAGCTTTTAAGAAAGTGACTCAAGACAGTGGAAGAAGTTATTAAAGTGTGTAACAACAGCCAAAAAAGGTTTTGTTTGTTTTGCATGATGTACTGCTTTCTGCATGCATCTCTTTGTGCCACATATCCACAGACATCTGGATCCTGTCCTATATCTGCAAAGTTTTGTGCTGCAGAATTTTGTGAGAATTAGTGTGGATTGTCCTCACAAAAAGGTTCATTATATAAATTAAATTGTCAGTAGTCCCTGGTCAGGGTGCCGACAAGATCCTTTCTAGCTAGAAAACCCACCCCTGTTGACATGCAGTAGGCAGTTCTCAAACTTATTTTCAAATATTTCAAATATAAAAATCAAGTTCTGTCACTGAAACAGTGTCTGTTTAACTCAGAATGAATAAAACACTGCAAGGGTATGCAAAATAATTTAGCATACCTCACTACTTTTGTTTTTTACTACACCCAATATTTAGAGCCATCATTTTATCAGCATACCATCTCCTATCCAGACTATCCTTCCCAACACACATAATAAAGTCAGAGATTACAATGTGAACTTACTCTGTATATTACTCTTACTCTTCCAACTAAGCAATGAGAACATGCTTTAGGGACCCCTCAACAGGACAGTCCTTTATGAGATTGAGTTTTCAGAAAAGTTCTTTTATACAGTTGTTTCTTTTAACAGGCATTAAACAAAGTCGCCTTATTTTAAACTATATGACTGGACACACACACACACACACACAAAAGTGACAATAAACTAAGTCACAAAGATGCCTTGTGAATTAGTTGCCATTAGTCTAAACTTTCACCTAGGTTTCAATAAGTAACATTATAAATGCAAAATGACCTTAAAACAAAAAAGCACAGTGATCAGTCCACAACTGTCAACAAGGCACCAGATGTTCAGGAAAAACATTTCACTTGTTCTGCATAGATAGATCACAGGACCAGTTATTTGCATTTCATAATCTAATAGGTTAAGCAAAATGTCTTAGCCTTTATTAGACAGATGTTGGCTGAAGAGACGTTGATATCTCTGACCATACTTTGAAATAAGTTACATTCCATTGAACATGCATAACAGAGCCTACAAACATTTGACAATTAAGAAATAGGGTGTGATAACCAATGTCACACAAGCAGACTTCCGCTCAAGCAGCAGGATTTCTCCTGCCTCTCTTCCCCACTACAGCCATTCAAAGCAGATTTCAGGAGCTCAGATTGAAGGGGAGGCTGGAGAAACCCTACTGCATGAACAGAAGTCCATTCCAGTGACAACCAGACACCGTTAGATTCTACCCAAAGAATTCTAATGCAACGTTCTCATTCTAAGCAGACACTGGAGTAATATCTTGTTTGCTTTCCTCAACAAGCGGACGATCTCCTTCTGTTTCAAAGTTGAGATTTACAAATGTACTACAGGTTGTAGCCTCTGGCTGAGCTGTATGGACAGCAGTCCCCTCTTGACTCTGGTTCTGCTGCTCTTGAAACCTTCTTTCTGCTTCTTCTGACATCTTATTCTCTTCCTCCTCTTCCTCTTCCTAAAAAAAACAAACCTCACATGTTGTAAAACCATCAGGACTCCATTAATTCATATATCCTGAGCATATTAATGTGTATCAAAATCATTTACCGCTGCCACGTTGTTGCTACTACTGCAGCATGTTAGTACTGCAATGCTCTTAAGTACCCATTCCAACATGAAAGGTCAACTTAACATTAGAAAACATTAATGCAATCTACATGCTTCTCAACAGAAAGAATGGCAATATTGTTTTGAAACAAAGTTCATTTTCTACAGATCAGCATTAAATATGGAAGCCTCTCATCAAAAGATTTTTTCATGTCTGGGAAATGGTAGTAAAACTATCAAAGTAGCCTCTGAACAGAAGTTGGGATTTGCAACTTTAGGAACCAGTTCTTCCTGAAGCATTACCTTCTGAAATACAAAGAAGCATTTCTTCTGCTTCAAATGTAAATTAGAGGGTAACACCCTTAACTTCCTCTTACAAAGAAAAACAACTAATACAAATTAGAATATCATTTGAATTATAAATCAGATGTATGGTAGTGGTTTCTCAGTTTTAATTGATATCCCTCACCATGTAATTCCTTCCAGTGTAGCAAACTATTTCCTATTATATTAGGCCAACGTAGGTTAAAGTCAATTTGAAAAGTACATACAACAAAGCATGTTTTCCTGAAGAGATTGCATCTGGGATGTACTCTTAAGTTTCCCATTTTAAAATGTCCTGTCAAATGGACTTAAAAGGGAGAGTGAAAACAAGTTACCGGTAACTACAGAATAAAAGGTGTTGACATTGATAGATTTTTAGAGAACTAAAATATGACATCTTTAAACCATTTTATATTAAGAAACCAGACTATTATGCAGTACATTTTAGTAAATCTGTTTGTAATTCCTACACTGTTAAAAGGGTACAAAAAGGCACACACCTCTTTCTTCATTCTGTAGTATTCATCTATGGCATACTGGTATTTTGGCGTACTGATTCCCAAAACAGAGGCAATCTTTTCACCAAGGAAGTCACACGCTGAATAAATAAAACACAGTTATGAATGTTGCAGCCTTACCAAGCAAACTTGTGAGCAGTTTCCCATTAGCATTCTGCATCATCTTACATTTATTTATTTGAAGAAATGATTATATACCACTGTATCATAAAAATTTGAAACATTCACAAAGCAGCAGGAAGGGGTCCCCCCACCCATTATTCTACTTCCTTAGTTTTTGTGTCTACTTGTACAAGCCAAAACATGAACCACACAAACTATGGAAACGAAACCAAATAAAAAGTGACAGCACAGACCAGACAATAAAAGACTACACCCTTTACACCCAAAACCTTACAGAGTGAAGGTTGTTTGGGCTTTTCATGAAAATACCCACTAAAAAAGATTGCTGTAAGTTTAAATTTTCTCCAAATGTACCTGAACAAGGATATTCCAACTCCCCTTTTAGTGCTTTAACACCAGGACCAAAGGTGTTTCAGTGGTAAACTAGATGTATAAAACAAAAGATGGCAAGATGTGTCATCGCTGCACAATGGGTCACTGCGCTAGAGCTGCTTGAGCTGGCCTCCTCCTTATACTTATCTGCTCTACAGTCAAGTGAAGAAGCCACAATCGTTCAGCTCAGAGTATGTATAGCTTGCAGGCATCAAATGCTGGATGAGCGGGTGTACACACACAACCCGAAAAAGGGCAGGGGAGACTACCACAAACTTGCCCTTTTACTAAAAGCTTTTCATCATCCTAAGTCTGTCCACAAATTACACACATGTCTTCACATAATAACCTGTTGGTCAATGTGTGCAACACTTCTCTTGTGACTTTTTAATACTTTTTAAAAAAAATACCCCCCATCTGTCCAATTCCCACCTGAGACACTCCCCAGCCCCGTGACTTCTTAAAATGATGGAATAAACTGAAGGAGGAAGCCAAGGAGAACAGTCAACAAGAAAGGAGGTCATAACATTAATTGCAATAAATGGTTATCTAATTTTGTACCCTAGTGCTGCATCTTTTAATCAACCTATAAAACAGAACAGAAGGCATGTGTAGAAAATGAAGACTGGGTTTCACTGTAATATGTTTTTCAGAGTAATATGCCACCCACTCATGTCAGACTATAGCGAAGTGTAGGCACTGAAATATGCAGCACTAGACATACTTATGTGAGGAAAAATAGTATTCAGTACTTCCTTTTAAACTTTTAAGAAAACACTGGATAAACCAAGTAAATGGGAGCTTTCATCACTTCACTAGACTTCCTTCTGCAGGTTAAGGAATGATTTGGGGTTTTGCATATCAGTAACTCACTTTCATGCAGTGACGGAGGAAGGCTCCGCAGTACCCGGGGTGGCAAAGGAAGCGCCTGGGGGCGGGGCGTCGTGACGTCACAATGTGACGTCACAGCGCCCCACCCCCAGGGCGTTTCTGGGAGTGCCGCCGCCGCTTCTGCAGCCCCCTTTTAAGCTGAAGAGCCCCCTTTTAAGCTCTGTGGCTCAAAAGGAGGCCGTGGAAGCGGCGGTCCGACGACAGAGTGCGCCTGCGTGAAATGTGGCGCAGGTGCACTCCGTCGTCGGGCCGTGCGCTGCCGCTCCCTGGGTGACGGAGCGGCAGCGCGTGGGAATGGTGGGAGGGGCTGCCGCTTATCACCCCCACGCGCCGCCGTTTGCTCCGTTGCCCCGGGAGCAGCAGCACCGCACACACCGTGCGCTGCTGCTCCCGGCGGACGGAGTGAGCGGTGGCACGTGGGGGTGATAAGCGGCAGCCCCTCCCACCATTCCCACACTGCTGGTCACCCCGGAAGCAGCAGCACTGCACGGACGGGGTGCTCGCTCAGCCGTGCGCTGTTGCTCCTGGGGTGACGGAGGGAGCGGCAGCGCATGGGAATGGTGGGAGGGAATGGTGGGAATGGCTGCTTGTCACCCCCACCCTCCCCTGTCACCCGGGGCGTACTGCCCCCACCACACACCCCTAGCGACGCCCCTGCTTTCATGGCTTCCTTTCAGTCCCATACCACTTGTCACTTCATTATAACTTATTTTGTTTTCTGTTGTTCTTAGACACAGAGAGACAGAGAATACATACATACCTGATAGTGTTGATGTGGCTACTCTTAGCATCTGAAACCACAAATAGGGCCCCCAAGTTAGTGTTGCCTGCAATAAATACAGGTTAAGTTCATTTATGTTACACATCTGAAAGACTTTTATTTTATTTCATGTGTCTCGCGTAAGTTGTATCCAATGGTGGTGTTAGGCAAGGGGAAGTACTTCTGCTTGCACAAGCGGAGCATCCAATTTTCATTGACCCCTCTTCATAGTACAGCCCTCTGCAATAGTTCCCATACTGTTCCCAACCCTCAGGAGCAGCTTGCCAGAGGGAGTGATGGGCTGCAGTGTGTAGGGAGAATTGGTGGGATTCAGTTGTCCAGCCATGCGTGAGCAGAAGTGCTTCCACTCGCCTAAGGCTATCAATGAATGTAACGCCGAATGTCTTTATTGGTTGACTTGGGTATAACAAGATCAACACCACCAATGGAAATGGGGGAGAAGCAGGAAAAGTGACCTGAAAACATGCTGCCCTCATCTCTTCACCATACCTTCCTCTAACATTTTAAATTGTTTATCACGGAGATGAATTTCAGTTGCTAAGCTGCCAAGAACAGGGCCTTTTTGTAGTGGCACCCACCCTGTATATTGTAGAATACCCACCCTGAATATATTTGGTTGGCAACACAACGCCTTATAAATGTTCACATGAAGAAATTATAGCTCTTCCAATCAGATAGAAAATCATATTACTTATATCCTGTGCTTCTGAATATATGCATAAATGTAGAAACATAGAAAGCTTCATTAAACCAAGTCAGACAATTTGTCCCACTTTCCCAATATTGTCTGATGGAAACACAGTGGTCCATGTGTAGCAGCAAAACCAGACACCTTCATTTGCTCCACCTGCAGTAAAACATGTCTCTCCCATATTGGTTTCTCCAGCCACAGCAGGCGCTGTAATTCTCCAACAGTTTGACCTCACTCCCCAATGGCACACACTTCCATTGTCTCCCGAAACAGACAGATGCCAACAACCTGCACATGCTAGGAATTGAACCTGGAACCTTCTGCATGCAAAGCATCTGCTCTGCTCTCACTTCCTCTATTCTGCAGATACAATACTTAAGATGGCAATAGCATTTAGGAGCCAATTTGCCATTGCAAATGCAGAATTTGCCACACCAGAAAGTTTACAAAAATGAAATCTTGATATATATCTGACATGCATTAACAATGCAAGGAAGTAAAGCTATAATTATCCTGTTTTAAATAAAAATGCAGCGTAAAACATGAACCTTTTCTTCTTGGTATGTTTCAAAACTAAAGCTATATTGACACAAAGATTGGCTAGTTCAAACCTTACCTGAAGGAGAAGAGAAGAAGAGTTTGGATTTGATATCCCGCTTTATCACTACCCGAAGGAGTCTCAAAGCAACTAACATTCTCCTTTCCCTTCCTCCCCCACAACAAACACTCTGTGAGGTGAGTGGGGCTGAGAGACTTCAGAGAAGTGTGACTAGCCCAAGGTCACCCAGCAGCTGCATGGGGAGGAGTGGAAACACAACCCAGTTTACCAGATTAAGTCTACCACTCTTAACCACTAAACCACACTGGCTCTCATTTAATGGCCCTCTATTTAATTATCAGAAACTGATAATTAAATACAAACACTTTAATCTATTCTGGGTATTGATCAAGTCCTTAAATGATGGGGTCAGAATCTTAAGAGCCCTGCATGTATGCCCAAGCACTTTCTGAATTTCTTTTACAACTGCAACTATCTACCCTGCAGGAAGGCTTTCCAAGGGTCCCCCCCCCCCCAAGCTTTCTGGCAGGGCTTTTCAGGGAAGGGAAAATCCTAATGTGTGAGTGGAACTACTACTTACAGCAATTGTAAATATTCAGGACCCTTAGAAGCAAACTGGTACTTATGTGGGGTTTACAGAAAAAGGCAAGAACAAATGTTAACAGACTTATTATTCAATGTTCTCAATGCTCATCTGCAAAAACCAAGGTATCTTTGAAGGAAGAAAAATGCACATTTGTATTCTCTGGCCCATTCTGGTGAAACAACAGTTCACAGGCTGAAAACTTCCTCCCCCCCCCCCATGCCACAAACTTCTATATAGATTCATTTGTTGTTACTCTTTTTAGCTACCTATGTAGATTTTTGGGCATAGTCATAGGCACAAGTCATAGGCAGGGGTAGGTGAATACGTACTTCTGATTTAAAAGTGCAGGCTTTGAAATAAGTCTGTATTATTAAAGCTATGGTTTCAGACCAGAAGTAAACCATTTTATTTTAGGTTCTGCGTATATTTGTAAAGAAGCCAACACCAGCCAAGTTCCATTTTTTAAGGCTGCTGCGTTTCCATTAAAAGTCCTAATATGTCAGTTCACCAAGGCAAATTTAATGAGCAGGTGCTAGTCTTTGTAAATGTACCCTTTTATACCACAACTGAAATAATAAGCTATCAACATGGCACTGTCAGAAAACAGACCATTTATTCGTCTGTATAGATATCCTACAGCATTTTTGCCAAGGCACCAGAGCTCAGCTGGGGATATTCTTTTTCTATGCCTCATTTATATTGCTGGGGCTCACACAATATGCCACAGGTGACAGCAATCCTTTCTCAGCTGTACCACAATATGATGTTTCGGCACTTGTTGAAGACCTATTTATTTGTCCTAACATTTGCTGGTTTTCACTGCCAAGCTTCAAGTGTTATATTTTAAATTAATGTTTTCAACTGTGTATTGATGTATTTATGATTTTAATTTACTGTTACTTTATTTTGTATATTGCTCTGCAACTCTAGAGTGAAGGGCGTTATACAAATAAATAAATAAAAACATTTATCCTATCAAATAATACTATAATGAAAGCAAGTTATGCAGCAGAAGATGGTTCTACTGTCATTTCATTTTAAATTTGTATAATAAAATGTCACACAAAGAAGGCTTATGATGTGTACTATGAAGCTGTAAAAGGATGGATTGTTTTTTGCAGATTCTATTCCACTATGCTTTGGACACAGTTGCATTCTGCACTCCAGCGTCTTTCTTTCTCTCTCTGCCTTCCTTGCAACACAATGCAAGTCAATAGTACCTCTCTCTGTTCTGAGACAGAATTGCTATTCAGATGCGAGATCTTGGCCTAGTAATAGGGCATGTCTAATGTAAAATTAATGGCATTCAGTAAAATATTTCCTTCTAGAAACTGAGTAAACACAAAGCAACAAACCTGAATTGTACTGATGATGTTGACCTAGTTGCATGTTTATTTCAAACAGCACTTTGCCCCTAAATATATTGCAATATTCAAGATTTCTTACAGAAGCAGTTGAACATTTTAGTGTCTGTTTGTATAAAAAATTCAGCCCTGGGAGGGCCAAACAAGACCAAAACAGGATATGAGGCACTGTGTTGAATATACAACATAGTATATTTAGGCCAATACGTAGCTGAAAAAAGAAAGCATCCTTTATTCTGCACATGTATTCTCTGAAATGCACAGAAGTAATTTTTTTTGTATGCTTTTATGGAATAACCACTAGCACAAGGAACCTATGGCCCTCCAGATGCTGTTGGACTCCAACTTCTATCAGCGCCAGGAAGCATGACCAATGGTCGAAGTTGATGGGAGTTGCATTCAACAATATTGGGAGGGCCAGATGTTTCCTACCCCTGTCTCAACCATCCATCATCACCACAAATCCAGAAAAGAGGGTTGGTTAAACAAAACTGGCATGCCAAACAGAACACTTAACACCCCTCAGGATACAAACAGAAACCTGGGTTCGTCTTGTTTAAATAAACACATACACTTCTATAGCACACTCAAATATTCAAAACACTACAAATATTGGTTTCCATTATGAGTTTCCACTTGCTTCTACCCAATTTTTATCAATTCATCCCTCCCGCTGCAGTATCTCCAATGCCCATTCTTCACTTTTCAAGAATGTTCCCAAAACTAAGGAACTGCTTTTTGGTGTATGGGGGAGGAAGAGGGAGAGAAAACTCCATTATGCAAGCAGAGTTTCATTTGCGCTACTCTGCATCCAAGCCATTATCTCAGTACAGTTGTACCTTGGAAGTCGAATGGAATCCATTCCGGAAGTCTATTCGGCTTCCAAAACGTTCGGAAACCAAAGCGCGGCTTCTGATTGGCTGTGGAAGCCCCGTCAGACGTTTGGGTTCCAAAGAACATTCACAAACCAGAACACTCACTCCCAGGTTTGTGGTGTTCGGGAGCCAAACGTCTGAGTACCAAGGCGTTCAGGATCCAAGGTATGAACTGTGCAAGGAAGGTCAGATTCATTTCCCTATTTCAGATGTGGGTGGGGTGGAGGGTTGTGGCTAAAATACAGTGGATGCTCAGGTTGCGAACGTGATCCATGCGGGAGGAATGTTCGCAACCCGCAGTGTTCACAATCTGCAGTGCCGGTACTTCCAGGTTCGGTGCAAGCGCAACCCAAAAAAACATAACCTGCAGTGTTCGCAACCTGAGGTATGACTGTAGTTCAGGTTGTCTAGCGCCATATTGCAAGTTCATTGGCCAACTGTGACAGAGGCAGATTTAGGGACCGTGACCAATTCAGGCTCACTGGGCACAAAGCCCACAACAACACTGCAGCTTTGATTTAGAATGTAGCATAAGAGGGAGGGGTGCCAAACATTGGCATCGCTAAAATTTGAGGCCCCAAGGTCCACCACTGACCAAGATCTGAAACTGTACAGGCCATTTTGCATGCATCCAATTGTGGTGCAATTGCCAACACAAAGGTCATTTTGGACCCGGAAGAGGGCAGAACAGGGGTGGGGCGGAACGGGCGCAGAACAGGGCATCACAGGCTGGGACAGGCTTATGCATGCTCCACCAATGCGTGTGGGGGCTAGGAATGGAACTTCCACACAAAATGATTGCTGCCTATACAGTGGTACCTTGATTTACAACCATAATCCGTTCTGGAGGTCCGTTTGTAAACCAAAACAGGTTGTAACCCAAGGCGCACTTTTGCCAATGGGGCCTCCAAAAAAAAATGGTTCGTAATCCCAAAAAAGGGGGGGGGGGTTGTAATCCAAAAAAAAAGGTTGCAAACCAGGACACACACTTCCGGGTTTGACGTGTTTGTAATCCAAAACGTATGCAAACCAAGATGTATGCATACCAAGGTACCACTGCATTTTTAAAGACAGCACGTTATGACAATTAAATAGTCCTCTTCCTATGGAAAGAGATTTCTCAGAACAGGATAAACATAAGAGTTAACAGAATTTTATTACTCCATTTGGGTAACATTATGAATCATGAAAAACAAACAAATTTCAGAAACAAACCTACTGGATCAACAGAAGGCAAGAGGTCTTTTTTCTCCTGCTGCTCATCCTCCTCTTCATCTGTGCTGTATTCTTCCATGGTTTCTCCACTTGCAAAGTGGATGACCCTTCTTGGAATTTTCTTCTTTTTTCCGATGACTCCAAGTTCCACATTCTCAAAGCCTCTATCGCCATTTACATGCAACTGAAATAAGAGAGGGCAACTTGTCAGTTGCAAAAATGCCCACATGATGAAGGATAGAAGACAGGCCTGTTAGGGAAGTTTTTAATGTTTGATGTTTTATCATGTTTTTAATATTGTTGGGAGGTGCCAAGAGTGGCTGGGGAAACCCAGCCAGATGGGCAGGATATAAGTAATAAATTTGTTGTTGTTGTTGTTAACAATAATAATCATAATAATAATATTGAACAGCTTTACAGCAAGTTCAACTTCTTTGCAGACCACCACTAAAATATTCTTCCATAAATTTTACAATTACATTTTACCCACAGCTTGGGGACAGAGGGACGTCTAATTTTAAAGGAATTTTATGGAATGCTTGTAAATTGCCTTCAGACATGTGTGAAGGCACTTCATAAGTAAATATAAACACTGCCATATGTTGTTAAATGCCTATCTAAAATAACCATTATTTCCTGATCACTTTGTTTTCAGTGTTTTTTCATCTATCCCTACAATACATCTGGGAGGCAAATCATTCTTATTTTGAATTTGCAGCTAGTAAGTGAGGTTGTGACACAACAAATTTGCTCAAGGCTACCCAAGCAATCCCTGACTGAGCATCTTTGCTCCTACAGAGGATGAGATGGTTGGACAGTGTTCTCGATACTACTAACATGAGTTTGGCCAAACTGCGAGAGGCAGTGAAGGATAGGCGTGCTTGGCGTGCTCTGGTCCATGGGGTCACAAAGAGTCGCACACGACTGAACAACTGAACAACAACAAATAAACAAAATGTGTATCATGCCAATTTAAATTTTTCCCTTTGTTTGTATTTAACATTGAGCATCCCTTCTTTACAGTTGCCACTCAAGCATTAATATTATTAAATATCCATCAGTGTTTTTGTAGCCAAAAGTATACAAACTAAAGCTTTATGAACTATTTAGCCTTCTAAGGTACTTTTTTTTAAAGAGCATCCTTTACATGTAAGGCAACTGTTTGTCACTGCTTTTGCCAAGTTTTCACAGGTGAAAGTCAAAGCCTGTCCATGTAATATTAAACAGGCTGATTTGTAACAGGTATCTGCTTACAGGAGGAGCTCGAAGAAATCAGAACAGCTGATATATGTGTGAAGTACAAAGGCAATATCAAGGCAGAAGGTAGATGGTGCACATAATAATTTGATGAATAAATGGTATTTGTAAATTTATTCATATGTGTATGAAAAACAGGCTACTAGTTAATTTATTAAATGCAAATGATGACATTATAACTACTAAAAATTCTGGATCTTGAAGTCCTGTAAAACAGAATGGATTAGTCCTGGATTTGTGAAAAGTTAAGGATGAACTGTTTAACCGGCTTCACTACAAAATTCTTTTCAGATCGTGTTTTCACCAATAAAATAAGCCTAGCAGTTCTACACGGGAATTAGCACAATCCTGTTATCATGAAATAAAGATGTTCCGGTGCTTTAAAAGACAGAACCGTGTTCACTCCTAAAGCGTTCAGATGTGACACTGCTGTGTTTGATAAATAAATAAATAAATAAATAAATAAATAAATAAATCAGCCTTTTTGGAACTGCTGAGAATCTTTTTGCCTGTAACCAGCTTCTTCTGAAAAGATGGGCAACACCTCCAGCCCACAGGTAACCAGAGACTGGATAGCATTCTCTGCAAGCGATGCTGCTATAAAAGTGTAGGCAATCTGAACGACAGCATTTAATCAACTACACAAACCCCTCTTTACAACCTTCCAAGGTTCCGCCGATACTGAACCGGGTCCTAACCACACCCAGCATCATCACCACCAGGAATCACAAGACTACAAAAAAGAAGCGCGATTGGCACGGGGAGGGGGAGGGAGAGGAAGCAGCAGCAGCATACAAATAAGTTGGGGGGAAAGCACATCGCCCACAGGCCAGGTCGTGGCTGCAAATAAAGCATGCGCGAGTTGCACATTTAGGGAAATTGTAAGTGGTTTCCAAGGAGCGATGGAGGAGCCGCCTTTAAACGCTTTGCACGACCTCCATAGGACAAGACACCAAAGGCTCCCCTTAGCAGACCCTGTTTGTGAGGAAGGCAAAGGCTGCAGCGAGGAAGGGCGCAGCACACCCCCTTGCGCCAAGCAAAGGAGGGCAAGGCTGCCCCTTCTTCTCCCCTCAGCCCTCAGACAGGGCGGAGACCGAGGCATGGCGAGAGACGGGCTGAAGGTGTCATGGAGGAGGAGGAGGAGGCTGGGTCAGGTGAGCGGCTTCCCCCACCGCCGCCGAAGAGGCTCCCTAGACGGAGCGGCGGGGAAAGAGACTCACCTGCTCTTGCTCCATGGCGAAGGCGGTGACAGCGACGGCGGCTGGGGCGCAATACAGAGTGATGGCGGACAGCCCCTGCTC
Organism: Lacerta agilis; assembly: GCF_009819535.1. Taxonomy (NCBI): domain Eukaryota; kingdom Metazoa; phylum Chordata; class Lepidosauria; order Squamata; family Lacertidae; genus Lacerta; species Lacerta agilis. The sequence goes on from NC_046312.1 coordinate 32,272,324, forward strand.
CATACTCCCACCGCCCTCAGCCCAGCCTGAGGGAGACTGGCAGCAGCGGGGCTCGCGCCAGGCCGAACCCTCCTCCTCCTCCCGGGCGGAGGCCCTGGGAAGTGAGCTCATAGAAAGGCCGGCTCCGGCGGCCCCGCCCTGGCTCGCCGGTTGCTAGGAGACCAGGAAGAGCCCTCTCGCTGAGGCCCTCTAGCGGCAGAGGAGGCGAGGGCATCGGTAGATGCGGCGGCCTAGCTTCTCTCTGCCACTGCCAGTGGGCAGGTGTGTGTCCTCCCCCCCCCCTCCACGGTTCTTCGGTTAGGGGCAAGTTAGGGCTCAAGGACGAGGTAGCCTAAGTGCCATCTGTTGTCGGGCGTCCATAGTTTGTGAAGCTACAGGAAACAATTTTTTAATAAAAAAAATCTTTATCCATCTCCTGCATGGACTCCACTTGCTGGACTCCAACTCCCATCATCCATTGTTGTTGGCTCTGCTGGCTGGAGCTGATGGGAGTTGGAGTTCAGCAGCTTCTGGAGGGCCACAGCTTCACCCACCCTGCTTAGCTGTACCAGTGATGGCCAAACTTGGCCCTCCAGCTGTTTTGGGACTACAACTCCCATCCTCCCTAGCTAACAGGACCAGTGGTCAGGGGTGATGGGAATTGTAGTTCCCAAAACAGCTGGAGGGCCAGGTTTGGCCATCACTGCTATAGACTATTTGCTTGACAGGTTGTATGGTCGTATCATGGATTTTTTAAAGTTGCAGTTTCTGCATTGTAAGGGGATTGGACTAGATGAAACGCCCCCCACCCCCAGTAGGGTTGCCATACTTTAAAAAAAATGAAAATCTGGATGCAACAAAGTTGTTGAGCTAAATAAATTTTAAAAAAAGTTTTTGAACTATTTTTAAGGAAATTCCCTAACATACACACTTCTGACATGGGTTGCCATACGTCCTGATTTTCCCAGACATTGAAGTGCTTTCCGCCCAGGCATATAGCCACCCCACCCCGGGATACATTGCAACTACAATTCTATCATATATATTTTTTTAAAAGTTTTTATTTATACTTTTCAAACTTATGGAGTCATTAATTATACAATCATTTTAACATTTCAAGGTTTGACTTCTTTACCCCTCTTTCTGCAGTTCCTTAAATTTATTTTTTAATATCTTCTGCATATCCAAATTCATTTAATTTGCTCATTTAATTATCTACTTTAAATATATAGTCATATGAAACTGCTAGTTATTACAGTAATCCTGCCAATATTTTTATCTGTTTGCAATTTATCTGTAAATATTCAATAAACAATTTCCATTCTTTTGTAAAAATAAAAAAGCTTGTTATCTTTATTTCTTATTCCCCCGGTAATTTTTGCCATTTCTGCATATTCTGTACGTTTTTGTATCCATTCCTACTTTGCTGGGACTTCTGCTTCTTTCCATTTTGGGGCAAGTAGCATTTTTACTGCTGTTGTCGCATACATAAATAAATTTCTATAGTTTAGGTAGTCCTGTCCCTATAATTCCCAAAAAGAATTATAGGGAATTACAATTCTATGATTTTTGGACAGTCTCACACATTCTTAGGATACTGTGGAGTTAGTAGTTCGGGGAAGCAGGGTTAGGGATCTCAATGGGAAATGCTGGAGAGGTTTGGAGAGCCAGGTGTTGCATGATGGCTGGAGTGCTGGGACTATGACCTTGGGAGACCAGGCTTCAAGTCCTCAGCTATGACGCTCCCTAAGTGAGGCTGGGCCAGACACTGTCTCTCAGTCTAACCTACCTCAGAGAGTTGATGTGAGGAGAAAATGGGGAAGAGAGAACCAGGTTGAGCTCCTTGGAGGAAAAGGTGGCATATAAATGTAATGATAAATATAGAATGTTCAGCACTTCACTAAGCTAAATAGCTCACAGTTCTCTGGGAGAGGGGAAGGAATTACATAGTAGTAAAAAATCAATATAAATTATTTGTGTAAGATATGCCTCCTCAGACATCATCCTTCAGACATCTCTTTCAATATGGAAAAAGTGGGTGGTGTGGCTGTGGGCAGAAGCAAAGAATAGCAGAATATACTCTGATGGGGCTAAAGAAAGTTTTGCGCAGTGATTTGTGGAGGCAAAGTAATGGCATTTGTCCATCACTGCACCCTTTAAAAAAAGCTGCTGCATTCTTTCACCTTCACCAGTTTCGTTTCTTCACAACAGCAGAAATGCTGCTTACAAACCTCATAGGCAGCCCCTCGTGCGCAGCTGTATATATGCACTTCACACTGAACCCGAAAGTGTCCTAGAAACGCCATAAAGACATCACTGAAATATCAGTAAAAGGATGGAATAGGGGTGGGGTGGGGCAGAATATGGTGTTTGCAGGCCTTTTCCAATGGGATTCAATTACAGTGGTACCTCTGGTTACGAACTTAATTCGTTCTGGAGGTCCGTTCTTAACCCAAAACCGTTCTTAACCCGAGGAGCGCTTTCGATAATGGGGCCTCCTGCTGCCACTGCGCCGCTGGCGCGCCATTTCTGTTCTCATCTTGGGGCAAAGTTCTCAACCCGAGGTACTACTTACGGGTTAGCGGAGTTTGTAACCCAAAGTGTTTGTAACCCGAGGTACCACTGTATAAGCGATTTCACCAATGAGCGTACACAGGGTGATGGTGCCTGTAAAGTAGTTTTATGAGAAAATAGGCTATTTCATTAGGTACATGAAATACGGTAGCAGTTTTAATGCAACAGTTGCTAAACAGGATTGAGACAGAAGAAGCAGCCTTCTGCTGATTCAAATCACTGAACAATTTTATTCAGTATTTTCTACACTAACAGTGGGTGTCCATAATTTCAGGCAGAAGTATTTTGCAGCCCTTCCTAGAGACACAAGATTGAGCCTGGGACCTTTTGCATGCAAAACCTGTGCTCTCCTACTGAGCTACAACCCTTCATCTTTCTTCAAAGTCAGTCAATTTAGCCATGAAGCTCACCTTGGGCCAATCACTGTCTCGGTCTCATGTGCCTCACAGGGTTGTCATGAGGACAAAATGAGGGGCAGATGTATGTATACTACACCTTGAACTCATTGTAGGCAAGTTGGTATACATGTGTACTAACACAGATTCACTTTATACATGTAGTTTTTCTGCACAAAATGTAAAGGTTTGACTTCCAGTGAGCCCAGCGGTTGGAGGACTGCAGATGCCAACTCTTCAGGATGATTTTGGCTTCTTGCTTAATTTTGTGGATTCATTAGCAAGATGAAAGACAGGAAAATTAGTCCCTACCCAGCTTAGAACTGAATTTATCTGATTTCCCAGACACTAAGGTTAAATCTATACTTTTAGAGTATTTAGGTATGGGAATCCTACTTTCACATAATCTTTTCTGTATTCATACTACAGAGTATGTAGCGTTAGTCTCCTGTAGTTCTTATAGCAACTGTTTCCACCACTACAACCTCCTCCCACATAGTAGCAAAAGTACAGTAGTTCGATTCACAATAGGTTTGGTAGAGGACAGCATCTGCTTCACCGGTTGATCAGTATAGGTGTGCTCCTGCAATAAATAGTATTTGCTAAACATTTGCATCAAGGTAAAAGCTAAGATTTAAAGGTGGGGAAATGTGGGATATATGCCGAAAACTTAATGTTTGATTCCCGCCCCCCTTTTGACTATCAGCTAGCTCTGGAAATATTTATTGAGACTTGATTAATTGTGCTAACCAAACCTCTTCTTTTTCCTGTCACCCTTTGACATAACATTTGTTTTTGTATGAATCCTACTTAAACCACAACGGAACAGCCACGAGTGTGACAAATTAGTAGGTTATGCAGCATAGTCCATGGAAAAAGTGACATAAAACCACTTAGCTTTTTATTTAAAAAATATTAAAATTTGCTAATTTAGAGGTCGTGGGGCTTTATTGACCCCCTCCCATACAACATGCCCCTATGCATCCTAAAACCCACTTCTAAGGATTGATGGATCCTCTGAAAAGATATGGAATGAGGCACAGGGGGCTACAGCCAGTCAAGGGATTTGCGAGAACCCAGCAGGCCCACCAAGCTAGAAGTGGTGTCTGCTCATTCATGAATCTCTGGATCTAAGGCAGTATTGATTTGCAGCAAAAGGAAAGGCAGAAAGACAACATCTATCCAAGCATTAGTATAGTTAGCTTGGTAGTTAGGCGCGAAGATTGTGCTTCAAATTAACTGAATATAGTAATGAGGCTTGTTAATGGACTTAAAAACCTGTTGATCAGCACTTTGATTATGTAGAGCTTAACTTTGTGCATTCAATATTCTTCTCATGCCTGACATATTAACTAGCACAAAGCCACGCTCTTTTTAGAAATGCAAGACTATACACTTAGAACAGGAGAAATCATTTTAAGGGTTAAGTACAGTTCCCTGTGCTGCTGTTTTCTACACAAGGATCTTCCCTGCTGAAGAAAGCCTTACAATTATAAATGGCTAGGTAGAAGAGACGTAAATAATTAGTGCAGGCCCTCGAGTGCCACACATTTGCTTTGCCCCAACCCCCACCTACTGGAAACCTCCCACCATTTTAACCAGTTGGTTCAGAAAATTAGGAGCCACCTCTGACAGAAAAAACAGCTTAGAGAGGCACACAGGCATTATTAGATCTTTCTCTATAATTGGTTTGGGGCCTTAAGATGCCAGTGAGAAAAGCTCTGGGAAAGGTAGCATGAAATAATATCAACTGGGAAAGTACATTACCTCCAAAATAATGCCAAAGTGAAAGAGACACACCAACATTTCTAGGTGACGTGGCTCTTGCCATTTTGGAAAGTTCTTGGGTCTGCTACACAGAACTGGAAAAATAGTAGAGATGTGATTCCAGACAGTTGTCTAAAACATGGGTCGGCAAACTAAGGCCCACGGGCCGGATCTAGCCCAATTGCCTTCTAAATTCAGACTGCGGATGGTCCAGGAATTTTCGTGTGGATCTGATTGTTTGGGCTGTGCCAGCGTGCGTGTTCTTTCCCTCTCCCTCACATGGCAGCGGTGGCACTTCCTCCCTCCCTCCTCCTGGCTTCTCCCCGCCCTGCCTAGAGCAGAGAGGAAGGGGGCTGGGCTTTGAGCAGCGTGATCGCTCGAGCAGCCGCCATTTTAAGCAGGCTCAAATTGGGCTTTGTTGCTGCCAGCCCCTCTCTGGAGCCCTTTCGTGCGCCGCTCATTATCCTGCTGCTGCCAGCCCCTGCCGCTCGCAAGATACAGGTAAGCAGCCACCGGGGCTTGTCCGGTGTTGTGGTGAAGGGAGGGGAGAGTCGGGGGTATGTGGCGTACCTGAGTAGAATGTGCCTTTTCTTTAAAATGCATCTCTGGGTTATTTGTGGGGCCTGATTAAAATAATTCTTCATTTTAAATATTGTATTGTTTTTCCTGTTTTTTTATGCTCTACAAATACAATATATGCAGTGTGCATAGGAATTCATTCATTTCCCCCCCTTCAAAATATAGTCCGGGCCCCCACAAGATCTGAGGGACAATGGACTGGCCCCCTGCTGAAAAAGTTTGAGGACCCCGGTCTAAAAGTACAGAATCTCTCCATTGAGCAATCTTTGTGCAAAGTAAATATTTCAACCAAGAAAAGCCATCCAAGGACACTTCAGTACACTCTGAAGTTAACACTGGAAATACTTCTCTTACAAGCTTATTTCTGAAGCCCAGTGCAAAGTCACAAAGAAACCCCAACTCTTAAATTTACAACCACTTTATTTTACAGTATATTTGTGACGTATTGGTATTAACCAAAGTTCTGAATTGTTTACAAATATAACGGCTGCCATGAGGCAATTAAAAAGTTCCTCTAAATATTAAATTTGTACATGATTTGATTTTTAACTTAATTCTCCATGTAACATCAAAATTAAAACAGAAAAGAACCAATTTAAGCAAAAATATAACCACTTTCTAGAAATAAATCTAGAAACTCTCAGATTGAAGTTTCAAAAGCATCACTTGTTGCATTAACATTCTCCTTCACTGTAAAAAAAGGAGATCTCATTCTTTTAGTGATGTTCCAGCAAATGGTTAATCAAGTCAGTTTATTAAGGCTTTTTACATGTTATTGAATCCCATCATGCCTTTCATATTTCCAGCAGCACCTTGTTGAAACTGCCGCATCATTGACTGCAGTCCTGCCATGCCACCTGGAATAAAAGAGAAATATTAAATATGGACACTTCAACATTACAGTTTGGAAGAAGCCTAGTAAGATGGAACATTTATATAAGAACCAGTCAACTGGAATCCAAAGAGCTTCACAATTAGTTCAGTCTGCGCAATGTAACTTTTGGCTAGCATTTATCCAACAGAAGCCCTTTGTGTCATATTGCAAACCATTCTACAAACAGGTGACTTTTCATAGCATGCTGAGATAAGCATGTCTAGAGTAGCTCTTTGAATCCCAGCATGGAAGTGCCTGCCCAAGGGATAGCTTTGACAGAAAAGAACAAAATGTATTAAGCATAGGTGTGTGCTAATGCTGGTGGCGCGAGCTCTCATTTAACAGTTGCTAAAGTACTTGAGCTCTATTAAAAATTTATGGGAGGCAATAGCTGTCTACTCCAGATCTAATTTGTTTTAAGAGGAAAAAAATAAGTTTCAAACTGTTTAAACCCCAACAAGGTGTCCTTAGCACTGATATCTGACACCGATGTGCTACTGATAGATAATTTCCATCATTCCTTCTGCAGACAAACTGAAATTTGGCAGTAACAATTGAATTGTCCTTTAAATTTTGAAACATAACCACATAACCATAGGTCTGTAAGTACTTTAAAATTCTTATCAAGACAGTTGCTTTCCAAGGCAAGTTAGACAATATGAGAATTAAAATAAAGTTCTTAAATTACATATTGTACCTATTTTGTTAGCCTCCTACAGTAAGCAGAGGGGAAAAAATAACCATTACCCATATGATGAAGAACTCTGGGATCCATCATCTTTGCCATCTGTTGGTTCAATTTTGCCATCTGGGATGGATTTACGTTCTTTGACATATCACCTCCTTAAAGGGGTGGAAAAACAGGAGGAGGGGAGAGGGAAATGACAAACCCATCAGAAACATTACATGGTGTTTATCCTCAGTGTGCTGGCAGTTGTGTATATTAGAGATGTGCACAAAAGAAGTCAGTAATCTCACTTTTGCTATAAATCATGCTTGTTCACTCTGGAGAACTGGAGTGACCATCTGGCATTGTACAACACTGTTAAAACCTATTTGATTATCTATAGATTGCTCCTTTTCACCACAGTTTGGAACACTTTTAAGCAAAGAGAACGTTGAGCCTCCACAGTATGGAAAAATATGACATCTGAATCCAAGACCTTATCAGTGAACTGCCCTGTGATCTTCAGCTGCAGGTTGGTATACAAATTTATTAAAGAAAACAATGAATCTTAGTCTCATTAGAAAAGTCTGCTTTCTTTTCAGAGAGACAACCAAGACCTATTATCTCTACCATGTTTCAGCTTCATCTCTTAAACAGGGTCAAACACAATTCTCTGGAGAGATTTCAAGGGAAGTAGGAAAATACTGTTTGTGACTTTTTCAGGACATGTCTATGAAAATGATGTTTTAAAACCAAATTTACACACAGCTTTTCGACATGGTGATGCTCATGTAACCTATTTTTAAAATGGGAATTCATAGGCACAAAACATTATTTGTTTTTAAAATTGGTCCAGAATTGGGGCTTCTAACGTTATGCAACTGATTAAATTGGAGAACATGAAATCCATGCAACTATAATTATTCTCACCTTTGAAAAGTCCTTTTATGCCTCCCATCTTTTTCACCATTTGTGCAAATTTTGTATACTGTGTCAGGAGTTCTTGAACATCTCTAGTTGAAACACCGGAACCTCTTGCTACTCTTTGGATTCTTCCTGGTTGTTTACTGAAAACTTTGGCCCCATCTGTACTATCAAGTTCTACATTAGAGAAGCCATGGGAAAATAAACAATTTAGTGTGCACTGTTAAATGCTGGTGTTAAAAAGTGTTAAAATTACAGGTTTTTTAGAACAGGCTTCCTCAACCTCGGCCCTCCAGATGTTTCTGGCCTACAACTCCCATGATACCTAGCTAGCAGGACCAGTGGTCAGGGATGATGGGAATTGTAGTCTGAAACTAGGGACCGAGGCTGAGGAAGCCTGTTTTACAAGGTCAACCACTCAAAATTCTATACTAATAGCTTAGTATTTTAGTTTTATAAACAGTAAAGATTAGGGATCGTTCATTTAGGCTTTTTATTATTCTGACAATGTAGTAAGTACACTTCAACACATCGGTCACTCAGTCGCTCAACTGCAGGAAACTTTACCTTGATCATTCATACTGTCCATTATTGTCATCAGTTTCTTTAGCCTTGCCATTGATTCCTGTTCGTTGCCTTTACTCATGAAATCTGTTCCGAAACCTGGGATCATACCCTACAACAGTTATAAATATTAAATGCCATTTTCAAATATATGTAGCATTTGAGTTAAGAATGAATTTTAATGTTTTAGAGCAGAATTTTCTGAACTCTGGAGAAAAAAGAATCTTATCACATTGCAAAAGAAAACAAGTTTCAGCCATAGTTACCAAGATTTGACTGAAGGGTCCCATTTTCATGATGTTTTGGAACTGTTCGTACATATCTCTTAAAGTAAATTGACCTGAAGTGCAAAAGGAAGTGGGAGTCAATGATAAATAGTTACATTAATAAAAATTAGGTTGCTACACTCAATCATTGCAAAACACACTTATGAATAGGTGTTTTGAGCTGCTACACAGCGTATTAGTAAAACTTTTGGCACAGCTTACCATGTTTTAATTTCTCTATGAGCGCCTCATTGTCATCCAATTTCAATTCATTTACTTTATCTATCAGTCCTTCAATATCTCCCATACCTGTAATATAAAAAGGCATCTTCAGGAGCTAAAATAAAACCCATATGAGATTTTAAAATAATCTGAACACACTGAAGAATATATTTTTAGAGAGGTTTTTTTTGGTCCTATCAGCAATTAATACATACCAAGAAGCTTGCTGATGAAGGGTTGTGTTTTAAAAGGTTCAAAGTCATCTATATGTTCTCCAGTACCAATAAAAATGATTGGACTTTTAGTGGCAGCCACTCTGCAATGAAGGACAAAATCAACTATATCCCAATTCAACACAGAGCATTCTAGTGTGCAATATGGATTTTAAATACAATTTATCATTCTGAAATTGAAAAAACGTCATTAAAAATTGTGAGCTAAATCGCAGTGGATACAGCATAAACCTACTTAAATTTATTTACCGGTATGTTTAAAGAATAGGTAAAGCAGCCTCATCACAATACTATAGCCACTGGATTCTGCTGCTTGAAAAATGGATTCCATGTTATTAGAGACAGTTTAGCATAGAGCCAAACATGCACACCCCAATGTAACAAGAGGTGGCAATTACTCTTAATGATTTGTTTCCCCTGGAGGGAAAATAAGGACCCTCAAAATAATATTACCAAAGCAAAGGATTAGCATTACTTTCTGAACAGTTTTACTGTACTCAGCTATTTACAGTCACTGCAGTGCTACTTAGCTCCATTATTAAGTGAAAATATACTTACGCACTGAGCGCCCCACCTCCCTTTGCATGGCCATCCAGTTTTGTTACAATCACAGAAGCAACATCAACTTTATCTTTGAAAGCCTTTGCTTGAGCTTCACAAGCTTGACCAATAGACGCATCCATCACATAAACAATATTGTCTGGTTGCTGAAAGTATTCACACAAGCAAGAGCAAATAATTAATTTCTCTCTTTCCAACTGCTTTCATATAAGCAAATATAAAGAAAACATGCAGGAAGGTGTTTTAAGCAACTACCCATGGAATACCATTTTTGCATGTTATCAGAAAAGACAAATCATTTGCAGTACTACACGATGCTAACAATTATTTATAACCAACAATTATTCTGATCTTAATTTTAATATGGAGGCCCAGTTTAACATTTCCTAAAAAAAATTGCAGTGCCCTCAAAAGCTGGTTCAGCATGACTAATAGGATTATTTTATCATTAAAATCATGCATTTGCAACATATACCAGACTTACTGGTAATAGTCTGCATAAATATAGCCCAGCATCAGTCAATTTAGCTCTATATTAGATCTGGATCATTAAATAGTGACCCAACCTGAGGGACTCCATTTTATGATTCCTTCAATTATTATTACTATTATTTATTGAATTTGCATACTGTCCTATACCCACAGGCCTCAGGGAGGTTCACAGGATAAAATCAAAATATAAAACCACAAAATACATAATCAAAATAAAAACAAAAACAACCCAATAACCCTCCCAACACATTTTAAAAGGGCATAGGATGTCAATCAACCAAAAGCCTGGTTAGAGGAACGTTTTTGCCTGGCACCTAAAGGTGTATAATGAAGGTGCCAGGTGAACCTCCCTGGGGAGAGCATTCCACAGATGGGAAGCCACTGCAGAAAAGGCCCATTCTCGTATCACCAGCCTCCGGACCTCTTGTGGAGGAGGCACATGAAGAAGGGCCTCAGAAGATGATCTCAAGGTCTGGGAAGGTTCATGTGGAAAGAGGCAGTCCTTGAAGTATTGTGGTCCTGAGCCATTTAAATCTTTATAGGTCAAAACCAACACTTTTGAGTTGGGCCCTTCAAAACAGTCCCTGACCCAAAAAGCAAAAAATGTTCATGATTATTTGACCTGTTATGCACAGACCCAAAATTTGCAGTCCTATGTACACTTACTAAAGAGTAAGCCCCACTCAATCTAGAAATTCATTTTGATAAGGCGGTACATACTTCAGGATTTCAGCATGACTACTTTCAGTATGGTTGTTAAAAAATAAAGTTGTTGTGTGCAATACTTACTATGGCATTGGCAACTTGTAACATTTCTTCAAAGAGTGAATCTTCCTGCTTGTGACGACCACTTGTGTCGACAATTATTATTTCAAAGTTTTCGTTCTTAAATTTTTCAACACCTTCTGATGCAATGATCACAGGATCCATTTCTGTGTAACTGTTCCAACAGGAACACACATGCTTCAGTTACATGGACAATATTACAAAACAGATTTCAATGAGATGGTTCTCTGGCAGGAAACACCCACTATCACTGTGTGAAATTAAGGGGAGGGGGAAGAGTTCCCCCTTCCTATAGTTAGCAGGTGCAAGTATGCAGTTGTCAAGCAGACAGCATAAACTGTTGCTATCAGCAGCCTGCTTGTATGGTGCTGACACAGCCCGCCACTTAGTAAGGATGGGCTACCTGGCCCTGCACTGCCTCACAGAAGCACCTCACTGCTTCCACACGTGAACTGCTTCACCAACCACTGCTATTCTAGACCATTTCCTATGACACTAAGAGTCTGCAAATTTTCTGTGCACGACCAAATGTTTTCAAACTCATTTCCAAAGCAAGTTATTGACTAGTTTACAATCCCCGCCCCAACACACAAGTGCACACGCACTTTAAATTTCAGCCTGTAACAGTGGAGGAAAAGGAACAAGCACACTGGGTGCACTATGAGTGCCAGTGCAATGAACACAGGCTTGGAAACAAATTTATGCTAAGGTCCTGCTACTTTGCTAACTAGTGGGAGCTGGGGGCAAGGAACAGGCTAGCATTTTCTTCAGCAGCCCTTGGCAACTATCCTCACAAACTGCCGTTTTGCACACAAATAGTTCGTTCTATTTTTCGGGGACAAGCAACATTGCAATGTTGTATACAGCTGTTTTTCAATTAATTATGAAAACCAATGTATAAATTTAGTAAATATGTAACAGGGGATAGCATGCCCATGTAATTCCTCCAGAGAAAAAGCCCTGTTTGGAGAAAGGAGGGTTGTTGAGTGTGACTAATGGACTTCAGTGTCAACATATGTATATACTGTAAGTGAGAACCGGGATGTACAGTGTGATTATGTACATGTAGCAGGATTGCATAGAGCACTCTACTGAAACCCAAACTGATATTGATTCCATGTTACTAAGCTTCTCTCACAGCCATGAGAAGTACTTAAGAAATGTCCTCCAGATGTTGTGGCTATCAGCCTCAGCGAACATAGCCACGGGTCAGGGATGATGGGAGTTTGAAACAACTTCATCTTGGGGGCAGCACATTGACAAATATTGTTCTTCAGATATCATCTCAGAATCTGATAACATAATTTTTGCAACAGAACTTAGTTAGAGATACATACCTGCCGTAGAATGGAATTCTTGCTTTTGTTGCGTTCTGTTTTAACTGGTCAAAAGCACCTATAGAATTCAGACAGTATTTGTTAGCCATGTAGAATATGCACACCTAGTAAAAATGAAATCACTGGGGGGGAAAGTATTTTACCTGCTCTGTAAGTATCCGCACATATCAAGCATGTCTTCCAGCCTTTCCTCTGGTAGTAGTATGCCAACTGTTAATAAGAAATCCAAAGATGTAATGATAATGTCAAGTTTAGTATTAAGAACTCTCAAGAGCATTACATCATGTTTTCCTTATTTTTCAGTGCCCAATAGGAAGACCAAAATGGGTCTTTGTTCTGTCGCCTTGTGGCACAAGCAGCAATTAACGGTAACCAATATGGCACATGAGAACAGTAAGGTTCTTTCATTTCAGACTCACTTACATTTGTAAGCTCTTAGGGCAGAACCCTGAGCTGCAGAAGATATGGGTTCTGCTGCCTTTATATGACAATTACAGTGAAGTTTTACTGTCATGTAGTGACAAGCAGCCTGCACTATATGCCACTATTTTCCAGTATTGTCAAGGTATGGCTATGTACAAGATGTAGACTCTATAAAAGGACAACAAAACAGTGACCTTCATTTTATGATCTCCTGCAATTATAGGATTAGATCCATCCTTGACCAGAGAGGAACACACTAACTAGATGCTACTCCAGTGCTAACAGACCTTCTTAAATGGTAATAGTCATGCTAGTGGCTGCAAAGAGATGTTGGAAACTGATGAATGTCATGTCTTCCCCTCTTCAGGAAGAAGCCTCCACTGGATCAGCATTCCTTTTGGAAATGAAAGAAGCCTTTCTGTTCATGGACCAGCAGGTCTAGATCCAATCAAAAGTAGTTAAGCTCAATGTCCCAGAGATCTATCTGTGGCAAATTCTTTATACAAGAAAGATTTTGCCTCGTAACACCTGAATGCAACCCTAAAATTAAGTTCAGTTTTGTTCATAGTCACAAATGTCTATCTGAAAGCAAACAGTATATTATGAAGAATGCAAGTTACCTTTGAACATGATGTTGTTTTGCCACTTCCTTGCAGCCCTACAAACATTATGATATTCTGTTTTCCTTTTGTTGGTGTCCAGGCTTTTACTCCAGGATCTACGAGCTATAAAGCAAAAAGCATACATGTGTGCTACAAAGCAAAGCTTCAGAATCACAGTAACACACAAGATTTTCAGTGTGCAGTTTTGTTTGAAGGTTTAATAAAATTTTCCAGCATCATTGTTGTAACACTTTCTTTCTTAACAATGGAAATGAGAAATTAAGATACTTGGAAATCAAAGTAAAACAATGGTATCCTATATCAGTAAATGGTAACATTGTCCAGTTCTCTGCCACTCAAAACCCCTCCAATTACCTAGCAGTGATACAAACCAGTGCCAGTGAACAAGTTTAACAAGACCATCTTTACAGTCTTAAGACAGGGGTGGGTAAACTCTGGCCTAGCACAGGTCCCAATTTCTCCCACAAAGTCACATTCCCCACCCCACCCGCTCCCCATATATGACATCACATACAGGGATGGTGGAGACACAGCAGGATCAGCTGTGAGACTAACACGCCACCAATCCCTGGAGAAAACGGGCTTGAAGTCTTTGAAGCAGTGTTTCTTTGCAAGTCCTGCATGGTCCACTGATGTCCCTACAATCATCACCTCACTGTGAAGTCAGGTGAACAGCACATACACCTGCCTTTGCAGTACTCTCAATTGGGGTATTCTAGCTATACAATTGGTATAAAATCCAGTTATTCATTTAAGCTACACCGTTGCCCCTATTAGACATCACACTAAATCACAGTTCAAGCTAATCATAGTCTAAGTCAACCAACCATAATTTCAACTCCCAAATGTGCAGGCAAGCCACAGATTAGAACCATTTGTCTTTCTTCTGCACCTGCTAAGCACTGTTGCTTCTGTGCACAATGGACTCCAGAAGCAGAGCAATGGCTGTAACTACAGTTTTGTCAATATAACCACCACACTAAAACTGAGATAGCACAAACTTTGGTCTGGTATTAATTTGAGCCACTGTCAACTGTATAAAGGGTGGATCACGCCAATGCTGGCTAACAACCTACTCCACTCAACAGATTATTGCAACACATGTAATACAATGTTTAAGATTATACTTTCTGCAGTAGAAAGAAATATGTAAAATGAGTAAGAATAAAATATGCATAGTGGTAAAGATGTCCCATAACCATTGTTGTTTTATGTCTTAGCAAGATTGCACATACCTACAATTAGAGTGGCAATGGTCACTCAATATTGATATAGAAATGTGGCAACAATGTTCATATGAGAATGTGAGGGAGAAACAATGAATGTTTGATCAGAAAAATAAGGAAGCCTAGAGTGTTAGGCTGTATTAAAGCAAGCAACATATGTATTAGAAAAACCAACTGTACTACTATTTAATATATTTTACCTTAACAAGTTCTTTAAAGACAGCATGTTGAATCATTTTCCTTTTATTTAGGCCAGAAGCCATTTCTTCAAGATCAATAGCAGATCTATAGTTCAAACAGAAAATAATCAATACAAGATCAAAAGCAATACAACAGAAATGCTATGTTGAATTCAATGGGAATTGCATCCAAGAGCATGTTTAGGAGCATGGAGTTAGCAAACTTACTCAAAGACCCCCTCTCCCCACGATTGTCAGTAACAGCTACTCATCATGTGCCCCACTCTGCAGGAGGCATGAAGAATGGCAACCTAAGAACAGGCCTTTTCAGTGGTGGCTTTTACAGGGAGGCACACCTGGTGTTATGTTTATCTATTTTTAGGCACCAGGCAAAGACTTTCCTCTTTACTCATTTTCAGGAATTTTTGACCATTTATTGTGGGGTGGGATCTGTAAGACCTATGCTTTATCCATATAACTGTTTTTAGATATTCATTATTTGTTTTTGATTGAACTGGTTTGAATGCATGCCGCTTTGTGAATAACAAATATAATAAATAATAGAACAACAACATTGATGTTAATCAAGCAAAGATAAACAGATAATATACTATGCTTTTGTACAAAAACATTTGTGTATCTTTATTCAGAATAGTGTTTTGCTCATCCACATATAAAACAACTAACACCTTTCATATGTCTGTCATACGTATTCCATGCACCAAGTAAATTTCATTGCTAGCAGGATTCCAGCTTGCTATTTCAGTTCGGTCTTGCCAGCTGGCCCAGAAGTACATACAGCTACTCATGTCTTCTACCCTTCCCTCCCAGCAATCAATTTGTTAGAGAAGTGCTGTATCTTGCATTATTCTGAAGGTCCTGGATGTTAGGACTACTTATAATAGTTACTATAGGCAGAATTCAACAGGCAAACTTCTACTTGTGGAACAAGACTTCTCCCTAGCACCACCTCTGCAGCCATACATTCTAAATCTGTTCTGGAGACTCATCACCCCCAACGCTCCAACTCTCTGGAGCAGATTTTGAGGGTGCACTGGGGGGAGGAGAGAATGGAGAAGTATTGTTGCACAAGAGGAAGTCTGTTCTATTTGCATATGGACAGAGTTGTATAATACCCCATATTTTTACAAGGATTGTACTTCAATTTGTGTGGGGCAGATAAGCTATGTCAGAAGAGCACTTATTGGGACATCAGTTATTCCTCTGAAACTAGAAATTGAAATGATTTAAGGTGGGTAAGTAGTATGAAGAAGTCACACATGGCCCTCTCAAGACCCAAGCAAACAGAAAGATAATCACTGGAGAGAAATGTACATCTTTATGTTATCTTGGTTGGGTCACTTACTTGACATTTTCTCTCAGTTGTTTCACTAACTTAATGTTGACATCAGCTTCCAGTAATGCTGTACATACTTCTTTTAACATAGCATTTAAAACCTTGTAAGGAGAAAACAAAGACAATTCAGAAAATGTCAACGTCCTGAATTTTGTTAATCCAATATTTAAAAGTAAATTACATTTGTAGTAGAAAGTTGTCATTCAACCATCCCAACAATACAAATTAAGTCTCAGTTAATTAGTTGCCACAGCTGCCACACAGTATGTTTTAAGCAGCTCTCACGTGTTTCATGATATGTACAAATTTAACCTTATTACTTTAAGCTTGGGCCATTTTCTTCCAAAGCCAAATTTGATTGTGAAGAGATGATAATTCTTACTTTCTAGTTAACTATCATCATTACAACACATCTGGAAATGCTACGTACCTCTTCATTGATAATTGTAGCATTGCTCAGAGAGCGCAATGCTGAGGTTATCTTTCTCCCAAGATCTGCTAAAACCATTTTGGCAACTTCAAAGACAACTCAAATATGATCTGTAAAAGAAACATTAAAATATCAATGACATACTGTCCCTCATGTGAGCTAAACTTTCAGTATTATGAACATAAAAATATTTGTAAAAGTAGCACATGAAGATTTTTTAAAAGATGTGGTACAAAAGAACAAAGCTAATCAACAAGGTAGATAGAAACATGCTCTGAAAATTGTTCCTAGTAATATATTTTTATTTTTTCATAGTCAGAACTAACATGTTGAATAATTACAGCCATCATATTTTGCATGTTAAATTATGCAAATATTTAATGCTTCAATGTTTATGTAAAAATTTATAGCTGCATAAAAAGATAAGTTCTGTTGAGTTTCCTAAGCTTCCTTTTGTCAAAAGATAAACCTTCCATAATCACCGGATCAAGAAGATTTAGGCTGCAAACCTATACACACTTACTCCCTGCAAGTCCCACTGAAATCAGTTAGGCTGAATTCTGAATACACATGGATGGGACTGTAGCGCACATTTGAAATGCATTTAACTTTCTCGAACATTTTCTAACTATTTTTTTCAATGTCAACTAGTATTCTTTAGAAAGGCAAGTTCTTCTGCAAGAATCAAATCTTAAGAAAGAAAACAACGAAAGGTATCTAGGTTACTCTGCTTTACTAGATAAATGATGGACTATGGATACAAGTTGTGAGAAAGGTAATAGCATATTTTCCTATGGGAATGAAGAATGCTTAAACAAGTTCTGGATTATGCATCAAGTATTCAAATCTACTACTGGCAAAGCCCAGTGTTACAACTACAGTGGTACCTCTACTTACGAACGCGATCCGTTTCGGGGTGCCGTTTGCACCCCAAAAAGTCAGTAAGTAGAGTGCTGCTACTGCGCACAGCGCGATAGAATGCTTCTGCACATAAGCGAAGTGAATAGATCGCTTCTGCACATGGCGAACCCGGAAGTAAACACTTCCGGGTTTGCCGCGTCCGTAACCTGAAAAGCCACAACGTGAAGCAAACGTAACACGAGGTATGACGGTATATCAATTTTCAAGAGTAAAGGAATCGTAAGTTAACACAACCCACAAATTAACCTGAGCAATCAAATTACCGGTACTCATGCCAAAGAACGTACGTGCTTGCTGGATCGGGCCAATGCCCCATCTAGTCCAGCATCCTGTTCCCAAACAGTGGCCAAACAGTTGCCTGTGAAAAATCCATAAACACAAGCACTCTCCCTTCCTGCAGTTTCCAGCAACTGGTATTCAGAAGCATTACTGTTTCCAACCATGGAGGCAGAGCACAACCATCAAGGCTAGTAGCAACTGATACCCTTATATTTCATGAATTTCTGTAATTCTCCTTTAAAGCCATCCAATTTGGTGGCCATCACTTCCTCCTGTGAGAGTAAGTTCCATAGATTAACTATTTGCTGCATGAGGCAGTAATTTATTTTACCTGTCCTGAATCTTCCAATACTCAGCTTCATTTAATGTCAACAAGTTCTAGTGTTATGAGGCAGAAAACCTTTTTTTTCTATCCATTTTCTCTATGTGATGTATCATTTTATAAACTTCTATCATGTCACCTCTTGCCTGCCTTTTCTCTAAACCAAAAAGTCTCATGTAGGCCACTGCAACCTTTCTTCATAGGGGAGTTGCTGTTTTTGTTGGCCTTTTCCAAAACTTTTCCAGTTCTACAATATCCATTTTGAAGTGAAGCAAGCAGAACTGTACGCAGTGTTTCAAATGTGATCACACCAAATATTTGTATATGTGTAATTATCCCTGGTGTGGAATTTGCCATTTTCACAGCTGCCACACACTAGGTCAACATCTTCATTCTGTATTACCTTAATTATCTGCATATTTTGTCACCAGTAAGTCTTGCTATATTGAGTTAAGAGTTACTCCCAAGTTATTGTGTATGGAATAGTAGCCAAAGGTAGCAACTTCTTTGCTTTGGACTGTCTAATTAAAGGCTAAACATCATGCTTCAAATGGGAGACATTAGCAGAGATAATGTGAAACATTTCATAACCTAAAACTCATCAAATTAGGTTTACTGCAACTGTATCTTACTTTAACTGATTTTTTTTATCTTATGTATAAAAGAAATACATATAAATTTGATTCGATTTTAGTTGCTTAATATAAAATATATAACAGCATGTTGGGGTTTTTTAACCATTTGAATTAAGCAATATTTTTGTGCCGTTTTTAAAGTCTTTTCAGTAACATTTATTATGAAAAATCGAAGAAACTAGTCTATGCTTACTGTATAACCAGAAAACAAAAACTGGCTGGGATTGGTAACCAGCCTTTGTTTACAGTGGTTTGCTAGATAAGCCAAAAAATGTGGCCTTAGTCTGGCTGTGCAGTTGTGGTGTTCCAGACACACTGGCCTCAAAACAGCCAAGGAAGCACCTGCCATCCTCTGTAGGAAAGAGTATAACAAGCTTCAGCAACCAAGGAGCCAAACCACACCTTCCTTTTAATCTTGGCACTAGGGAGGGGACAGGGAGCACAAGTTCACCAGAGGGTAGAAATGGACTCCACAAAAATGTTTAAAAACCATTAATACTTGCATTTCCTCAATAGTTCAGATTGGTATTAGTAAGAAGAGTCCCTTATCACCAGTAGCAGAAATTGAAACTGAAAGGTAAAAAAATGTGCAACCTTACCTCTACTGCAGATCATCTCAACTTGTTCAACTCATGAGGGAAACATATGGTTAAACTGGCAATATATGTCAATGCAGAAGGAAGCAAAGCTCCCAGTTCATCTCTACTTTTACCTACAGTAGCTAGTTCACCACCTGCCCGCTATACCTTCTAGTGAAAAGAACCAGCAACAACCTCCATGGATCACAATAATTCTTTATGACTTAGTTCCCTGCTGACTGACACCTCCTGATACCTGCAAACGTGATACAGTATCTAATTGTGGTGTCCCACTTACACAATGGGTGTCTGCTTGTGAAAATGGAACTTATTCTCCGCCCCGCCTACAGCTTGCCCCAGAACGCTCTCTCTTGGGAGGGGGGGGGGCTGGATGTGGAGGGAGGAAAATTCTGTTGCACCTGCTGGCACCACACTGGAGCTCCCAAAAAGGCACTAAAGATGGGGTTGTTACTTTTAGTAGGTAAGTATTAGCATACTATTGCAAACTAAAAGAGCCTAAGTGTTCCCAGAATAAAAGAAGAGACCTGGAACTATTTACAGTACTATTTTCTTGGACTACAATCTTAAAAACACTTTGTAGAAAGTATGTTCCAACAAACTTACGAGGGGCGTAACGATAAGCAACCTCATTTACAATTGTACTACCAGTGGCTAAACTGTTTTTATTTTCACTATAAACAGGTTGCTTTTATTATGTCTTGCGAACTGCCTTGGAGTCACAGATTTGATAGAAAATTGAAGTGTTTTAAGTAATCTACACACATACAGGTTGTTTTTTTTTAGTTGAACTAGCCATAGATTTCACAGGTAACCAGTGGCGTCGCTAGCCTCTGCGCTGCTGGGGGCGGCGGCAGCGCAGAGGCACCCCCTGGGGGAGGGGCACGACGCGCGCGTCGTGACGTCATCATGACGTCACGACGCACGTGTATACAGAAAGGGGGGATTTCCCCCTTTCCGAGGCTTTTTTTCGGCGGGGGGGGGGTGGTGACCAGCGAGGAGGGGGTGACGGGTGACCCCCACCTCGCTGGTCGCCCCCCCCCCGCCGAAAAAAAGCGGTGGAAAGCGGAAAAAGAAGCAGAGCGGCGCTTAAACGCGCCTGCTCTGCTTCCTTTCCAGGCTTTCCCCGCCCCCCCCCCGCGGTTTTTTCGGCGGGGGGGTGGTGACCAGCGAGGAGGGGGTGACGGGTGACCCCCACCTCGCTGGTCGCCCCCCCCCCGCCGAAAAAAAAGCGATGGAAAGCGGAAAAAGAAGCAGAGCGGCGCTTAAACGCGCCTGCTCTGCTTCCTTTCCAGGCTTTCCCCGCCCCCCCCCCGCGGTTTTTTCGGCGGGGGGGTGGTGACCAGCGAGGAGGGAGTGACGGGTGACCCCCACCTCGCTGGTCGGCCCCCCCCCGCCGAAAAAAGCGGCGGAAAGCGGAAAAAGAAGCAGAGCGACGCTTAAACGCGCCTGCTCTGCTTCCTTTCCAGGCTTTCCCCGGCCCCCCCCCCGCGGTTTTTTTCGGCGGGGGGGTGGTGGTGACCAGCGAGGAGGGGGTGACAAGGGTGACCCCCACCTCGCTGGTCGCCCCCCCGCCGAAAAAAAAGCGGTGGAAAGCGGAAAAAGAAGCAGAGCGGCGCTTAAACGCGCCTGCTCTGCTTCCTTTCCAGGCTTTCCCCGCCCCCCCCCGCGGTTTTTTCGGCGGGGGGGGTGGTGACCAGCGAGGAGGGGGTGACAAGGGTGACCCCCACCTCGCTGGTCGCCCCCCACCGCCGAAAAAAGCGGCGGAAAGCGGAAAAAGAAGCAGAGCGGCGCTTAAACGCGCCTGCTCTGCTTCCTTTCCAGGCTTTCCCCGCCCGCCCTCCCGCGGTTTTTTCGGCGGGGGGGGGGTGACCAGCGAGGAGGGGGTGACAACCCCCCTCGCGGGTCGCCCCCCCCGCCGAAAAAAGCGGCAGAAGCACCCCATCCATGTGCTGCTGCTCCGGGGGTGACGGAGGGAGCGGCGGCGCGTGGGAGTGGCGGGAGGGGCCGCCGCTTGACACCCCCACCCGCCGCTGCTCACCCTGTCACTGGGGGCGTCCCGCCCCCACCGCCCCTCCCCAGCGACGCCCCTGCAGGTAACAAGAAAACTCAAACTGTAGCCCAAAAACTTTAACAGCTGATCAAATACACCAAACAACTCGGGGCCATTTCACATGTAACATTTCTCAAGATGGTTTAAATCTATATAAAAGAAAAGCTGCTGTATTTCAGAAGTGATGATATATTTTTTTTAAAGTGCACTGAGAAGCTACTGCACACACAAATTTCTCAACAGAATACTTTTGGTAAATGAGTATTTGTTGTACTTTGCAAATATTGATTCACATAGGAGTTTATTGTGGTCCTTTGAACTATGTCGTTGTTGATCTGAACGGAGGCTCAGAACCTGTTTTGAATTTTAATAGCACAGTCCTACATCGCATGGAATGAGAAATAATGAGCATATGGGATTATCAACACACATACTGAGAAAAGCTTCGAGATTATACAGCAAGGCCGCCGAGGGCTCAAGCAACAACTGTCTCGCCCGATTCAGACTGAGCAATTTTTGGCCTCGCCGCAAAAGCAAGTTTTCACCTCACCAACACATCACCCGGCGATCTCCTCCCAAGCCAAGCTGCCCACAGTCCTGAAGTTTGGAGAGATCCAGGGCAACGGCTGGGCAGAACCCAGAAAGGGGCGCGAAGTTTTTATTCGCACACAAGCGGAAACGGCTGCGCCACTCGCCCCATCACAAGACTCACCCAGAACAGCAGCTTTCCCCCTCCTTTTGCCACTAAAGCGGCGGCGGCCTGGCCCGGCCCGGCCCGGCGACGAGAGCCGCGCGACAGGAAGCCCTCACGAAGCCGTTAACTCAAGCCCAGCACCGGTAACGAGCACCGTCCCCTCCAGTCTCCCTCAGCATAACCGGGAAGAATGTCACGTCACCACTACACGGAGCTTGCGAAGTTAACAGCCTCTTTCACAAAAAAGGAAAAAAAACACCCCGCGCGCACTTCCGCTTCCGGGGCATTTATAAGATCCCGCCCACTGTGAGTCCAGATATTGAAAGGTATTGAAACCATTCCTGCGCCAGTGAGTGCATAGGTGGAGTGTGGGTACAGTACCTCTGTAGGGCGCAGGCGGGGTTGGAGAGGTTTCCTTTCGATTCAGAGCTTTAGATCAATTGTCCAGCAGGGGTTTTAGACTTATAATCTGTTTTAGTATTTTGTTTTTTTTTTAGTTACAGGTAGGTAGCCGTGTTGGTCTGCCATAGTCAAAACAAAAACAAAATAAAAAAAAATCCTTCCAGTAGCACCTTAGAGACCAACTAAGTTTGTTCTTGGTATGAGCTTTCGTGTGCATGCACACTTCTTTAGCATGCACACGAAAGCTCATACCAAGAACAAACTTAGTTAGTGCTACTGGAAGGAATTTTTTTATTTTTTGTTTTGTTTTGTTTGTTTTAAAGCAGGGTTGAAATTTTGTCTTTGTTTTACTGTTTCGTCTTTGGTAAACCGTTTTAAAGGTTTTTTGATTAACGATCCAGCGGTGCATGTTTTATAAAATAAATAAGCAGAAAGGAAATGGTATGTCGACCTCTTAAGTGTGAGAACAAAAGCGGTTTGCCCCATCAAATGTTGATGTGCGTCATCTGGCTTTAATCTTTATGAATGAACTATGAGGATTTTAATTTTATTTGCGAACCATATTATGCTTAAGGGTCGCTGTTTTCTTTATTAAAAAAAAATCAAGCGTCTAGCTATCAAAAAAGCGAATGTGAACTAACTGAAAATCGCTGTTAAACCTAATAAGGAATTGCTTGTGAATATATTATAAACGTGCTTTTGGAAACTCGGTGCTCCTGTCAGTTCCCGGTCTAATTCTGTGCAAACACTTACGAAGCAACATTTCACCTACTTAAGTGATCTGGTTTGGCACTCTAGCAAGTAAAGATTAAAAATAAGCATTTACTTAAAGGAAATGGGGGCGGGGCAGAAAACTATTATCTTGGATAGAAAACAATAAATGTATTGTGTCCAGTGGATATTTTAAAAAGAACATACTTAAACTTGTCCTTCCTGATACAGGTGGGTAGCCGTGCTGGTCTGCCATAGTCGAAACAAAATAGAAAATTCTTTCCAGTAGCACCTTAGAGACCAACTGAGTTTGTTCTTGGTATGAGCTTTCGTGTGCATTGGTCTCTAAGGTGCTACTGGAAAGAATTTTCTATTTTGTTTGTCCTTCCTGAGTTAGCCATCTATGGATAGTAGGGCATGCTAGATAAATTAATTAACCAGTTCCTTAATATGCTGCTGCTACCAACAACAATAGTTGGCATCCGTTTCGCTCGGGAGACGATGGAAGAGTGGCCCCCTCTCAAAACGCTGAATCAAAGGACGTTTATAACTTAAGCAAGGTGACCAGATTGTGGTGTGTGTATGTGTATTTTCATGCTTTTGCCACGCATGGTGGGGGAGGGGGTTCTGCTAAATGCACGTGCGAACCAGAAACCGTTGGCGGGGGGGGGGGGGGACCCACTGCGCGCGTTCCTGTTGGATACCGTATCAGAAAACCTTCAGAAAGCGGACCCTTTGCCAACAAGGGGCGTCGGGCGTCATTATCACGCACCGTAAGGGGCGGGGCTCTGTTATGCCTTGTCTGTCATAGCGCCTCGGCGTATCTCTCGGCGAGAGCGATTCCTCATTTTCTCCCAGGGCTGGTGAGCATAGCGACTGCTCCGCGCATGCGTCCACCAAGGATGGTGTTTTTTTACATAAATAGATTCAGCCGACGAACGGAGAGGTCAGAGCCTTTGCTGACGTATCTTGATTCCGCCAGTCAGGATTGTGAAGGGAGGGCGGTCTTCCCGGCGCATGCGCGGTGTGTTCAGAAGGTAAAGCATGGATTTCCCTTCGGCTCGTCAGGCTGTTTTGAACGTATTGCGGGGTGCGCGTGCGGGGGATCTGCCCCGCCTTCTTCACTGGATGAGAACAACCAGTAAGCCGCGTTTCTCCTCAGGTCTTATCAGTTTCTCCACCGGCTGTTTCTTCCTGCGCTTGCATTACAGTTTTCTTACTAGCGAGAACTGCAACAAAATGTTGCAGCGTGGGGTGTTCTTGTTCAGGAACCCCCCCCCATTTAATCACCCCCAATAATCGGTCAATATTCTGGGCCCACTGAATATGCTTAGTCATCGACTAGCTGTTTGGGGCCGTCTTCCCTCCTTTGCCCCCAATTTAGTGTGTTACTTTGGATTCCACCAAGCCTAATGATAGTTTGCATGTTTCATGTTCCCAGTCAGTACACCTCTGTAACCAGGTTGTACAAAAGCGCAAGGGTCAGGACTTTTCTTCGTGATCAGCTTTATGTCGCATCAGCTTTATGTCGCAGGTATCTGATGGCAGGCATGAGAAGCATGATGCTGGACCTAAGGGCCATTTACTGGTTTTGGAAGCCAATGCAGACTTACATAAAATAGCATGTTCTTCATATTCAGGCTGCAAAATCCTGTACATGTTTTGATGGGGAAGCTGAAAAATTGGGGGAAGTTTCCTTTTTGATATCAAGATGCTTTCAATATGTTGAGTATTTAGCAATACCTGATGGATTAATAACCCTTGGGCAACTTGATCTGTTATTAACAGCCAAAAAGCAAAATTGCATTATCACTTATCTGTGTATGCATTTATTGACCATAACTGCTTATGAGTGCAAGGTACCAATGTTACACCTCTTACCAACATTGATTACCTGTGCTGAAATCACATGTCAAAAGACTTCAGACTTAAGTGTTGTTGTTGTTTTAAGTAAATCACAGACTATAAACCAGGGTAAAGGAACCTGTGGTCCTTCATATATTGTTGGATTACGAACCCCCATCACCCCTGATCATTGGCAATGTTGTCTAGGGTTGATGAAAACTGAAAACCTAGACACATCTTTTTCCCATACCTGGCATAAACTGCAGAAATGAAGAAAAACTTGTCACATAATTCCTTAATATGTATTTATGAATGTAACTAATACAGTAATTGAAATTACTCAGCATCAGTAAGTGCACATTTGCACTATAGAAAGCCATTATCTGTTATTTGCTTCATCCCTATAGTGTCCTCACAGTGTTAGTACCACTTGGTCATGTTGTTGAAACAGTCATGTTCTCTAACACATGTAAAGCTGGTAATGGGTACATTGCTTCCAGCTTGAACCTGAAAACAGTTATGGTCAAATAACATTTGCATTACACCAGGCAGAGGAACAAGGGAGCTGGGAGGTAGCACTTTCTTCCAGGATGAATGTCATAGCAAGAGGAAGACGTATGGCCACAACCACTAACTAAAGTAGTATTGGGGAAAGTACTGTATCTTCCTCCCAGAAAATACACTGCTCCAACTATTAGTTTCTTTGGGAGTCTCTGGCCTGTTGTTGGCCAAATGAACAGGAATGCGTAGTTTGGCTTATCTTAATATAGAGTAGGCTTTGAGATCATTTGATAAAAATATTTTAAAATTAAATAGCATTACAAGCTGTCATTTTGGATTCATATTAATACCGGTAGATCAAATAACCAGCGGGTGATGGATTTGAGCTCAGTACATTGAAAAATATGGAATCATCAACATCAGCACAGCCCCTTACTTATACCTGCTTTCCAGATGTTCCTCTCTTGCAACCTGATTACAGCTGGTGTGAATTTTTTCTTTGGTCAGCTGGTGTTTGAATCTTTGCAGCACTGTCACACAATGGCATTGTGGTGCTGCTATTAAGAATTCTTGGGTGGCTGCATCAGTAACAGTTTGTGACCAGTCTTGCTTAGAAAATGCAAAATGCTTTTTGCTTTCCCATGCATAGTATAAAAGAGGAGTACTATTAAACTTTACCAAATTACAGAAACCCCATGGTTTTATACCAAAATAGAAATAGACATTGCTATATTTAGGCAGCTGCTTAGCAACCTTTCCTTCACTGTTGCACAGTTGGTGTGGTCTTCCCACAAACTGAGATGTATGTTGCTAAATTTACTGGTGGCTTAAATTCATTTTTCCCATTATGGTACAAATGAGCTCAAATACAGCAGAAATAAAGTTTGGAAACGGCACCCTGAAATCATCAGCAATCTCTCTTATTTATTATATTTGCATCCTATATTTCCTTCATGGAGCTTGAGGAAGGAGCATATATGATTTTCCATCCTTCCATTTTATCCGCAGAAGAACCCTGTGAAGTAGTTTAGACGAAGAGACAGTAACTGGCACATGGTCAGCTTCATGGCTGAAAGGGGGGGGGGTGAGCCCTGGTCTTAGTCCACCACTTTAACTACTACACCACACTGGCTGAACAGCTATGAACAAATATTGAACAGACGACAGGCACTGAATGAATTTAACATCTGTGCTGGGCCCACCTTGGGATGGCCAGCTTAGAACTTCATGCAACTATGACAACCACGGGACTTGGCCTGTATACTACTGGCCTGTATTCAGCAGGAAAACTCTGGATCTGGTCTTTGTTGCTGGGTTAATGATCTGGAATTGAGGGTAATACAGCATGTGCTAATACATATTAAGGCCTTCTCTGTGGCAGAATTGCAGAATATGCTCTCCCTGGAAACTTGAGTAGCACCACTGGTTTTGGCATTTCAGTTCCAGGGGAAGACCTGGTTGTTTGCCAATACATTTGTGGGATGTTGGACTGCTGCTGTAATTCTGGGTGTTTTTATGACTGAACTTTTAATGCCATGTTTTTAACCTGCACTTAACTATCTGTAATTGCTCTTGTTTTATGTTGTAACCTGCCTGGAATCACATAATGAATTGCAAGGTAAAAATACATTTAATAAAGGGAATATGTAGGCCACCTCCACTCCCATCTCCAAGACAAGGATAGGTTACCCTTTATCTCAATCAACTTCTCAAGAAACATTTGTGCTGTACTACTAGTTTGCATATCGGAACGGAGTCTGTGCATATCTGCTGAGAAGGAAGGCCCATTGAATTCAATGGGTTTTACTCCCAGGTAACTCTGCAAAGGATTATAAGCAAGACATGTTACAGCCTTAGAGAATGCATCCTATTTCTTTCCTCTGAAGGAGAGTTTTACAACTGATGTATTGGGATCCTGGTTTCAGATTTCAAAATACTGGAGGGCATCTACCCTATTCACCTGGATTTCAGGTGGGACAGCACACCTTTGCTGGAGAGACAAAAATAGCCTTTGCTTTGTTCTATTGCTTCTCTAGTTAGTGAAGTAGGTGTCCTGCTTGAGCAGCTGCTTGCAAGCAGCAGGGAAAGAACAGGGTGAGGAGAGTAAAGTCATAGACTGCATGCATGTCATATATTTAAAGCACATCACTTTCCCCAGAGAATCCTGGGAACTGTCATTTATCTGCTCACACTTAACACCCTTAGCAGACTTTAAATTCCAGGATTCTTTGGGGGGCAGAAATGTATGCAGCCATAGTTTAGGCAGGAAAGCCCCTCAAAACCCATCAATACCAGCTATTGCACATAGATGCTGCCCTCATGTTACTGGTGAATGTTGTCAGCCTACAGTCATGAGCTGACACCTGGCATGGGGTGGTAGATAAACTGAAGGGAGGTGCCCTCTCTGCTAGAGTATGTATGTTGCGTAAAAGGTAAAGGACCCCTGGATGGTTAAATCCAGCCAAATGCGACTATGGGGTGCAGTGCTCATCTTGCTTTCCAGGCTGAGGGAGCTGGCGTTTGTCCACAGACAGCTTTCCGGGTCATGTGGCCAGCATGACTAAATCACTTTTGGTGCAATGGAACACCATGACGGAAGCCAGGGCGCACGAAAACGCTGTTTACCTTCCTGCCACATCAGTACCTATTTATCTACTTGCACTGGTGTGCTTTTGAACTGCTAGGTTGGCAGGAGCTGAGCAGAGGAACAGGAACTTGCCCCATTGCACAGATTCGAACTGCCGACCTTCCGATCAGCAAGCCCAAGAGGCTCAGTGGTTTAGATCACAGCGCCACCTGTGTCCCGCACATCTTATTACCAGGTGCGGGAAACCAAAGGAGAGTCGAGTGTTGTTGCACTCAGGTCCTGTTATATGATTTCCCATGGGCGCCTGGTTGCCCACTGTGAGAACAGGATGCTGGGCTAGATGAGCCACTGGACAGATTCAGCAAGTCTGTTATTATGTTATTTTTATTAGGCCTTGTTTTTCTCTGACCCATAAAGGACAACCACAGATTATAAAGGTTTCTTACATGTCTTTGCTTCCACATTCCATCCATGAAAGGTGATTGCTGTCTCCAGAATCAGGTCCAGGGAGCCACCTCTAGGGAAACTTGGCTCAACTTCTCTGCTTGAGAGGGAGGGAGGGAGAAAAGTGTGGATGAATTCTCCCCTTGCTCTGCTCTTGTGGAAGAGAGAGGTTTGGAAGATATTATTACTTTCTCATAGCAGTTAGCACAATGGTGATTGCTCCAAGCACATTAAAACGTGGCACTGTGGTCTAAACCACTGAGCCTAGGGCTTGCCGATCAGAAGGTCGACAGTTCGAATTCCAGCGACGGGGTGAGCTCCCGTTTTCAGTCCCAGCTCTTGCCCACCTAGCAATTCAAAAGCACGTCAAGTGCAAGTAGATAAATAGGTACCGCTCCAGCGGGAAGGTGAATGGCGTTTCCAGGGGTACGTTTACCTTTTTAGATTTTACATCTGCTCTCATTCACCTTTAAACATTTCCCACAAAATACTTAGGCTAGAATAAATCACAGACACAGCATTGCAAATAAGTGAATATTGTACTCAGAGTTTCAGAAGTTACAGCAAACAACTCTCCATCTGTTGGCAGTAAAGTAATGAAAAGGTTCCAAAGGAAAAACATTTGTCTTCTTACACAAATGAATCATGCAGAAGATGCAGGCTGTAAAATTTCTTAAGAGAGATTTTTCATTCATGTGGTTTTTCTTCAGCTGGGAGCCATGCTTGGCTATCAGCTTCTTCAGGGAACACATGGGTGGGGTGGGGGGTGAGGAAGCAAAGGCTGCTGGGAGCCTGCTGAGTTCCATCCTTGTTAACTTGGGCTCAAAATAACCCTTTCATGCATGTAAGTGCGTCAGCAACTGCATATTGCTACAACTTGTCTCTGATATTATTTTCTCTTCATGTGGCAGCACTTGTACACCATCGGAGATATCATTTTATCTCCTGAGTCCAGAGCATTTTAGGTTCTGCAGTGTGTTCTGGTATGAAAGGTGTATGGGAGCTCCTATCAGCCTCAAGCCTATTAAGGAGGTTTTTGCTGAGCTGAAGGGAAACAAAACAGAATGGCACTTCAGTTCAATTATCTTGGTTTCTATCTAGCTGGCTGAGGGGTGCATTTTTTTCTGTCAAGGTTTTCCGTGGCAGCATGAGGACAGTAAACATGCATATTCAACTTTGAGTCTGTAACCATTCTTGAAGATCTTGTGGAAGCAGCAAAGAGTTGTTTGCTACTGGAGCACATCAACTACATCTACCGGTATATCCTTAGACAGATGGCTAATGAAAAACTTAGCTAAATATAGTCGAAACAAAATAGAAAATTCTTTCCAGTAGCACCTTAGAGACCAACTGAGTTTGTTCTTGGTATGAGCTTTCGTGTGCATGCACACTTCTTCAGATATTAGCTAAATATAGAGTTGCATCCAATTCCTGCCTCTCCTCTCACCTACCTGCAGTCCACCAGTCCTCTTGAACATATTTTAAGAGTTCACAAGGAGCTGCAGCCAGGAAATCCCACTGTGTGGGAACACTTTCGCAATGGCAACATTGGGCATAACCCATGGTACTTTGTGTAGCCACACTTACAACAGCCACTGAGATAGGAGGATTCATTTTTACCTCATGTGGGATTTCAGTTGTTGCTGGGTTTTGCCTGCGACTTTCATTTTGGAGCAACCGCAAGGTTTCAAATTCTTTCTTTTTTCCCCTCCCTTGGAAAAAAAAACATATCCTCAAGATGTTCCTTTAATTGGTAAACTGGATGGGCCTGTATGACCAGTTTTGCAGTGAAATGCTGGCCTCCTCCACCTTCCTTACCAAAATACTGTAACTACAAGTAACGATGCTTGAAACTACTTTGGGGAGTTACTGAGCTAAGGGAAGTTGATTTAAAATAGTCTTAAGGTTGCAGCCTTAAAATTGTGTCATAGCAGAATTCTATTGTGTCCGAGCTTTAAGTAGCTGGGTGAAAGGAAGGTGGCAATGTTGCCGGTAGGCCTACATCTTCAATCCTAATTGTTCTTCCTGTTTACAGTTCTAGCCAGTCACTACGTATCAGCCATGCTGGCCCCAGTTGACACTTTTTCTTTTCTAACAGACTCTCAGGACCCTGTGGCTATTGAGCATGCATTGCCCTCTCTGGACTTTTTTGGGCAGATTGCCCTCTTAGGTTTTTTCCTTTTTCTTCTAAAAGGCTTTTTGTACTTCTGCCTGCCTCTTGTATCTCAGTGGTCTTGTTTTGTCAAGGGAGTTTGCTATTAGAGGCAGTAATTTTAAGGGAAGAAGAGGGTAAGCAATGATACAGAGGTAGCCTGAGCTGAAAAGGTCACCACGTTGCAGAAAATAGCTCTACAGGGAATAAAATGTATATTAACAGCCTGCAGGTCAAATTCTTAGTTTTGGAGACTTTATCACATTGATATTTCATACTGTTGAAGATACCTCATAAATGTCACTACTGAGCTATACTGTGCCAACAAACCTTTGCTTATACCTTTTTTCAAATATGAAATGTGTTTAAAAATGTACAAGCAAGCAGTTGCATGCTTTTGTCCTTCTTCCAATACTTCAAAAGCATCTTTGATGTTTAAATAGCTAATTGAATGAAATACGATAACTTTGGTGGGAGCAAAGATTGCCGTGTTGGTAGGTTTATACATATTAAAGTAAATCTTAAAATAACCGAGCGCTTTTTGAAATGTAATGTCATCGGCATGTAAATCTGTCGCCTGTAGGAAAAATAAGCAACAAAAGTTGTACAACAGCTCTTCAAATAAAAATCCTGAACATCTGGAATTGTGTGCAAATCACCGTTGCATTAATATTGTTGATGCCTGATAGTGCCACATGATTATTTATTTATTTATACATACATACATCTATATTTTGTAGATGACTTTGATGAATTCACATCCAATAACGATGATATTATTCTCAGAAGTATTGCTGAAGATCTTAGAGATTGTTTGCCGAAAGAGGCCATGCTCAGCTCCGAGCACCTTGCTCTCCAAAAAGTAAGTTTAGCTTTTGAGGCCTTCCTGTCCGTTAGTACAGTGTCAGATAATTTAGTGATTTGGGTCCATCACTAAGGCTATCTGGGACTTCTGTCTGATGCAGGTTGCTGAATGACCTGATTGAGTCACTGTCAGAACTTGAGCCCAGGGCATCTGTCCTTAACAGTTCAAGAAAGAGAAGTGCAGGGAATAAGCTTTAACAAGTGTCCTTGTGCTGATTGGCCCAGTGTAGGTCAGGTGATGCTTGGTCATGCTTAATCATCTAAGCAGCAAAAACAGAATAAAACACTACAAAGCATCAATCAAATTTTCAAGTTCCCCAGAATTCTGCCTAAATGTTCCTTTGGGGTTTTTTTTCAATTATGCTCTGAAACATATTTCTTCTCCCCCTATTTCACCTACTTATCCCAAGAGTTTTGAAGAACTCAAAGTTTGCTCACTGTGACTTCTGAGTTGATCCTAATGAAAACAGTACACTGCAGTTATTTTTGGATTCCACCTCACCAAATGAACCAGCATAGCTGGCTGCAATGTTCATTTGTTTTGGGGAAAAATAATGAATTTAGCTGCCCGGGAGAGGGAGCCTAGAATTTCTACCACCTAACAATGGGACCTGGGTTATGAGGGTTACATGTCCTCTGCTTATAGGGAAACTAGTTTTGCTTCCATTGGCTCCTCTTAATCAGCTAAAATTAGTCACTAGCTTTCCTCATATTACTCCACAATTTCCCCCCCTTTGCTGTTTGCTTTATAATGAAGATATATATTCCAGCTAACACTGATGACATACTAAGTATTGCACAAGTAAATGCAATCTATCTATCTATCATCTATTTATCTCATTTATAGCTGCAGAAACTCTGCCACCTTCGAAGTGCATCCTTAGGCAACAATGTGGGGTCTCCAAATGAAATGCCTGGCCGTGAATATAACTCATTGATGTAGCAGTATAATATATAATACTGACTCCTTAGACAGAGAAAACATGTTAAGTTAGGGGTACAAAATAATGAGGAAATAGGCATAATTTAGGTTAAGTGTTCCCAAACTGGTTTGTGGACCACCAGTGTTCTGAGAACTTCGCTTGGGTGTTCCATGGTGTGCCTATAAAAATACGGTTAAAATTCATAGAGCAACCAACACAGTGCATTATTATTGGTTCAATAGACAGGAAGATCATGAAGTGGCCAGCCAATTTTCAAGTTTGTCCTTTGTGAGGGCAGGGAGTTTGGGAACCACTGACTTACGTGCAGTGGAACAGAAAGTCTAGGGCTTAAAATGTGTGCAGGTAGTACCGGTACTGGGGAAAATATGCTGATTAATATACATGTTCAGCTTTATTCCTCTCCTTCAGCTGCAACAGCAAACAAAACCCACAGTTCATATTGATGCATTCCTTTATGATGACTACTATGTTGACTCACTGTGTGAAGAAGGGAAGATGAGCAGATATTACTGTCTGTTGTGTGGCTCTCATCGGACAGCACCATTAGGTAAGTACATAGATGATGTACTTGGAGGCCAAATGGCAGCATTGGTCAATGTGTGCCTATGCAGTTGATCCAATGTTTTTTTTTCCTAAATCAAATATGGAGTAGCTTCAGGGTTCAGTCAGAGGTGGAACTATGCTTTTCAGAGTGAGCTGCAGAAGCATCTACAAGTTATTGTGCTCCCAGATGAAATGGGAAATAAGGTGAAAGTCCATAAAAAAGGAAAATGGGTTTGATTGCATGGTCTCAATTTATATAGTTTATTAACAATAGTAAAGTAATCTCCCTTTCATCTTGGCCACAGCAGCTACTATGGAGAAATTATCTTAATGCTGTTGAAGTGAGCTGTATTTCTGATGTGAAAGATTTTCCAGGTTTATTTTGATGCATGCAAGACTGTACATGTATTGTCTTGGAAGACAGCACTTTGTATTTTGTAGTTGTTTTTAAAATTTGCAATAAAGTTTATAAAAAAGGAACAAAACCAATAAACATAAATTAGCTTTTAATTTTAGTTCAGGTAAATCAGTGGGGGTTTTTATGTCTTAGGTGTAACTTGTAACTAAAATATGTGTGTGTTTATCATACCAACATTAATTTTTCCAATTAAAGGTGTGTTTGCTAAAACCATTGAAGTTGAGCATGAACAGTTCCCTTTAGGGAGAAAGTTCCAAAGTCAGGATGTCACTACAGAGAAGGCCCTAAATTGCATTCAGGGAATGTCTGGAGGACAGAGCAGACAAACAGCTGCAGGTCCCCCCTTTCAAGCTCTGTACCGATAGCTGGAATGTAAAAACGAAGCCTGCACTTGTGCAGAGAAAAGCTCTGTATGTGTAATTAGGAACCCTGCCCTTTGCAAGTTTCTGTTTACACAGAGAGAGCTCGTCTATATACCAGTTGTGTATGCATCTAGGCTCTGTTCAGACTTTCAATTGAACATATGGTATTCTAGGTTGGAGGTAAAGGATATGGTCCTGATTTGCCCTCCATGTGTTCATATGTGAAAAGGACTGTGATCTGTTCTTCATTTTGTTCACAATTCTGTTCAAAGAACAATGTGAAGCAGATCCATAGCACTTACTTGACAGTTAAGATCTCACAAAGTACTGTAATATTTAAACCATTTACTCTTCAGTAGTTGCACCGAATTTTTTGCTATATTACTTAAGAGTGAGTGGGAAATGTGTCCAGTGCTACAGTCTCACCCTGTTTTATTAAGGTTACTTTTTAAGTAAAGAAATACAGGATCATGTCCAGTTTGATGTTTTACTCAAAATTATAAAGATGTGAATGTGGTGGGGAATATTCTTCTCAGCGGACAAGTGGAAAAATGATAATTCTTGTTGGAAAAGTGTTTTAATCCATGTTCTACTAAACATTTGACAGTGGTTGATGATTGTTCCAGCAATGTTTTTTTTTAATGTTTTGCTCTTATTTCCCAGAGTTCATTTCTCATTCCTTTTCAATCTCGGAACTGAAGTTTCTCTTTCGGCATGTACTGCCTGATCTGACAGGAAAGGTGGTGGTTGACATTGGTTCCAGACTTGGTGCAGTCCTGTTTGGGGTAAAACCCAGTCCAGGAATTTGTTAACAATTTCCTGTGATGTATCTTTTTCCTGTTCTTGGTAGTTATTCTGTTCTTCTGTGCTATGCATTGTCCTGCAGATACGCTGTTTAATGTTATAACCTACCGTGTTTCTCCTAAAATAAGACACCGTCTTATATATTTTTTCGCTCAACAAAACACAGTATGGCTTATTTTCAGGGGATGTCTTATTTTAACCGCGTTGCATCAGTATGCTGCATAGCCACGTCTCTCCAGGCTGTTTTAATGGGAGGTACCACGTCACTATGGCTTATTTTCGGGGTATGGCTTATTTTTGGGGAACGGCTTATATTTCGCAAATGCATAGAAATCCTGCTATGGCTTATTTTATGGCTATGTCTTATTTTAGGAGAAACAGGGTACCTTGCTCAAAATCTTGTTCACAGCATGAGTGGTGTATTACTGGACATCTTACTCCAAACCCAGATGTGATATAACTACATTCTCTTCTCTAAGCCAGAAAGACACGGGTGCAATGGCATATTACCGCCACTTTGTTATTATAACTGCCCTATAAGTCTCTGGATAAGGAGAGGGGTTGGGCTGGTGATACTTTTTTTTGAGTTTTGGGCAAATCCAGCTCAGGTTTCTTTATCCTGCTCAATAGTTAAAAGAATTGTTTCAGCAGTTTATAGGAAATAGGTATCAGGAAGCCATTGCTCAGGTTCAGTTTTGCAGTCATGTTTTGCTTCGCCGTAAAGTTGACATCTGTGTATAATTTTGTTTCTCAAACTTTGTGTGTGCCTTCCTAGGCTACAGCCTTAGGGAAGGGCTGGAATTTAATACTATAGAGCACAGGCCTCAGACACTGAACAGCTTCTACAAGTCAGTGTAGATCCTTCTAATGATCCAAGACAGCCTCATATTTTAATATGTTCTCCCCAAGAAAAATATGTACCAAGAAAAATCAGCAGTTACAGAGAAAGTCTACCACTCCTCCCAATTACATAGCATCATCAGGTAATGTCTGTGTTGCTTAAGCAAGGTTTTGGCTTGTCTCCTGCCTGAACCTGAATTTGTTATAGTCAGTTCTTTGGTTTCTGTTGTTGTATTATCTTATGGTTTGATTGACTGACATTGATCCCTTTAGTGCTCCAGATTTAGGAAGGCAGGATAAAAACCCCTTAATAAATAAACAAAAGAAAAGCATAGGACCATAGCATTTTATCAAAAGGTCTTAAGGAGCTCTTTAAAAAAAATATTAGGCTGCCCCCATTGGTATAATCTTGATCAGGAAAGAGAGCTTCTTTTCCCTGGAATACCTTCCTAGATGCTCTGACCACTTGTGTAAAGGATCCAGTTATTTCTTGGCATTACCTTATTTCCTGGAATAACAAATGAAGTAGATGCAGTGTCAATTTTTGCTAAATTTATCCTAAATTAGAAACACTTGTTAACATTTGGAAAGCTGAAACACTTTATGGTGTTAAAAATGGAATATATCCTCCAGATAAAGCATAACTCATACTTTTAAAAATAGTTCTTTTCATCATATTCTTTGCTTCAATTTACAGAAGTGGCAATCTGCCATATTTAATCTGAATAGACTGTTTCTCTAGCCAGATGGTTAAGAGTTTCAGAAAGCTGTAATAGTTATCATTTAGGGGCATCTTAATATGTGGGTTTCTAGCATTTGTCATGTTAAAGCCATATAAGTTGATCAAGCCTCTTGTGAAACATTTATTCTAATTTATAAGATAAATTATCATGGCATGGTAGACTTTCTGTTGTTGGGCTAAACACTATTTTGAGCACTTGCTACCAAGCCCTCTGGAACAGGGCCTGAAACTTTCTAAGATTCTTACAGTCTCATTATATATATATATGTATACACACACACACACACACACACACACACACAATATATATAATGAGACTGTAAGAATCTTAGAAAGTTTCAGGCCCTGTTCCAGAGGGCTTGGTAGCAAGTGCTCAAAATAGTGTTTAGCCCTACATATATATATACTGTGTGTGTGTGTGTGTGTGTGTGTGTGTGTGTGTGTGTGTGTACTGTATATTCTGGCGTATAAGACTACTTTTTAATCTAGGAAAATCTTCTCAAAAGTCAGGGGTCGTCTTATATGCCTGGTGGAGAATCTGCGGTCAAATATATCTCAAACTCTATATTTTAACTGGAAAAGTTGGGGCTCGTCTTATACACCCAGTCGTCTTATACGCCGGAAAA
This sequence comes from Lacerta agilis, assembly GCF_009819535.1. Classification (NCBI taxonomy): domain Eukaryota; kingdom Metazoa; phylum Chordata; class Lepidosauria; order Squamata; family Lacertidae; genus Lacerta; species Lacerta agilis. Next base: position 32,309,067 of record NC_046312.1, read on the forward strand.
TAGGGTGTGTGTGTGTGTATCAGTAAAGCTTAACATTCCATTTCAGTCCACCTATATCTGTCTGTCTATCTACGTTGGCTTTTCTTTTAGGGCTACTTTTATAGCTCAGCGTCTCAGATCTATGGTGTTGAAATGAATGCAGACTTTTGCCAGTTGCAGGAAGTTATCATTTCAAAATACCAACTTCATGGAAGAATAAAGGTAGTAACATATTTCTTAGTTTGTTTTATTTGCAGAGAGATTTTGAACTAGCAAGTCAGTATTCATAGAAAAATAATGTCATCGGAGTTGCAGTATCTTTGCAGTCGTGCAAATACCTGGTTGTTGTTGTTGTTGTTCAGTCGTTCAGTCGTGTCCGACTCTTCGTGACCCCATGGACCAGAGCACGCCAGGCACGCCTATCCTTCACTGCCTCCCGCAGTTTGGCCAAACTCATGTTAGTAGCTTCGAGAATACTGTCCAACCATCTCATCCTTTGTCGTCCCCTTCTCCTTGTGCCCTCCATCTTTCCCAACATCAGGGTCTTTTCCAAGGAGTCTTCTCTTCTCATGAGGTGGCCAAAGTACTGGAGCCTCAACTTCAGGATCTGTCCTTCTAGTGAGCACTCAGGGCCGATTTCCTTGAGAATGGATAGGTTTGATCTTCTTGCAGTCCATGGGACTCTCAAGAGTCTCCTCCAGCACCATAATTCAAAAGCATCAATTCTTCGGCGATCAGCCTTCTTGATGGTCCAGCTCTCACTTCCGTACATTACTACTGGGAAAACCATAGCTTTAACTATACGGACCTTTGTCGGCAAGGTGATGTCTTTGCTTTTTAAGATGCTGTCTAGGTTTGTCATTGCTTTTCTCCCAAGAAGCAGGCGTCTTCTAATTTCGTGACTGCTGTCACCATCTGCAGTGATCATGGAACCCAAGAAAGTGAAATCTCTCACTGCCTCCATTTCTTCCCCTTCTATTTGCCAGGAGGTGATGGGACCAGTGGCCATGATCTTAGTTTTTTTGATGTTGAGCTTCAGACCATATTTTGCGCTTTCCTCTTTCACCCTCATTAAAAGGTTCTTCAATTCCTCCTCACTTTCTGCCATCAAGGTTGTATCATCAGCATATCTGAGGTTGTTGATATTTTTTCCGGCAATCTTAATTCCGGTTTGGGATTCATCCAGCCCAGCCTTTCGCATGATGAATTCTGCATATAAGTTAAATAAGCAGGGAGACAATATACAGCCTTGTCGTACTCCTTTCCCAATTTTGAACCAATCAGTTATTCCATATCCAGTTCTAACTGTAGCTTCTTGTCCCACATACAGATTTCTCAGGAGACGGATGAGGTGATCAGGCACTCCCATTTCTTTAAGAACTTTCCATAGTTTGCTGTGGTCGACACAGTCAAATGCTTTTGCGTAGTCAATGAAGCAGAAGTAGATGTTTTTCTGGAACTCTCTAGCTTTCTCCATAATCCAGCGCATGTTTGCAATTTGGTCTCTGGTTCCTCTGCCCCTTCGAAATCCAGCTTGCACTTCTGGGAGTTCTCGGTCCACGTACTGCTTAAGCCTGCCTTGTAGAATTTTAAGCATAACCTTGCTAGCGTGTGAAATGAGTGCAATTGTGCGGTAGTTAGAGCATTCTTTGGCACTGCCCTTCTTTGGGATTGGGATGTAAACTGATCTTCTCCAATCCTCTGGCCACTGCTGAGTTTTCCAAACTTGTTGGCATATTGAGTGTAGCACCTTAACAGCATCATCTTTTAGGATTTTAAATAGTTCAGCTGGAATATCATCACTTCCACTGGCCTTGTTGTTAGCAAGGCTTTCTAAGGCCCATTTGACTTCACTCTCCAGGATGTCTGGCTCAAGGTCAGCAACCACACTACCTGGGGTGTATGAGACCTCTATATCTTTCTGGTATAGTTCCTCTGTGTATTCTTGCCACCTCTTCTTGATGTCTTCTGCTTCTGTTAGGTCCTTTCCACTTTTGTCCTTAATTGTGGTAATCTTTGTACGAAATGTTCCTTTCATATCTCCAATTTTCTTGAACAGATCTCTGGTTTTTCCCATTCTGTTATTTTCCTCTATTTCTTTGCATTGCTCGTTTAGAAAGGCCCTCTTGTCTCTCCTTGAATACCTGGTAGGATACCTCAAAATAGTTGAAGTTTGTAAATGATTATGACTGAAACCATCATGTGATTCAAACCAACTCCATAGCAGCCTGTACATTCAGCTCTAGAGTTAAACGGAGGCTGGAGGATATTCAATATTCATAAAATTGAAACAGTTTAAAAGGTTTTAAGGTTTTCCTATGACCAACAAGAAAAGAATAATACTGTAGTATAGTATTTAGTATTTGTATAATCAGGTGTTCCAAGCACTTTGTGTGCTATCTTGTAGTAATATGTATAATTCAATAAGAAAGGTCAGTATTTTTACACCCATATGGCAAATGGGGAGGGTGAGGCCAAGAGTGCTTAGGGTCAGGGAACCTCTGGCCTGCGGACTAACCTTGGCCCACCAGGTGTCCCCGTTGGGTCCGTGAGACCATTTTGGACAAGCCAAAACTGCCCAGCAGCTTCCAAAGCAGCCAGCAATCAGCTGGTTGGCAGGAGTCTTTAAAGTGCTATGTAAAGCAGGAACCCAGCACAAAGCAGTATCACCCCCCCCCCATCAGCTGATGAGATGGGAGAGGGAGCACTTCCTTGATCCAGTTGTTCTCGCCACCCTTTTGTTTCAGTAGCTGTTTGACTGTAAAGTGAAGCTGCTGCTAAAATGAATTGGGTGGGGAAGCCTTAGGTAGGATGCACCCCATCAGCAGAATCCCTGTGCAAAGCCTTCTGCTTGTGCAACACGACTTTTTCCTTCTGTATGCCACTGCACCTTCAGAAAATGGCTTTTGGGGGGAGAACCCCCAGAACAGTGGGGGGAGGGGCTAATTTCATTATTTGAGATTGTTGCCAGATGATCTTTCATGTTAGAAGCTTACAAATTTTCCCCCTTCAGGTACTTCATGCAGACATTTGTACTCAGGCGTCACTTCTTCAGAATGCTGACATTGTTGTGATGAATAATGTTTTTGAATATTTCCTTGACAGCTCAGAACAGGCCAGGTAAGATGCGTGTTCCTGAATTTTTTAGAAACTAGGAATACATTCCTGAGGATACAGTTAGACTTACACATGTTTCTCCTCTTTTAAAAAGCTAGAATTGAAATGTATATTTAAGAAAAATATAAGTTCCAGACCAGGCATAGGCAAACTCGGTCCTCCATATGTTTTGAGATTACAGTTCCCATTATCCCTAACTACTGGTCCTGTTAGCTAGGGATGGTGGGAGTTGTAGTCCCAAAACATCTGGAGGGCCAAGTTTGCCTATGCCTGTTCCAGACTCTCAGACTCAAGTAGTTATTATGAAGCAAGTTGTTTAAGCGATATATGACAGATTTAATGTCAGCTAATAAGGAGTCCAGTGGACAATATTAGAAAACCTGGAAACTGATGGTGATGCTGTAGGTGCAAAAGTAAAAAATGAAGCCACCAGGCAGTTAACAACCTATGAGAAAATAATAGTGGTAGAAAACATAGTGGCGTAATGTCTGATTTCATCCATGCACAAAACTCTTACAGAGGTAAAATTTTGCCCACAGCAAAATTTAAGAAGTTGGTGGGTGGTAAATTGGAATTTAGACATAGAGGAAGAAGAGTGAAATAAATTATGGACAAAAGCGCCATGCAAATCCCTATCAGCAACGACAAGGAAAAGAGCTCTCAATATAGTTGTTAAACTACAACACCTAGCAGCCCCATCCAGCATGGCCAAGAGATTTGAGTGTTTTAGTCCCCCACAGCTGGAAGGCCACAGGTTTCACATCCCTGTTCTAGCAGCAGCTGTGATAATACTTGCCTCAAATTAGAGACAGCCAACTTCCTCTCTTGTTATGAAGTGGCAGATAAGTGACTTTGCCTGAGGCTTTGCAGCTATTATTTGGTACAAGTTCCTGGACCCAATTCCAGGCAATTCAATTAACACATATACTGTGACCCTGGATGAACCATTCCACAGTCAAAACAAAATAAAATAAAAAATTCTTTCCAGTAGCACCTTAGAGACCAACTAAGTTTGTTCTTGGTATGAGCTTTCGTGTGCTTGCACACTTCTTCATACCAAGAACAAACTTAGTTGGTCTCTAAGATGCTACTGAAAGGAATTTTTTTGTTTGTTTGTTTTGACTATGGCAGACCAACACGGCTACCTACCTGTAACCATTCCACAGTGTTTGGAAAGTCCCACTGACCATAGAGGCTTTTGGGGATGGGATACAGGGCTGTAGGATGGAAAGGAAAAATCCATTGCATTGAGGTGCCTTGTGCTTATGCGGTGGTAGATTCAACCAGTTATTTACATCAGTAATATTTCTTTCTGTGTTTTTTTAAGGGTTTACCTATTCTGTTTTATAAATCTGGTTAATATTATTTCCCACAAACAGTGGGGTATACATAATAATCTGGTAAAGGGACCCCTGACTGTTAGGTCCAGTCGCGGACGACTGAGGTTGGGGCGCTCATCTCGCTTTACTGGCTGAGGGAGCCGGCATACAGCTTCTGGGTCATGTGGCCAGCATGACTAAGCCGCTTCTGGCGAACCAGAGCAGTGCACGGAAATGCTGTTTACCTTCCCGCCGGAGCGGTACCTATTTATCTACTTGCACTTTGACGTGCTTTTGAACTGCTAGGTTGGCAGGAGCAGGGACCGAGCAACAGGAGCTCACCCTGTCGCAGGGATTCGAACCACCGACCTTCTGATTGGCAACCCACGTCCCTTTCAATAATCTTGTACTATAAAATAAATTTGCATATATGTCAGGCACATATCAAAGAGGCTATAATGCTCATGCAGGCCAGGCTAAGCTTCTAGTGTTTTTCTCTCGGAGCACAAAGGCCGAATGATGGATGATAATAACTACACTTTGTTGGAAAATGTTAGTTTGTACTAAGCAAGTAATTTTCCAGAAGGGTTGCTGCAAGTGAAATCTAAACTTACCGGTACTTTCCCCTAGATCCTGGAAATTTATCAGGCAAAATGTAAGAAAGAAAGGTTCCTTATTAGTGACGTTGCCAAGCCTTGAGAAATCTCTTTCGGAGCTTCAGGTAAGTAGTTATTTTTCAAACTTTTCTGCACTCAAGTCTTTCCTTTTTATGGAAAAAGCTTTTTTTTTTTTTTAGATCTGCAACAGATGCCCTCCTTGTGTGTCCACCTCCTAGATTAGTGAGGTTGGTGGTGAGAGAGAGGACCATGGAGGTCACATGGCTTCCTGCCAGTAGATCTCGTATTTGGCGCTTTGGGAAGATCTGGGCATAGTGCTAGAAGGCTGCCTGTTTCTCACCTCAGGTTCCTAACAAATATACCTGTGAGAAAGAAGGACCGGGGTGGGAGGAAGCAACATGTGTCAATGGCAGAATGAAAATACGATTTTGATCAGTTAACTGAGGGCTACAGTACTATCATTTACAAGGATATAGTTGAGAGAGATAGCAATGTGTGAATACTACCAATACTGCAGTCCCAAATCCGTCACAAAATATTAAAAACACACATGTACCTTGCAAACCTTACCTATGTTAGTCCTACAGCAGAAGAAGATTTTATTTTGATAACCTTTTATTACCTGTCTTCATCAGTAGTCAAAACTATGAAATTTTAATTTCTTTTCAGGTGGACATTCAGCTCAGCCAATGGGTGGAAGCTCTGCCGTTGGACTACGATGTGTTTTTTGAAGAGGTTGCTGATAGAGAAGCACTTGAACAAATTCACTTGTACAGAATTCTCTAATACAAATGTGTACTGATATTGAAATTGCATTGAATTGCAGTTCTACAGTTCTTTTTTCAAGAATTCTTATTTTTATTCCTGTTTTTTTATAATGCAAACACATACCTGTAAACAATGAGCAATAAGAATAACCCAAACAGAGAGGCATACAGTAGCTCAAATAAAGTTCTTCTTTTGATATATCCATTTTTGTCAATTGAGTGAGTCCTTCCATAAAGAGCCATGAGTTGTCGGTGGGGTTGGAGTGGAGTGTGAGGAGGGCATAAATGATATAAAGCTGAACCTTATTGTCTCAAAGTCACTTTCTTGTCCTCTGCCAATTTTTTGCCTGCCACTAAGGGATCCCAATCCCTCCTTTTTTGGTTCATACAATACAATTTTTGATAACCTGGATATTTTGCCATTGTGTATAAATTAATTAGTAGGATTTTGTTTTGTTTTTTGCCAGTTTTGAATCTTGTTGTAAGTTAGAGGTATGGTAGTACTGGGAATAAGTATGTCAATGGAGGTAATACATTCATTTTGATTGTTGCAATCTTGCTTAACCATGCTATATTTAATTTTGACCAGTTCATAAGCTCCTTGTATATCTTCCATGCTAAAGGATTATAGTTAAATTTTTCTATTGGTTTTTAATTCTTTGGTATAAAAACTTCAATGTGTTTTATATTGTGTTGATATGCCTGTTTGTTCTGTGCTTTCTGTGTTTATATTGAAGCACGGAATTGCTGATTTTTGAGCATTGATTTGAAGACCTGCTCAAATGCTGTTATTATTCATTCCTTATATGACTGATTTCTTTCTGGGTTTGTGAACAATAGTAAGATGTCATCTGCAAACATGCCTATTTTATATTGTGTGTTGTTAATGAAAATACCTGATATAGTTTGATCCGATCTGATTTTGATTGCTAACAAAGGGGAGAGTTCAACGTCCATATGCATGGCCCCACTTGCGGTTTGGGCAGTATTCTCCATTTTGATGGATCATTGATACTATCCCCTAATCCTGCTTTTATTACTGCATTCCATTTAGAAACTAGATCGTTGTGCGTTTTAGTTATGTACTCAGGAAGTATTGTCTCTTTTTGTTACAGGTAGGTAGCCGTGTTGGTCTGCTGTAGTCAAAACAAAATAAAAAATAAAATTCCTTCCAGTAGAGACCAACTAAGTTTGTTCTTGGTATGATCTTTCGTGTGCATGCACACTTCTTTAGATACATTCTCTCTTTTGGGGTAGTTTTTAAGGCTTTCATAGCCATCTCAGGACCTAGTGTTCCTTCTTCAGTTAATGTGTCACATACCCCTCATTCTCTGATAGCAACATAGCTGTGAAGATTTCTTTATTTATTCAGAGATGTGGCGGATACCATTCCTTGTGATCTTTGCTGATAAAGTTTTGAGGAGGATCAATGAGTAAGTGGTGTAAATTGTATATTTAATGCTGTTCAAGAGGCAGGAGCTCTTAACCTGCCATCTTTCATGGTGATGTCAGCACCACCCAGTTTTACAAGGAGCACTCTGTGGAGGGAGCAGCCCTTCGTGTCAAGATAAAATATGTGGAAAGCAAGCCCAAAAAGACAATGACAAAAATCTACCGATAGCATACAAATCAATATGGCTAACCTGATCAAAAACACTCATCCACCCCACTCACAAAAGAAACCAAAGACCACCACAGCCAACCACAAATGAACAATCACATCCTACACCAACCCTGACCTCTCTCACCACCAAAGGAGCACAAGCAAACAACAGAGAACCTGTACAAACGACGCTGACCCCAAACTCCACATATATTAAGTAAAGTAGAAACATCCCCACCCCACCCATCTCTCCATCCCGCCCACCTCTCTCCCCCTTTCCTTCCTAATGTCTCAGCAAATGAAACTGATGTGTAAAAATGTTGCATGGAAAAATACGAGAGACATTGCATTTACCTTTGTAAAACAAGAAAATCCTTAATAAAAAATATTTTTAAAAAATATGTGGAAAGCAAGAGGTATATTCTTGTTTATGTAAATGAGGAAGGATTTTAAACAGAACCTGCCTGGTTTATTTCAAATGAGGATTGTTAATTACTTTTGTCCTTGGTTAAAGAACTGTGAAAATGCTGCCTTTGCCAAGCTCTAAAATAGTTTTTTTTGGGTTTATTTGGACTAGAATTATTTTCACTTGTCCTAGTGTTTAAATATATGGTACATAGCAGAGGTGACTCTTCTTATGTACTGCATCTTGTTTTAAAGTGGTTACAAATTTCTTTTCTCTAGGAAATGCCTTTTTTGCTAGCTTCTCAGCTTTAAAACCAAAACTGAAGACCATTGTTTTAATCCAAAGGTTGGAAGCCTTATACCACAAACAGATCATTTGGATGATTATCTGACTTTTCTGTGCGCATGTTTCATGCATTCATACCTGCTTTTTCAGTCAGTTTATTGTGCTGATTGCCATCCACACCAGTGGGCAGATCAAATGTTACCAGCCTTGAGTCACAATTGGCAAAATTGAGGCTTTTGCTTTTGGGGGAGGATGCAATATCAATTTATCTTTAGTTTTATAAATAAAATACTATTTTTATTTCCTAAAATGTATATACTGCTTGATTGTAAAAAAAAACAAAAAAAAAAAAAAACTGAAAGCAAGTGGGGGGGAACCCCCCTCAAATACTAAGGTCTTGAGCAAGTGCAATAATTACCTAACTAGAACTTGCATAAAAACGATAAAGAGACCTTGTACAACTATGTATTTGCTTTATTCTTTAAAAACTTGATGTCCATACTACAGATGCAGTCTCTGTACACTACAGGTGTATAACAGGTTATTTTTAGTCATTACACAGTAGAAGAAGAAGAAGAAGAAGAGTTTGGATTTGATATCCCGCTTTATCACTACCCAAAGGAGTCTCAAAGCGGCTAACATTCTCTTTTCCCTTCCTCCCCCACAACAAACACTCTGTGAAGTGAGTGGGGCTGAGAGATTTCAAAGAAGTGTGACTAGCCCAATGTCACCCAGCAGCTGCATGTGGAGGAGCGGAGACGCGAACCCGGTTCCTCAGATTACGAAACTACCGCTCTTAACCACTACACCACACTGGAAATTGGATTAAAATGTTGTTGTTTTTAATATGGCTTTGTATTCTGATAGCTACAGTGTTGTGAGCACACTGCAAAAACTTGTGTGAGTGAACAGCACCAATCCCAAAGTAAACTCCCATCTGGAAGCATCCTGATTTTTCCTTTTGAGTCTGATTTTCATGTGACAGCTGGGTGTAGGTTGATTATTGAACTACACTTTAAAGGTGTGGGGAATGTAGGAAGCATGCAAGAACAGGCAAGCGTGCATAATCTACACATGGAAAAAGTAATAAAGCAGTGGATATAATTGGCAGATCTTTCTGAATAGAGGAGTCTTCCAGTTTATTATTCCCATTTTTTTATATTCTAAAATGGCTAAGTAAATGCTGTTTTTCTTTTGAATGGGAAGAAACGACAAAATACATCTTGTAGCTGAGGTATAAGAAGGTGCTTGAAACAGTGCTCACATGGATAAAAGATATCCAAGCACTTATTGCTAAAGACGAGGCCAAAGACACAGGCCCAAGTTTACATTATTGCAGCCAAGGGTATCTGGTGTGAAGATCCTGACACAATTTAAGGTGGAGTTCCCTGAAGCAGAGAACTTTCACAACATTGCTTGAGAAACTAGGAACATGAGCCACATCTGCCTTACTCCATAACTGCTTTTAACTAAAGAAGAAGACGACAGTAACAGATCAATCCCAGCACATCTAGTTTGGGGCTTGTATATAACCCAAGCTGTGTTCTTGATTAATGGCTAATAATAATAATAAATTGTGCATTAGTTGATATCTATTAATTTAATAACCAACAACAAAGACATTGCATTAATCCCCTAAGAATCATACTGCAACTTGATTATTTTACTAATCCCTAAAACACAGACATATGTGATTAGGAATTCGTGGGGGCTAGCTCAACACGTATTTCTTGTATTTATTATAATCCTTACCACTAGATGGCATTCAAAACATTAAGGCCCACATTTTCGGAAGCAGCTGCTAGCCTTTGGCTTTAAATGTCATTTGTGGAAGTGGCCTCAAGCTTTCATTGAGCCTCTAATAAGATGTGAATATTGGACTTGACAAGTTTCTTTTCTAGCCACTTATGGAGGGAAAGTGCCCTGTCTACCCCACCTAGTTTTTTTAAAAATGCTTCAGCCCAATGCTTATAAATATTTTTTTATATTATATGGAGGATGTTGAGATAAGCAATTACCGTACCTTAAAAAAATGGAAAGGAAACATTTAGGATAAGGGGAAGAACTACAGTGGTAGGAGACACTGCCCCACTGAAACTCATTTGTTGAAAATATGAAATTACGTGAAGTGAGTAACAGTACAGATGAAGCAGAGGCAACTTAAGAACATAGTGGCCAGTCTAATTCTTGTTTCTTGTTCAGTGAGGGATGTCTTGATCCTTTTTATGTAGGGTGTGTTTGTGTGTGTGTGTGTGTGTGTGTGTGTGTGATGGCTTTTTGTGAGGTAAATACAACCTGGGAAGAAGGTATCTGTGTAGGATAACTCCCATATGAAGCTGCCTAGCACTGCAGCCACCTTTTGAAATGAGGTGTAGTGACATGAAAGAGGGGCTTTTGAGTAGCAGCATCTCTTGAACTCGCTTTACCCATCCTTTTAATGGTTTTTAGTGAATTTGTTGACCGCTTTAATCTTCTGGGCCAGCTCTTTTAAGTACAGTGTAGTTTGTTGTTGTTGTTCAGTCGTTCAGTCGTGTCCGACTCTTCGTGACCCCATGGACCAGAGCACGCCAGGCACGCCTATCCTCCACTGCCTCCCGCAGTTTGGCCAAACTCATGCCAGTCGCTTCGAGAACACTGTCCAACCATCTCATCCTCTGTCGTCCCCTTCTCCTTGTGCCCTCCATCTTTCCCAACATCAGGGTCTTTTCCAGGGAGTCTTTTTTTCTCATGAGGTGGCCAAAGTATTGGAGCCTCAACTTCAGGATCTGCCCTTCCAGTGAGCACTCAGGGCTGATTTCTTTAAGGATGGATATGTTTGATCTTTTTGCAGTCCATGGCACTCTCAAGATTCTCCTCCAGCACCAGTGTAGTTTAAGCTTATTCTATTAGCAATATCTGCCCTGGCTATGGCAAAACCATTTTACTTCTCTAACAGGCTTTTTAATCCCTTCCAAAACTAAGCATAGACAAGAGAGACTGACAAAGATTTCCTATCTTTGAAATCATCTTCGGCAATCACTCATAGCAGATTAAGATTGTCTTCCATGAACACTGTTTTAACGTTGTGTCCGTTACTGTGGAGGCCAATTCTGGATATATCTTTGAAATGTCCATATGCTACTACCACTGTTAGCCCTCAATGAGGTTTAATAACACTATTTATTACAACAAGAACATAAATCATTAAAACTATACAGAGCTAAAAGATTATAATGTAATCATGTAACAAATGTGCCAGAGGAACAGATTCCATAAACTAGGAGCAACCACAGGAAAGGGCTTTTATCTTTAATCTCACCTCTAAAAGCAAAGGCATTTTAGCAAAAGAGCTTAACACAAGGACAGGTTCAAATTCAAATTGGAATGGGGGACTATTGCTAACTGCTACACTCATTCACTCTTAAGAAGGTTTAACTATTGTTATGAGTTTGGTTGAACTGATTAGAATGAATAGGCTCATCTGTATGGTTTTGCCCAACATCCCTCATGGATTGACAGAGACTTGACAAAAAGGTGAACTATTCCTTGAGGGATTGAAACTTCTACCTTTTTGAAAGTGATATCATCAAGGACAGCACAAAACCTTTTGCCCAAAGCAGAGCACCAGAAGGCACCACAAGTCTGCACTCGCGCCCCCAGTCATGGTTCATGGTTCCCAAAGGCTGTTCAATTTATTTTGGCACCTGAGGCAGAAAGTTCTGTGCAATTAGGTACAACAAAATTCTCATTTAAGGCATCATAAATAAAATGTCTCAAGTGCTACATTTGTATGACTGCAGAAACTGCATTTTTGAAGTTGACCTGTGTATATTTAGGATCCCAGCTTTGTTAGTGTGTTGCAGGAAACACAATAAAACAGTTCCGTATTTTAGCAAATTTATTGCTATGTAAGCCTTTATGGGCCAGAACTCACTTCATCAGCTACATGAAGTGGTCTCTATAGTGAAAAGCCATAAGGCCTCTGAGCAGTAGGTAGAATGAATACAAGATCCAATCAACATGGGCGTGGCCCACTGTTAGATTGCATTTAGTGTTACAATTGTGCTACCACCAAGAGCCCATTTACTTTGAATCCATTTCAATGGAACAGACAAAAAGTAAATACTTGGGTTTTTAACTGTTTAAATTTTAACACTGGAATTTGCTGCACTATTGTACCAAGTAAAGAAGTAACCCTTTCTGGCATAACCTTATAAAGATGCAGAAAAATAAATATTTATTTAATGGACCATCAGACTAGCCTTTAAGTAAAATTCCATTGAATAAGCCTGATAATTTATTTGTTTAGTTGTTCCATTTATTTACCACCTTTTCTTCCAAGGAGCTCAGTATGGTGTACATGGTCCCACTCCTCCCCATTTCACCCTCACAACAACCCTGTGAGGTAGGTTAGGATTATAGATGATGACTGGCCCAAGGTCACCCAGTGAGCTTTATGGCTGAATGGTGATTTGAACCCTGCTCTCCCAGGTTGTAGTCCAGCACTCTAGCCATTACGCAACACTGGCTACTGAAATAATAATAATAATAATAATAATAATAATAATAATAATAATAATTATTATTATTATTATTATTTGTACCCCGCCCATCTGGCTGGGTCTCCCCAGCCACTCTGGGCGGCTTCCATCTAATATTAAAATACATTTAAAATATCACGGATTAAAAACTTCCCTAAACAGGGCCGCCTTCAGGTATTTTCTGAATGTCAGATAGTTGTTTATTCCCTTGACCTGTGATGGGAGGACGTTCCACAGGGCGGGCGCCACTACCGAGAAGGCCCTCTGCCTGGTTCCCTGTAGCTTTGCTTCTCGCAGTGAGGGAACCGACAGAAGGCCCTCGGTGCTGGATCTCAGTGTCCGGGCTGAATGATGGGGGTGGAGACGCTCCTTCAGGTATACAGGACCGAGGCCGTTTAGGGCTTTAAAGGTCAGCACCAACACTTTGAATTGTGCTTGGAAACGTACTGGGAGCCAATGTAGATCTCTCAGGACCGGTGTTATGTGGTCCCGGCGGCCACTCCCAGTCACCAGTCTAGCTGCCGCATTCTGGATTAATTGCAGTTTCCGGGTCACCTTCAAAGGTAGCCCCACGTAGAGCGCATTGCAGTAGTCCAAGCGGGAGATAACTAGATAAGCTAGTGAAAGCCATACCTAGGCCTACTTGCAGGCTGAGGACTGAAAGGAATACAATTTGGGATTTTAAAAGAAAAACAGAAACTGTCCTAAGCATATGAACTGGATAAAGAATCAATTGTAAGACCTGGGATGAGGAGAGGGATGGTTTTTTTTTGGACTGATACCAGTGCTCTGATTGCCCAAGTCTAATCCCATTGATTCAAAAGTAACATCTCACCTGGCATCTGTAGTGCTTACTACTTGTTGAATATTTAGTTATTGTTAGGTCCTGTTTTCTCCTCCAGGAGTTTGGGGTGGCTAATAATTACTATAAATTATAATAAATACAGTAAAACAATAGTTAAAACACCAACAAATCCACACCAACAATTAAAATATCATATAGTAGACAATAAAACTTTTAACAGTTATTCTTCATTCCATTTGTTCCAAAAGCGGCTGGCTTGGTCATGCCCACAGAATGGAAGCTGGCAGGATCCCCAAGGATGTGCTCTCCGGGGAGCTGGCTTCTGGCACCAGGCCAATTGGCAGACCAATGCTGTGTTACAAAGTTGTCTGGAAACATGACATGAGGGCTGGCAACATCAACCCTGCCATATGGGAATCCCTTGCAGATGACCACAGTGCCTGGAGACAGGCAGTCAAGTCATGTATCCATAGCTGTGACCAGAGGAATGACCGCTGGGAAGAGCGCAGAGAGAAGAAACGCCATGGTGCATCTGCAGCAGTACAAATGGACACCTTCATCTGTAACAAAACATGTCTCTTCCTGCATCAGCGCTGCAACCTTCCAACAGTTAGACCTCATTCTCAAAGGCGCACACTTCCATTGTCTCCAGAGACAGATGCCAATAACCACTGTTAAGTTTGCACCTCATTTTTGTCAAGGTGGAAGACAACTAAGCATCACCTTGAAGGGAGTTCCACAAATGGGGGCTGCCCCTGAGAAGCCCTGCTCAGTCATCACCTCACAAGCATAGCTGTCAACTTTTCCCTTTTTTAAAGGGAAATTCCCTTATTCTGAATAGGATTCCTCGTAAGAAAAGGGGAAAGTTGACAGCTAAGTGCACAAGCCATGCTTACCAACTGAACAATGAGCAGGACCTCTCTCACCAGTCTTCAAGCATGGGTTGGTAGTTATTGGGCAGACACTCCTTTAGGTATTTGGGCTCAAGAATCATATAAGGCTTTGTACATCTGTACACCATTAATTGGGCCTTACAGCTAACAGGCCAGTGCTGAGTTTTAAGTATCATTGTAATGTGGTCTCATCTTGTTGCTCCATACCAGCAGTTACAATTTGTTTTAAATGGTTGCATTTACATGACAAATGGTAAAACAGCTTTAGATACCTCAGTTGGTATGAATTAATTTTAATTGTTCAATTAGCTTTATGTATAAGAGGACATTCTTTTAAAATATGTGTGTTTTAAAACCACTCTTATCTTATGAACAAGAACTCTGGAAATACAATGTGTATGTATTACTGCTTCCCTATTTTAAGTCTTTTCACGTGTGAATAAGGGACTTGGGGTTGATCCTGCATGCAATATAGTTCTCATCCAAGTACTGCCTTATATTATTTATTCATTTAATTCAGATGTAGTGTTTCTGTGGAAACTCCAGTAAGTCACACCCACCTACCCAAAATGGGAAAACTGGATTGAACAGGCAAGGGGGAGACACAGGGTAGTGTCTTGACAAGTACAGTGTGAAAAACTTTCATTCAGGAGCAGCATCAAGTTCACAATAAACTGTGTGCAAGCACTATAAGAAATATATGTGTTATGGGCTTGTTAAAGTAACCTTTGTGAACATGGCTTAAGATAGGAGAGCATTTACTGTGGATTTGAATATGAAACAATTGCCATGGAATCATCTGTGTATATGTAGCTAGTTGATGAATCCTCACAACACTAAAAAAAAGTCCAACATCAGTGCTCAAAATAGTCTTGCCATATTTCAAAAAGTGGAAAACCCGGACACAAAAGTTGTTACGCTTTTTTTAGCAGTTGATGCTGTCGTCTGGCAAGCTCTACGATATGTGGCCTTGAAGACGAAGCTTTGACTATGGCTCAAGCTTTGTTTTAAGCCAGTGGGCATTGCCCCCTTGACATTGAAGGATGATTTCCAGTCATCGTGGGAAGGGGAGGTCATAAAAGAGGTTCAGTCCTGTGGATTGCCACACCTCTACCTGGAGTCTATGACGTACAATCAAGCTAGAACTGCAATCTCCCGGACTAAACGCCCTTGATTCCGCGGTATTGTGGGGAAGGTACAAGGGAATTCCATACACCCAGAGAACCTGTCATTGTACTATGAGTGTGGTTGAGTCTACCAAACATATTCTTCTGACTTGTCCTCCCTATGTAGAATTCAGGCAAAACCTTATAGCTCCACTTTTACGTCAATTTAGCTTTCTATCCAGAGAAAGACAGGTTTTATACTTACTGAACAATGGTCACTAGAAACAGAGCCTCCCAGGTGGCTATTTTTTTTTTAGCTTTTAAGTGTTGTAAGATATTAATTTATTGTATCGATATGGGGCTATCTGTTTAGCTCCATTCCATTGTGGGTTATGTTTTCCTTTTTTCCCTTCAAAGTTCCTTCAGAGGTTTTTAATTGTGTACAAATGTATTTTTTTCTGACGGTTGAATAAAAGAATGTATTTATGTATGTATGTAAGCAGTCGATGAGCTTTTTGGGAGGTATGTGTCAAAGTTATTGAACATTTTTTATTTTGCCCATTTTTTTTTACAAGATCTACAGACATAGGCTGCCATAGTCTGGATTTTCCTTGACATTTCTGCAGACACTGTTTAAGAGGGCTGAATACCGGGTATGTCCAGACGTATAGCGTCCCTAAAAATTGTGACCTGTGACCCAGGTTAAGGACCTGGCCTTGCTTGAGGTTATTCCCTAATTTGTTAGAAATACATGATGGTGTTTAACCATGAACAGAAACAACATTCTGTATGTACATTCTGTATCAAGATACTTGATATTCTTCTTAGAATGCAATGATCACATATTATTTGAGCTTCCAAGTATCTTTTACTAGGAAACAAACAAACCTTATCCAACCTGCTCCCTGGGTACCAGGGTTAACAACGAGTCCTAATGACCAGGCTAGGCCTCTATGAGCCTCGACACACGCCACTGAGCTTTGGGGCTGCTAATTCAAAAATGGAGGATGAGCGCCTCAACCATTAATTAATAATGTAGCTCTCTGTCTTCCTGCGTGTCACAAGCTGGAAAGGCGGTGATCGGCCAATAAAGATGTAGGGGAAAGAAGTCGAAAGCTCCTCCCAACAGCTCTTCCTCATTGAGAGCTGAAGTAGTAGATCAAAAACTTCCGAGGAGCGGGGTTAGTGGGGGGCAGAAATAAAAGAGGGGAGGCTCATCAGGTACCAGCCGGGCGGAAGGGGCAATCGAGCTACTAATCAGGTAGGAGGAGATGGTGCAGCCTTTACCTCTGTCTCAGGAGGGTCAATTTGCCTTACAGACCTTTTCCGGGAAGACAGGGGAGGAGGATGGGGAGGGGGGGGAAGGCACTCTCGTGTACATCCTGACAGCAGGAAGGGAAGGCTCATCTAACAGCCTCTCAGCTGGAGGGGATCCCTCATTAAACCTCAGATCAGACGGGGTGTGTGTGAGAAGGAGAGGAAAGGGGAGCGGGGGGGGGGGAGGAAGAGGAGAGAGTCCCGGCAGAAGCTGGCCGGGAAAGCAGATAAGCGATCAAAAAGACTTGCCCTCCTTCTTCCCTTCTCTTCCCTGTTTGCTTGGCATTTTGGAGCGAGAGAGCGGAAGGAGGTGCGCGGAACAGCGCGCCGGGCCGGTCAGAGGGCGACCCCCGTGGGCGGAGCGGGGGTGAGTCCAAGGGAGGCCTTAGACACCGGGGGAGGGGAATCCCCGGGTCGGTCGAGCACGTTGTGTGGCGGCGGAGGAGGAAGGGGGGTAGTAGTAGTAGTAGTAGCAGGAGGAGGAGGGAATAGTCGTTGCCGCCGCCGCCGCCGCCTGCTGTTCGGCGTCATGGCCCCATTGTGAGGCGGCCTAGGGGAGGGGGGGGGAGAGAGAGAGAAGCGGGGGAGGAAAGGAAGGATCCGCTCTCGCTCTCTCCCTTGCGCACACAGAGCTCGCTCAGTCCCAGGCGAGGAAGCGGCGTGTCAGGCGCACGCACACAAAAGGAACCGTCTTCGGACTGCTGCTACTGCCGCCGCCGCCGCCGCTCCTCTTCGCCTCGACCTGACGCCCTCCTCTCTCGCCCCCCCCCTACTCCTCATATACTCTACTTAGAAACGGGACCCGGGCGATGCCACTGTTACACCGAAAGCCCTTCGTGAGGGAGAAGCCCCCAGCTGACCTTCGGCCGGACGAGCACGTCTTCTACTGCAAGGTCACCAACGAGATTTTCAGGAACTACGAGTAAGTCTCTCTCTCTCTCCTCCCCCCCCCCCAATTCCTCGTGGGCTCTGGCGGGCTGATTTGAACAGGAAAGCGCGGCGGAGGCGGCGGGAAATGGCTGACACCTGGCCTGGGGAAAAAAGAGGGTGGGGAGGGAATCCCCCTCCGAAAGGTCGGGGAAACCCCCTGACCGCCCCTCGGGCTAGGGGAGGAGGGGGCGTCGAGCCAGGTCCTGCCCGCTGTCCTTTAGCGCGTGTCTCCCCTCAGGACGGGAGGCGGGGGGGGGGGGAGAGGAGGAAACAAAGTTTGTGGCAAGCGGTGGGGGGGGGGCGGGTATCCCGAGACACCCCCCCCTCCCGCCGCATGTCAAAGCGGCTTCCACTAGGCCTTTCGCGAGGTAGGTGCTCGCGTTTGCCTCCCGTTTGTGGAAGCGACTTGGCGCCTTTGACCGAATCCGAGCGCGGAAACCGCCACACAGAATCAACGGCCGGCCGGCCGCTTTGTATAGACGCCGCTTTGGGGTCGGCGCGAAGGGGAGCCTCCCGGACGGGCGCTGCTAACCGCCCCGCACGCACACTATTGTTTTCCCAGCAGCTG
Source organism: Lacerta agilis (assembly GCF_009819535.1). Classification (NCBI taxonomy): domain Eukaryota; kingdom Metazoa; phylum Chordata; class Lepidosauria; order Squamata; family Lacertidae; genus Lacerta; species Lacerta agilis. The sequence continues at coordinate 32,327,299 of NC_046312.1, forward strand.
GCAGGACGGAGAATAAACGCGCCGCCTACTGTAGCCGCCCCAGCGGCTGCCTCCTCCTGCTCCTAAATGCGCCTCCGTTGGGTTTGAGTTCAAAACATCGACAGCCCCTCCTGCCGTCTCCTTTCATAGTGCAACTGAGTCGGGTTTTTATCTGTTAAAAGCGCCCGACCCCCCTCAAAGCTCTTTTGAAACTTCCCCCCTTCGCCCTCTTTTCGACACACTAGGCGTTTTAGTACCCTAAACTTCCACCCGTGCGAGTAGGACTCGTCGGCACCTGTTTCTTAAGCTCCAATGGGGTGATAATTCTATTTCCGTAGTATCTGTCATGGTTCTTCTAACGCTGGCAAGTACAATAGTTGAAAGTGATGACGCATTTGAATGTGCTGGTTTAGCTAAAGCTGTGTATCTCAGTACAGTATTGTGCTTTATTGCCATGCATTAAGAGTTCTATTGATTTTGTGGCTTTCACTCTGGCTTTTTCAGTTTTAAAAATGAAAGAGGAGGACAGTTGGTCCACAAGGTATTCTCTCTAATGGCAGGCTATCAATTAATTAGCTAAAAGTACTAGTCTAGTTACTTAGTTAATGAAATAAAGCTCAGTACATCAGCACTACTTTTGGGTGAGATTTTAATGAAAATAAGAGTTACGTATTTCCCAGTTTAGAGGAGCCTTCAGTTTCTATAATAGCTTTTCACAGGACTGCGTTTTCCCACGAGATGACGCGAATAGTAATTGCATGTAGTATTCAATTAGATTAATTTAAAATATATTTATAAACTTCAGTTTATCCTTGTTCTTAAGTATTGGCATAGGTATGAAGAGAATATGTGAACTTTACATATTAAATATAATATATGGGAGGAGAAAAAGTTCTTCAGGACAAGTGTTCATCCAGAACTCTGATAGCTAAGAAGTTGGAATATGTTTTTCATCCTTCCCCTTTATTCACAACACTTTATGTATAATCCAGCCAAAGTTGAGCACTTTGAAGTCCAAAAAAATTTAGCTGGAGAGGTGAGCTATGCACAATTCTTCTACTGACATCAATAGGGCAGTGTTTTTCAACCTTTTTTGGGCAAAGGCACACTTGTTTCATGAAAAAAATCACGAGGCACACCACCATTAGAAAATGTTAAAAAATTTAACTCTGTGCCTATATTGACTATATATAAAGTAATTTTATATATATTGACTATATATAAAGTAATTTTTCAATTTTACCCACGGCACACCAGGTGCTGCGGAACAGTGGTTGAAAAACACTGCAATAGGGTATAAAAGTTCTCAGTGTTGTCCCAGGAACTGATAACACAAAAGGGCATGTGCAGAGTTCCTTTTGCTCACCATTGAGAAACCATTGCTAGACCCCCATTTGTTGGAGATGTGAGAAGAGACCGGGGGCAAGAAAATGCCTATCAAATTCTTCCATTTAGAAATGTAGCAGCAAGAGAAGAAATCTTAACATTATTTTCAGAATTGGCTGATTTTAGATATACTTAGATGAGGATATATAAGTTTGTAAAATACAGGATGCTCTTAATGCATTCTTGTATTTAACAGTGTATCTGGTAGTCAGGGGTAGCAAGTAATCCCATGTAGGCAAATGAGTGTTCTGACCAGGGAGGGGGGGGGAAGGCAACCACTCATCTGTGTTAGCCACAGAGAATGGAAAGTCTCTTCTTCCATGAACAGTGTGGAACTGTAGTGGGCTGGCTGAGCAGTTTTTGTGTTTTTGTTTTTTACTAATAGGATCTTCCCTTTTCCACAGCCAATATATTATTGTCATTATTAATTGTACTTAATGCTTTTCTTAACAAAATGTATTCCAAAGCAACTTGCTAAATAGTATAAAGATTAAAACAGTATAAAACCAAAACAGAGTAAAAAACTAAAATTGCATTTATGCATTTAAAAGACACATCCCCACAAAATTGGGGATTGTGGTTTTGCTCACATCAAAATACAACCTACCAGTATCAAGAAGGTTCATTCTTGGCTTATTGACTGGTTTATTTGAGTAAAACATCCATAGGCCCTGGTTTGGACATAATACTTAACCCAGGGATCGTGGTTTGTTATCCCTGGCTGCATGCTTGTGGAAAGAAGCAAAATCATCAGTTACCATTACATAAGAACTGGTCTTACATTTCTGATTTATCAAATTTGTATGCATATATGTAGTGTTGCAATTATATACTTGCAGCAGCTCAATGAGGCGGAGATAAAGTGGCTACTCCAGATTAATCAGGGTTTGGGGCCAAGTATTTTGGGCTAAGTCCAACAGTGACCATTACATGATGCTGGCTGTCAGGTTTGGAGAGACACCATGTTCTGTGGTACAAGGAAACCATGGGACATGCATGCTTTCCCAGGTTACTGTTTCTGTTACAGTGACTGCAAACCTGCATGAATCTCATTAGCTGGATGATAGACTGATTCAATTTTTGCTTGTAGTGCTTATTAAAGTTTTATATATATATATATATATATATATATATATATATATATATATATATATATATATATATATTATTGTAAGCTGTTTTGGACAGGTATTTGCCTAAAAGCAGCCTAAAAAACTAATTAATAGAAGTCGTAAGATTCAATACTATCCACACAACAAATCCACAAATTCTGCTAAATTAAAGTTTCAGGATTTTTTTATACTACTATAAAACACTTCTATAGCACCAGAAGATTTGGCATTTTCTCTACTCCTTATTCAGTTAGAAGAGACTGGCAAAACTTTCATCTTAGAAGCATCAGCTCTTTTTGCCACCTAAGAAGTTCATTGAACCCATAAAGTGCCACCTTTAGAAGTTGCCCAGCAGCAAATCATTAAAATCATAATCATATTATTAGTATCTCTCTAGACCAATTGAATCTTGGTTGCTTTGTTGACAGTCCCCCTGGTTGAAAGTCTTGCAGCTGAATGCTAGTTCAGTTAATGGGAAGACAGCTGCCATCCAGAATTTAATCCTGGATGAGCATGCTGACCTGGCATATATTACAAAGACCTGGCTGTATGTAAATCTTTCCCTGCTTTTGTCTGCCAGTTTTCCCAAACAGTAGCAGGTGGCCTAGTGGGCTATAGTGATTCCATTCCCATACCCAGGTGCCTCATTCAACATTACAGTTTTCATTCTTTATTTAATTATAGTTTTGAGCATGTGTTTTTTATGGTGGGTGTTCAGGATAGGGATTCTGCTGGTGTATAGTCCTTACCATTGTTAAGCAGTCTCCGTATTTAAGATAGCCAGGGTGGTATTGCTGGGAACTTCAACATTCCCTTCTGGAAGTGGCTCAGTATTTCATTGCTTCATGGCAATCATGGGTCCATGCTAAATGGTTTCTGATCATGCAAGGTCGGCGGTTTGAATCCCCGCGATGGGGTGAGCTCCCGTTGCTCAGTCCCTGCTCCTGCCAACCTAGCAGTTCGAAAGCACATCATAGTGCAAATAGATAAATAGGTACTGCTCCAGCAGGAAGGTATTTCCGTGCGCTGCTCTGGTTCGCCAGAAGCGGCTTAGTCATGCTGGCCACATGACCAGGAAGCTGTACAGCGGCTCCCTCGGCCAGTAAAGCGGGATGAGCGCCGCAACCCTAGAGTCGTTCATGACTGGACCTAACGGTCAGGGGTCCCTTTACTTTTACCTTTACTCCCTTTGAAAAGAAAGTGAAATGAGTGAAACTGATATAGAAGGAGACAAAGTAAAATTGGTAACCTTAGGGCAGTTCCAGTAGACATGAACAAAAATTGCTTGTGGACTCCCACATCTCCAGACCTGCCTCCTAAATCAAGCTCACATTTGAGCAAGTGAGTAGGAGATTAGTGTGATAAGAACAGAATTGTATGATGAATCAGGTAAAATCTAAGGTTTAGTCACAGTTGTACCACATAATTGTTGTCCCACATAAGACACGTTGGGTCTGGATTTGATTATATTTAAACTCAAATTAGATTATATCTCCCCAAAGCATAATGAGCTATTCTATCCAAAGACCAATATATAAGAGAGAAAGTGGCTTTAAGACACTGTAGGCATCAAGGCCAAGTTTTGAAACCAGGAGCGGGGAAGAGCAGGGTGTTTGCAGACTTTTCCAATTACATGTGATTTCACAGAACGTGCGGTGACCTGGAATGCAACCCCCGTGCAAAGTTGTTGATGTTGTTTAGTCGTTTAGTCGTGTCCGACTCTTCATGACCTCATGGACCAGAGCACGCCCGTGCAAAGTGGGGGTTGCCTGTTCTTAAAAATGTATTTGACATATTCAGTTATTTTAACTTTCTCTGTTGCAGTGACTTTTTTGAACGAACTATTCTGTGTAATAGCCTTGTGTGGAGTTGTGCTGTTACCGGTAAACCTGGACTCACCTATCAAGAAGCACTAGCATCAGAAAAGAAAGCCCTACAAAATCTCCAGAACTTTCCAGAGCCACTTATTGTTCCAGTTCTTTACTTAGTTACCCTCACTCAGCGCTCACGACTTCATGAAGTTTGTGATGACATCTTTGCTTATGTCAAGGACCGTTATTTTGTTGGTGAAATTGTTGAAGTACTTAGGAATAATGGTGAAAGGTAAGTATTTCTTATATTTGCCAGTTTTGAGATATATATTTATGGCTCTTGTAAAAAGAAAAGAAAATCTAGGGTTATCTTGTGAACAGCTTAATTTTAAGTAGCTTTGGCTGGTCACATGGCTAGAATCTGTGGTTGAATTTGTAGCTAGATCAGATTCTTCAACCCAGTTCCCTTTTTCCTTATCTGGAAGATTTTGACTGACAGATTAAGGGTTTCTGAGATACAAAGCATTATTCTGTACGTATAGAATGGGTGGGATATACATCTAAATAAAAAACACACAGCCTGCATGATAATGGATGTTTTATTTTGCTGTGTTTTCAATCATTTAAAAAACAATGGCCCCAATGCAGATGCATGAGATGCTCACCATGTTTAAATAATTTGGAATATGTAACAGATTTGAACTCCCTCCTCCCCTATGTCCCAAACATTATGTTTGCATCAGCACCAACTTAATTTCCTTTTAATAAGAATTTGGAAACCCACTTCAAATATTAATTTCAAAATATAATTAAGAAAGCAAATACGGTTTTAGTGATAACTGGGGCTATTCAACTATAATGGTACCCCATGGCTAAATGAAACCATAACTGGGAAGGAGAAATTCACACATGAGGAAAGGGAGAGTAGAAGGAGCCCTTGCCTTGTCCCTGATCTTCTAGCCATTCTTAGGATATCCAGAACTTCAGGTATACAACTGATTAATTTCAAACTGGAATCAACTTGTGAATTTTGCTGGATGAAACCAAAAATTAATCCTCAAAACATGGAAATTGCAGTTCTGGCTTTGTGACTTGTGGGCCTGGTTCACATGTCACATTAAACCATAAATAACTAAATTTGGGGTTATTATTATTATTATTTTAAAAAACATTCCACCATAATTTGGAACAAGCTGTAGTCTAATGTGAAAATGTGCTGGTGCATGCTGCTTGCAATTTCTTGCTCAGCTTTTCCCCTGGTCCTAATACTGCCAAGGAAACAACCCAGAGTCTGACTTGTCTGAACCTGGGCTTGTGGTTTGCTTTTCTGCAAGCAAACTTCAAGTGTTAACCAAAGTTTGTTCTTGGCTTATGGCTTGTTATAATATGGGCCCAAGCTAAGCCATAGCTGGCCACATTCTCCCCACTCCTCCTAGGCTAATAGATTGTCTTTTCTCTCATCCATTTCTGTCATCTTAGCTCCTATCTCCTATGTCCTTGTGTTGGGCTAGTCTACACAGAATGCAGCTGAACTGAAACAACTGAACTAACGAACACAGCTGTTTTAATGCAATGAGCCCTAATATGCTAAATGTAGTCTGGTCTGTTATACAATTGGAAAGGCCTGTCCTGTACTTTTCAGCAATAGCAATATGTATGTAAGTGTAACATCTACAACAAGAGGTGTTAATTGCATATTTTCCTTTTGCATTGAACAATTTAATGGTTGTCTTCATTAGGTGACATGCTCACAAAAAAATGGAGGCTTACAATGTATCAGGAAGCAAATGGGCCATTATTAAGACGAGATTAGACAACAACCATGTTATCCTTGTTTATTTGGGTCATCAACTGTAATAAAGGATAATCTTTTGCTAGTGTAGATACACAAACAACATAGAACCTTTTATTTTCCCACTTTCTTGTGTTTAATATCTAGTTTCTCAGTAACATAACAGACAAGATGTTTTCTTATCATCTGGATAAAACAAGAGGCTTTGTGATTAAGGCTGAAAACCAAAACAGATAATTTAATATCACTGGTGTAATAGGACATTGTCAATAGGGTAAATGTTTACAGTAGATGTACTCTCATACTTGCAATGTGCTGAAGACTCATGTGGAAATTCTCCCTACTCTTGCAGTGGGTTACATGTCGGAGTACTGTTCTTCATGCAGATAGTCTTGCCTTCATGTAAATAGTCTTTGCATAAGGAAAGTAATAACAAATTAAGACTTCCTTTTGCCTTTGCAGGGGTTTACAAAATGCATGAGAACGGCTGTAATACTCACCTATTATAGCCCCACACAAACTTACACTAACGCTTATGCAGTTGCAGAATAGCGCTAGTGACTGTTTTTCTTCCCACAAAGACCTCTGGATGCATCCCATAATAAATTATGGAACTACATGGATATGTGATAAGAACATAGATAAAGTAAAGCTAATTTTCAGTTCATAGACTATCCAAGGGTTAGAAAGAATGAGCACATACTTTATATTTGACTCTGCTCTTGAAACATTCTTTCCACTCTTTATCTGTATGTTAGCATGAAATGATACTGGATTGCAAACTACTTTTAGGTATATATTCCTGTAACTAAATCTTTTTGCACAAAATATAATGTTATGTTCTTACGTTTGCTTTGTTTCAGACTGCAGTGTAATATTTTGGAAGTTAAAGCACCAGTGCATCAAAATGGAATGACTAATGGCCACGTTAACAATTCAGATGGAGTCACTATCGTAATTAGCGATAGTGATGATTCAGATTTGGATACCAGTTCTGCACAAAATGGGTAAAAGATTAGTTTTAGATTTGGAAAATATGGATAGTTTTAAAAGGTTACAAAACAGGATTAATGTAAAACCTCTATGCAGCCATTTTACCTCTAGTGGAATGAAATTACAACATTCCAAAATCTGAGAAGGCACCTGAGTTATGTGCATTTGTCGGAGCAGCTCAGCATATAAGCCTGGAATGCTGTGTCTGTGTGAAAATTAATATAATTAAATATTTTTTCCTGTTGTTTAGGGCAACCATTTGGTTTAAGAAATACTAATTATATTCAAACTTTTTATGTGAGATTATGCTTCGTACATTTTATTTACAGTTAATTACACAATTAATTTCTTGTAGTTTGAAGGAATTAATTCATTGAAATGGTGCACAGAAATGTTTCTGTTCAGAGGGAGGAAATTACCGTAATTGATATTTGTTTTTAGGAAGGAAAAAGCCATAACTGAACCCTCCTTGTTCAAGTACAAAGTGAAGCCTATTAAGAAACAATTGTATGAATCTGTTACAGTGAAAGCATCTCAGATATGGTAAGCACTGATGGCTATGTTCCTACTGCCCTATTATGCATATGAGGAGCAATGTTGAGTAGATAGCTCAAAAATAAATCTGTGGCCACACAGATACTAAAATGTCTGACAGACAGAATGTGAATGGGTGAGTCTTTCCCCAAAATTGTGTTTCCATAGTGGAAAAGGCTTAACCCAGGCTTCCTCAACCTCGGCCCTCCAGATGTTTTGAGACTACAATTCCCATCATCCCAGACCACTGGTCCTGCTAGCTAGGGATCATGGGAGTTGTAGGCCAAAAACATCTGGAGAGCTGAGGTTGAGAAAGCCTGGCTTAACCTGTTCAGTGTCTGCCAGCTACACAGCTGTTAAAGGCACAAAGACCCAAAGCCACCCCTAAACCAAAGCCTAGACTGTAATCCTTGAACTTATTTTCCCTGCACATGTACACACTAACCGTACGCATACAGACCACAGGCACACATACATCTCTTCCTCTCCCTTTGCCCAAGTGCATCTCTCATAGGCCACACATATAAACACACACCTCTCTCTTAAATACAGCACATACATCTCTCCTCTTATAGACCATCCGTCCATCTCTCTCTTTCACACACACACACACATGCATACCTATCTCCCACTCTCTCATTCCAAGGTCTCGATCATGTACAGGCATCCCCCCCCATCTGCATATGTTCAATTCACATGTGACTGCATGTATGTGCAGCCCTGGAAACCCGGAAATAGGGGAAGAGACCTGAAGAGCACCAGCAAAGCCCCTCCTGCCCCTCCAGCTTGTAAGGAGACCCTCCCTCGAGCCTGAAGGGGACATCCTCTACAGGCTCTGGGGAGGGTCTCCTTGTGAGCTGGATTCGCAGTGGGGCTTTGCTAAGTCTTTTCAGCCTCCGGGCTAACATCTGACACACAGGAAAGTGGCCCCTGCTGGGCTTTTCCGCTGGAGGTTAGTTGAGGCTGCTCAGCTGGTGTGTGGGGTCAGCTGAGCAGCCTCAAGCCTCTGACTCACAAGGAGTTCCTCCCTAGAGCCTGAAGAGGACATCCCCTTTGAACTCCAGGGAAGGTCGGCCTCATGAGCTGGAGGCGCAGCAGGGTGCCCCCCATTTACACACATTTCACTTATGCTCGCAGGGGGCCAGAACGTAATGTCAGCCATTCAAAACAAAACAAAACAAAAACCTCCCTCCAAAACATTCCCATTTGCCCCACCAAAAATAAAAAAAATACACAAGGGACACAAACCTGGCGTCTGCAGATGCTGGGTTGGCAATCTCTGGATTATAGTACTGTAAGAGCGCTTGGTTAATCTTGACTCTATTTCAGGAGTGACTTGGTATTTATATTACTTAATTAGAATTGCCAGGAACAGTAGTTCCTGAAAAAAATACTTGATAGAATAGTTTCCTCTTGAAAACTAAATTTAGGAACTATTTTAGTGTGCCAGTTCAGTTGGGAATCATCTTTGATATTGATGCATGTTCCTTTTTTTTTTTTGTCCTGTACCATAGCCGGAGGAAACATCTATTTTCTCGTGACAGACTGAAGCTCTTTTTGAAGCAGCACTGTGAATCGTATGATGGCATTGTTAAAGTTAAGGTAATCAAAATAATTAAACAAGTTGAAGCAAGACTGTACTTTGGTCATATTATGGGCAGTGAAATTAATGTGATACCCAGTTTAGTTGTGTTATCGTGTGTGTGTGTGTGTAGTTTGATGCTACCATTAATTATTGCTTTATTGTTTGTTTTTAGCTGTTCTTTAATATTGTGAACCACCTTGAAATTTTTCAAATAAAAAAAGTATATAATTGCAGTTTGCATGAAATGGTAAACTATGGTTTGACTGTCATCAGACCTACATATACTATACTGTCCTTTTCTGGCCCAGGTTTTAGATAAACGATAGCTTGCTGTCAGATAGGGCATGAGAGCATACTAGGAGTGCATGAGCCAAAGTATTGGATTCTGTCAGCTGTTTTTATATGAATTAGCCTCAAGGTGTTCAAGCACTACATTTCAGAGATGAGAAAAACTCATTTAGAAAAGTCTCTAGTGGTAGTAGCAAGTACTTATTTTATTTACTAGCCCAAACTTGTTTTCCAACTATTGTGCAATGCTACTATGGTTTTGTATAAATTAGAAACTGATATGAGACAATGGTGGTGTATTTTTCATTGTAATGTTGCATTTGTGTTAAAAGGACACAGAAAAAAGATAATTCTCCACCCCAAATTCACTCATGATTAATTTATTTCAGTGATGTTTACTAAAGAGTGTTCCGTATACTACAGATACTTCATTCCTGTGGTGTGGATTAGGAAATAATGGCTAACGGTGTCTCTTTCTAAAACAGTAGCTTATTAGCCAGTGTGTACATGCAAGAGCAGGCAGCCTTCTCAACAATCTTTCCCCATCTTTCTCTACAAGGCAATATCAGTTGCAAAATACAAGATAGCAGAACAGAATTTTTCCTACCTCTTTCCTGATGATCCACCCACTTTTGTCTTCAGTCCTTCAAACAGACGGCGAAGGAGACCTCCAAAGATGGCATCTGATGATCATGTAAGTAATGCAGTACTTGATAATCTGCTTTTCAACAAGAAACAGCAGTGGATTGCATCCTACAGCAATTCAGAACTGCAAAGTACCTTACTATCTGTGTTTTTTCATATTTGCCATGGTTGTCTTAGGTAAGTCAAAATTGTTCCACATTTGGCCATATAATACTCTGAGAGATAATAATTTATATACCAAGGCCCTGAAAGTCCATGGACACAGGTGGGACTTAAAACCTGGCCTCTCATATGCAGCGAAGATGGATTAAACTGGTGCTTACATTTGGAATGATAGTAGTCAAAACTTGCTATTGCCACAAAATAAAATACATTTCTAGTTTTATTCATTCATCATATACATTTTAACTTGGCGACATGTTCCATCAAGCTGTTAAAAGATTTCAGTTTTTCAATTATTGCCCTTTCATGAGTTTCTCCTTTTGTCTCCAGGAGGATTTTGTTGCAAAAGAGCAGCTTAGTCCTAGAAATGCAAGCAGTGCAGCAAAAGAAAGGGCAAGACTCCAAAAAGAAAAAGACGAAATGAGGGCCATGGGTAAGTACAAGCTCATGCGATGAATAAGCTTTTTTCTAGATGAAAAACATGCATAATGGGCTGGCTTTTGTTGATTCTGTAGAACTAGTGCTGTAGTTTTTAGTGTATTATCCTTCAAAGAAAGAAGCTGTTGCAGTCCTGTCTCAAAAGAGGGCTTTCTCTGAGGCTGTGCCTCAGTTGAGGAACTCTTTTTGCGACAGGTTCATTTAGCCTCTTCACTCTTATGACTGCTTTGTTTAGTCAGGCTTTCTTTTTCTTTTTAGTCTATGTCATTTTATGCCATGATACATGTTTTAACTAGTTGCTGATTTTCCTCTTTACTGGTTGTTGGTTTTTTGCATTATTGTATTACTATTGTCTTTTATTTATGTGCTAGCTGATTTGAGCATTATGTTTTTACCTGAAAGGTGGGATATAATCATCATAAATCATACTTGCTTGGAAACAAATCCCTCTGACATACGGTTACAACCAGAACTATAATTACTTCCCAGTAATTGGGATTGGGATTGTAGTCATAGCATGTCTGTTTGGGGCTGTTTCCTTGACTGAAACGGCATCACCCACAGGTGGCCAGATTTGATTAACTTGTTCTTGAAGTGTGGCTTATATAAATAATTTCTTTAAAAAGAAAAATACAACTCTAGTTCTCCTGTCCACTTTTTGAAAAAGAAAAATTGAAAAGAGAAAAGACAACAGCTATAGAATCTAAGAAGAGAGAAAGAGAAGATAAGGAAAAAAGGAAGGAAGAACTTAAGAAGATTGTGGAAGAAGAAAGGCTGAAGAAGAAAGAAGAGAGAGAGCGACTCAAAATAGAAAAAGAAAAGGTCAGGTACTCCCCACCTGGGTTCCTAATAGTTTGAAATGGCACTAATAGTTTAAAATATATAACTACATTTAGAGGTTCCCAGTACAGTTGTACCTTGGTTTTTGAACAGCTTAGTTCTCGACCGTTTTGGCTCCTGAGCGCTGCAAACTCAGAAATGACTGTTCTGGTTTGCAAACTATTTTTGGAAGCCGAATGTCCGATGGGGCTTCTGATTGGCTGCAGGAGCTTCCTGCAGCCAATCAGAAGCTGCACTTTGGTTTCCAGATGTTTTGCAAGTTGAACAGATTTCTGGAACGGATTCTGTTCAACTTCCAAGATACAACTGTATTTAGGAATATGAATCATGGTACAAAGAAGAGTAGGACGCATTGCTGTTTCTTCACCTGCGTGGTGAATGAGAATGTGTCTTGCTACATTTTCCTTTATTGTCATTACCAAGATATGTACAATAAATAGAATGATGTAGACAAATGTTAAACAGTCAATATCCTCATTATTTTATGTATTCTCTTAACTGAAGTAGTAAATTCCATAAGCATCCACAGCAACAGTTAATTATGCAGTATCAATAATCAGCAAATCATAACTTGCTTAGATTAAATTATAAACCTCACTTGTCTTACAAGATTTCTAATAAAAGTACATGGATTGACATTATCTTGAATTTTATTACTCCAGTGCATAATCTAGATACATCTGTTTTTAACTATTTTGGTAGTCATTTTCTGTGTAATTGCAGGAAAGAGAAAAGCTTCGCGAAGAGAAAAGGAAATATTTGGAACATCTAAAACAATGGAGTAAGCGTAGAGAAGACATGGAATGTGATGATCTTAAGGTAATGGAACTTCAGAGAGAGAGAGAGTGTCCACAATCCACATATTTGTGTGTGTATTTATGCATTGTTTTTCAGACCTTTTCTGTGGCTAGAAAAGTTGCCTGACGAATCTGCTGAAATTGCAAATCCACCATATGATTATCACATACCGGTACATTCTCCTCTTATGGGGAAAAAGGACTTAAAATGATGGTTGTGAAGTTTCAGAACTTTTTATATTTAATAGATAATAATTTAAGTCATAGATAAGTTTTGTAACTTGCAAAGCAATCTTCTACTTGCATTAAGTGTGCCATTGTGAGTGAATCCTGCAGTCAGAGCCCTAGACATGCTACCAGACCACCCTGGGAAATAGCAAGAACAGGAGGCCATTGCCTACTATGGGGCACAGAGGGCATATGAGCTTTAATCAGGGCAGCAGAACACAGCCCACATCTGCCAGCCCTCATGTGGAGCACCAAAGCAGAGGCCACAGAGTGATGGAAGCACTTGGGACATGCAATCTCTGCCTGTTTTCTATTTATTTCATAACATTTATACATCACTTGATTGTTTAAAAAACCAAAACCTGGCAACCTTAAAGCAGTTTATGAAAAGATAAGAAAATCAAGAAAATTTACAATACTTTAAAACATACAAAAAGTGAAAATACTATGAGCTGTTTCAGATGTGAGACCGTCACAGTAGTTAATTTTGCAGCATGTGATCCCATGATTCCTTGCTTAATTGTGTGGGATGTTTTCTGGCACCCACAGTTGCCTTTCCCACCCTGCTGTCTCCCTTCTGTAGGGTTTATATACTGGTGATGGTGTGCTGTAGATGGTATTGAGTTGCACCATATCCTGTGTTGAGGCTGACATGAACAGAGTGGCAGCTATTATTTCTCCCTTCCATTGAAATTAATGGGAGGAGAATTATTTTTTTCTCAGTTTGGCAAGACCAGCACAAGACATTGCACTACATGTGGTCACCGCTCTTCTTCCATTGCCACCTTCTTTCTCCTCTATTTTTCTGCCTGTATGCTAACACCGACACTCACTCTGAGTAGTCATTGTAATATTTTTGGCTATCAAAAATATATCTGTTCAACATAATAAACATGAGCCAAATCTGTTGTGATGTATGTTGTTGATTATTCACCTCATATGTATAACTGAAACATACAATAAATATTTACTTTGCATGACAGGAACTTCCAGTTCCAACTCCAGTGAAAACCAGACTACCTCCTGAGATCTTTGGTGATGCTGTCATGGTCTTGGAGTTTCTCCATGCTTTTGGTGAACTCTTTGATCTTCAAGATGAATTTCCTGATGGAGTGACTTTAGGCAAGTGAATCTTTAGGCAAACTGAATCTACAGGAAACATGAGCAGCAGATTTTGCAAACATCCTGTCTGCAGATTTTGTTTTGTGGGGGAAGAAAAAAACAGTTTCTCTTCCTTCCCAGAATGCATTAATGGTGCAATATTGGGAGTACAGCTGTGGATCTAGGTTGGCTTAGGTGCCTCCAGTTGACATTAGTTTTAATGTATTTTATTCACTCTGCTCTTTATTTCATATATGCTGCTTGTCAGCAATCATCCTGATCTGGGCAACTATATGTGCTCAGATGCATGCATGGATCTTTCATGTGGCCAAATATCCCCTTTCATTTCAAGTGCACATGCTGCCCTGTGGGATTATGCAAAATGAACGTTGCCCTTTCTTTAAACAAATGGAGAGATGATCCACCTGCCTTTCTATGCACTTGAGCCTGGAATAAATTGCTGGATCACAGCAATTGTTTCTCTAGTTGACCTATTTGGCAGATATTCTATGTATTGACTTGATTAATATTTTGACAATCACATAACATAGGAACAGCTTTCAGTTTTTTCACTGTGTATTTGTAGCAGTTTGAACAGATCCACTTTCTCTTATTTACAGAGGTTTTAGAGGAAGCTCTTGTTGGAAATGACAGTGAAGGTCCACTATGTGAATTGCTGTTTTTCTTCTTGACGGCCATTTTCCAAGCCATTGCTGAAGAAGAAGAAGAAGTGGCCAAAGACCAAATAGCTGATGCTGAGACCAAAGGTCAGACTTCAACTGTGCTTCTTAATGCAAAGCTTCCATTTTAATAGGCACGCATACTAATTTGCATGCATGGGAATATTTCAGTTAACATTGCTCCACATCAGTGCGCATGATTGCTGTAGAAAAACCAAAGTGTGTCAGGTGCTAGCTGCAGCATTGATTCTGGTGTGTACTGTAGGTGCTCTTTTAATTTTTTTAAAAGGCAACCTTTCCCATTATTATACATAACAAGAATTTCACATTGGCAGGTTTTCAAGATGTCTCAAAACTTAACACATCCCTTTCATTAAAATTCTTCAGAATTCAGTAACTTTGTTGAAGATTCAAAAGATATTTCTTTCTCACCAGCACTGTAAGCTACATAACTTTCAGAGGGGTAGCTGTGTTGGTCTTGTGCAAAAATGGAAAAGTTTTTTTAAAAAATTGTCATAAGGCTTTTGTGGACTATATAGTCTACTCATTGGATGAAAGGTTGCCATGATAAATTTGTTGCTTTTTTAAAGTGCTGTAAGACTTCTTGTTATGTCAGCTAAATAATAATCAGGCATCATAACAGTGCATAGCTTTACTATTCATTTCTTCGGTGACAGTAGTATTGTCATCCACACACTGGAACACCTGGTCCAGATTTGTAATATCACACTTCTTAGCTAATGTAATTATTTTCCAAAGGGCACACTTTTAAATCTATTGCAGCATTTGCAGACTTTGAATAATCTTTCCAAGGTGTGCTGTAGCTCTGGTGGTGGTTTATTTTTATTTCATTTGTTGCATACTTGTATGAGAAGAGAAACACGTAACAAATAGCTTGTTTGTTGATTTATAGTAATATTTTTTTACCACACACAGCAGTCACATCTGAATAAAGTAATAAAAGAGCAAATAGAAAAGCGGCATACTCAGTTGCAGAAAATCCACTTTGTTCATGGAAGGCTCCAGGTTCAGTCCTTGGCATCTTCAGGAAGGGCTGGGAAAACAAGACTGACCTAGATGGGCTACTGGTCTGACTTGGAAACATTTGCTCAACATTCATGTTTTGTTTTTAACCCTGAGGACTAGAATATTGACGGGACCCCCCCCCCCCCCGCTCTCCCAATTTTTATCAGAATTTGTCTGGTAAAGGCATTTTCTCTAGATTAAGTGTTTGCATTCCCTTAACATGGGTGTGGGGAACCTTCTGCCCTCCAGATGTTGCTGAACTATATAACTCCTATCATCACTGGTCATTGGCTATGCATGCTGGGGCTGATGGAAACTATAGTTCAGCAACATCTGAAGGACCAAAATTTCCCCACACCTGCCCCAAATTGAGTACTTTTACACCTCTTCTCTGGAACCAGAACAATAACAGTTGTAGTATAGTGCACAAAAGAAATATATATAGAAAAGAAATACATACAGTTGACGTGTGCTTTGTAGAGTCAAGTGCATCAATCTGAAAATCTGTTTGATCTCACACACCATTCAGAGAAATAGGGTTTTTTGGGAGAAAGCAAAGCTGCATGTGATTCTTCCTTTGTGCAAGGAAGATTTAGTCATTATTCTGTTGAGAGGAAATCCAAATGACTTCTCCTTTCTGGCAAATCAGTTGCAGGGGGGAATTGTGCTTTTTCCACACTCAATCAGTAGTCATTGTTGAACATGAGATTCCTTGGACCCACAAGTGAAACTTTTATTGCCGTTTGGAGTAATTTAGTCGTATGTAGACTGTTCTGAGCACCTATTGTTATTGCTAGTGTGTATCTGATTGCCTTTCTCTCATGCATATATTATGTTAAACTTTGACTCACTTAAATTGAAAACTTCCCACTGCAAGATTCTAGATGCAATACTCCTTTGCTTAATTGTAAAGTCAAGTTTTTGTTTTGAATCATTCATAGCTTTGACTGAGGCATTCTGAGCAAACTCACAATTGTAGGGTAAAGGTAAAGGGGCCCCTGACCAGTAGGTCCAGTCATGTCCGACTGGGGTTGCGGCGCGCATCTCGCTCTATAGGCCAAGGGAGCTGGCGTTTGCCCGCAGACAGCTTCTGGGTCATGTGGCCAGCATGACAAAGCCGCTTCTGGCAACCCAGAGCAGCACACGGAAACACCGCTTACCTTACCGCCGGAGCGGTCCCTATTTATCTACTTGCACTTTGATGTGCTTTCAAACTGCTAGGTGGGCAGGAGCTGGGACTGAGCAACGGGAGCTCACCCCATCACAGGGATTCGAACCGCCGACCTTCTGATCAGCAAGCCCTAGACTCTGTGGTTTAACCCACAGCGCCACCTGGGTCCCTTTGTAGGGTAGGCATGCCCATAGTTCTGTGTTATGGCTGTCATATTTTGGTTGGGCTGCATTCACACATATAACTTGGCAGAAGCTGTTAAAGAGAAAATATATTAACTTTTGTGAATGGAGGCTTATGTCCAGTATAGGATAGTGCAGTTCTATTTTGTGATGGCTGGTAGTTCTCTCTAGTGATCCTGAACTGGGACGTGAAAGAACCTCAGCCTGTAAAAAAAAAAGAAAAAAAAAGGAAGAAGAAATAACTTCAGGAATAAGGAATTTGTTTTCTAAAGAAGGGTATTTCGTCTTGCTGTTTCCTACCCTTAAGGAATAATACTTATTAGCCTATCTTCAGTGATATGTAGAAACTTCTGTCTTGGATAACCTTGATACCGCTGTATATAAACTTCTGAACCTGGCTTTTGATGTGCTTCACTGATCAACTGTGTAGAATATGGAATCTCATGTGTAATGTGGTGAATCAGCAATGACATGCTGCTGGCATCCATATTCATTTCTGTAGGCATAATCATAATGAGGTAATGATAAGAATGTAGTACTAGGATGCTGTTTGATTTCTTGCAGTAAACCTTTTTTTACAAGAGCTTTTCATGGGTTTATCTTTCTTTGCATGTGTGTGCTTGTGCTCTTGCAGTCAAGTTGTGTGCAATGCAAGAAGCTTTTAGTGAGTGCTGCATGCTTACTCTGCTTTTAGGTAGTATGCATATGTTTGTTGCACGGCAACTTACAAAAGTATCAAGTTTATATGCTATCTCCGCATTGCTTAAAAAAGACTTGCTTGCTTCGCCTCCGAAATGCAAGTGTTAATTTTCACTAGAATAAAGTCTTTATTTCCTTAAAGATTTAACAGAGGCTTTGGATGAAGATGCAGACCCCACAAAATCTGCTCTATCTGCAGTTGCAACTTTGGCAGCTGCATGGCCCCAGTTACATCAGGGTATGTGTGGGTTTCACTTTTTTGTTATGTTTTGCACTATTTTACAAAAAAAGTATAATTCACATTGTTTGCTAAATACTCTTAGTAGCCAAATAGTCTAACACTAATTCCGTTGTTAACTGTAGGTTGCAATTTGAAAAACTTGGATCTTGATAGCTGCACTCTTTCTGAGATTCTCAGACTTCATATCCTAGCATCAGGTGCAGATGTAACATCAGCCAATGCTAAATATCGTTACCAGAAGCGAGGAGGATTTGATGCTACAGATGATGCTTGCATGGAGCTAAGATTGAGTAATCCTGGGTTGTTGAAGAAACTCTCGTGTACTTCCGTGTATGATCTATCATCGGGTAATAGAGCCAAATTAATATGTCAAGTTACATGATAGGTTTTCAAGAATGGTTGAAGTTATACAAATTTAATTAAATAAATAATGATAATACAGATTGGGGCTAGGTAGGTGATTTAGGCTGCAATCCTATACAGGGTTTACCTGAGAGTAAGTTCCATTGAAGGCAGCGGGCTTACTTTTGCATTGGATTGCACTATGTATCTTGTGGAAGTCTCTGTTTAATTTTCTACATGAGCTTATGTCTGATTTTCTAAGAATCATTAGCCATTATCAATTGAGCTACTGATAGTATAGGAGTGTTTGGGTATTTTTACTTGCTCTTTTGTGTTTGAACAGCAGGTCCTCCATATATATAAGAAACTGCTTTGTTTCAAAAGTGTTTTGCCGTATGGCACAAGCTGGGTGGGTTCATACTAAAAAAAAACACAAGTCCAGAAGCTTCTTGGTGCATGGAACAGTTTTTTGGATCATGTTTATATTAGAATGGAAAATAGCTTGCAAGAAGTTCATATACACACAGTTAAACATGTTGAAGATTCCATTGGTAAACTATGCCATAAAACAAGGTGGCCAAACTCTGAAATGGCACAACTCTCCTTATTCTTGGTTTACATTTTGTCAATCGCTATGGATTAATGAGCCCAAATGTCACTGACAGATTAAAAATAGGTACATTACTTTATTGATGAAGCTTGACTGATCAATTCAAAGGATTATTCTGTGACTTCTGTAATGAAGTATCAATCTATATTCATTTTATTAGGGGAGAAGATGAAGATTCTCCATGCCCTCTGTGGGAAGCTTTTGACTCTTGTTTCTACTCGAGACTTCATTGAGGACTCTGTTGATGTATTACGACAGGCAAAACAAGAATTCAGAGAGTTAAAAGCAGAACAGCACCGGAAAGAAAGAGAAGCTGCAGCAGCAAGGTGACAAGAACACAGATGCCCAAATATGAGCACGTTAAAGCTAAACCGGGGCTATTCCAGAAGCGTGGCTTCTAAAGTTGAAAGAGCCTACTAGAAATACAGTAGCAAAACCTGTTTATGTCTGTCATAATCCAGCTTAGAAAATTAAACACATTTATGGTGTATTTTATTAACCTTATTTCAAACATTTTTACAAGGTATCTTACACATTTTCATTATAAAAGTGTAGTTCTAAATTAGGAAGTTGCTCTTTGGAACAGAAAACTGCCTTTATACCAAGCCAGAACAGCTAGCTCAATATAGCCTCCACTGGGTGGAGAACCTATAGCCCTCCAGATGTTGCTGAAGTAAAACTCCCAGCACCCCTGACCATTAGTTGTGTTGGCTGAGGCTCATGGGAGCTGGAATCAAACAATATCTGAAGGACCACAGGTTGCTAGAGGGGATGAACCACCAGCCTGGGGGATAAAAAAGGCAACTTCAACCCTTAACTGGCCTTTTTTGCAAACTCAAGTGTTTTTGCCTGGCTGGAATGACTCCTTGAACTCTGATAATACATTTTGCTTTTCTAGAAGGAGAATAGAAAAGGGTGTTTGTAGAAACTAGAATACTTGCACAAAGATAACATTTACATTAATTGCTGTGCCCCCTTGTGCCTCTGGCCCTTGGAAATTTGTCCCCATTTCTGGAAAAAAACTTCCCACTCCTGGTCTTACATCATCATGGCTTCCCAACTGTTTTGAGCCTATGAGCACATTTGGAATTGTATTAAGAGTATTGTGAAAATGACCACTGCTGTAGGGAACATGAGCAGTTACAAAACACTGGGAGTATCCGTCTGCTCTTCTTGTTTTATTTCCATGTTTGTGTGTACTGCACACTGATCACACACACATGCAATGGAGTGGGAGAGAGACAAACCCCCAAACAAAGGGGCAGGGTGGGGAGAAAAAAAACATAGAAAGCAGGAAGGAAGAGAACCTGCAGAGAAAGAGAGTGCATAAAATGGTGAAAGGTGGGGAAAGCTCAGCTACGGATGGAAGAGCAGGTAATGGCAGTCTTAAGTCTAGCATTGGTGTAGGAGAAGCCCCCGTTCGTCATAGCTTTACTGGTAGATGCAGTAATTACTTCCTGCTTCTCAGCAAAAAAGTAGTGAAATAATTGTCCTGTGTGCTCTCTCCTCCTCTTGGGCTTCCTGATCCTCTTGGGCTTTCCCCATGATCCTGATAGTGTGCTGGAAAAATATCAGAGGACAGCCTTGTGTGGACACAATGAAAGATATCTGAGCGTGCCATGGCATCAACAGGTGTTTCTTTGAGGAAAGGTGCTTTATACTGACCGGCAGCAACTCTTCAATGTTTCAGATGGAGTTCTTTCCCATCCCTGCTTGTAAATGCCAGGGAACAAACCTCAGACCTTTCAAGTGCAAAACATATACTCATCTGTTGAACAATAAGCTTTTAGTACTATTTATTTTAGCAATATTTATTATGTACCATTGCCTTCATCCAGAGATTTCTGTGCATCGAGATGTACATAAGGATCTCCTGCATGTTGGGTCTCTGTTCTTTTCAGTAGAGCAATGTAATTAGAGGAAATGGTTGAATACATTATATGCGCCAACTAACCATCTGTGTGTATTGTATAATATCAGAATCCGCAAGAAAAAAGAAGAAAGACTAAAAGGACAAGAACTAAAGATGAAAGAGAAGCAAGAAAAACTGAAAGAAGAGCAGAAAAATTCTGCAATTGACATAGCTATTGGGTATGATCAGTTGCTAATATTTACATATATTATTAGGATAGTGCTTAATTTCACATGCTGGGGTTAGTGTACACAGTTTCAATTTAAGTATTTCCATTAACAATAAAACTTCTTAGATTATCTTGCTTTCTGGTTATTATATTTACTTAATATGCTCACAGGAAAATAAAACAGTTAAATATATATCTCAAATTTTATACTATAGGTGGGATAACATAGTAAAAGAGTTCAATACACATGCATGCACATTGATCTTTTATTATAAAACACTTTGGAAAATCAAATGTGACATCAAAAGCCAGTCCAGCCAGATCCGTTTTCATCTCCAGTAAATGTAACAGTGTGGACATTGCAAAACTTGGAGTTCTCTGCTTGTGGGAGTAACTTTAT
Source organism: Lacerta agilis (assembly GCF_009819535.1). Classification (NCBI taxonomy): domain Eukaryota; kingdom Metazoa; phylum Chordata; class Lepidosauria; order Squamata; family Lacertidae; genus Lacerta; species Lacerta agilis. Next base: position 32,348,422 of record NC_046312.1, read on the forward strand.
TCTGTGTGTATTTTTTTTTAAATGTGGCGCGCAGTGCAATTTTGCAGACTGTGCTGTATAGTGTGTTACAATATGCTATGCATGTGCAATTCCCTATAACTCTTTGAACTTGGAGGGCTTTATATTTTTTGGTATGTCTATTGTATCAGTGAGGAGGAGCGGGAAGAGCTTGATACAAGCACAGAGAGCAAAGAAACTGAATCAAAGGAGCAAGACTTAGATGCTATGACAGATGAGGAAGATGACATTGTGCCAAACAAAAAGAGAAGAGGAGGTAAATTCATTTCTAGTGCATTTTCATTGCTAAGTATTGATTTTCTATTGCTGTAAGTTCTTGCTTCTAGGGTTTTTAATGAAAGGCAAGAGTAAACTTCACTACCTGCATCATCCTGTTGGAGCTTCATTATTTTTTTGATGGATATATAATTCCATTGATCTAGTTTGATACTTTAGGCTGCCTCATTCATTACTTCCAGTAGCACCTTAGAGACCAACTAAGTTTGTTATTGGTATGAGCTTTCGTGTGCACGCACACTTCTTCAGATACACTGAAACAGAAGTCACCAGGCCCCACCCTCTCACTATATATAAGGGTCTGGTGACATCAGTTTCAGTGTATCTAAAGAAGTGTGCATGCACACGAAAGCTCATTCATTACTCTTTTCCATCATGGGTTTCTAATGCTTGTATCTAAGGTACAAAACCTTTCCCCTCATTTTATGAGCCAGCACAGTAGAGTAGTGGTTAGAGTGATGGACTAGAACTGAGGAGACCCACTTAACCATGATGTTCACTAGGTGCTCTTGGGTATAACTTATATCCCAGGGTTGTTGTGAAAATAAAAGAGGAAGGAAGAAGAGCCGTGTACACTGTCTTGAGCTCCATGAAGGAGAGGTGGGAGGCAAATGTAAGAAATTAGTTCAGAAACATGCAGAAGACAGAATTTCCATATAAAAATTGTGAATGAAGCCACACATTGGGCCTATAAAGACATTAGTTGATTGATGGTACAAAAAGAGCAGAAGAAAAATTTAGAAGTTACGATATCTTGCTACCTGCTTGAAATTTTCTTGTATTATTTGTTTGGGTAAACACCTGCTTGTGCTACTCTAAGCTAACTGTGCTATGTACAGTTGTGTCACTTTGGTCAGTGAGTGGCCAGGTAATGTATTAAATAAATAAAATATTTTTGCTTGCTCTTTCAGGAAGAAGACAGAATGGCTTTAAAGATCTGGCAAGGCAAATAGAGACAACTGGTGAAAAACGCGAGCCACTCACTCCAGAGGAGGAAGAAGCTTTAAAACAGGAACAGCAAGCAAAAGAAAGGGAACTTACAGAAAAGATTCAGAAAGCCACAGCCTGTACAAATATATCTCCTTTGGGCCGGGACCGCCTATACCGACGCTACTGGGTTTTCCCATCTGTTCCAGGATTATTTGTGGAAGAAGACTATTCTGGTCTTACAGAAGATATGTTGCTGCCTCGACCATCTTCATTTCAAAATAATGTACAGAGTCACATTGCAGATAAATCTCAGACTACTAAAACTTCAGAGTCTTTGAAGACAGAATCTACCTCTAACAGTCACCAAGATTTCCATACTGGTGCTACTGTACAGGTGTCGTTGCCAATACATAAGCCAAACCGGTGGTGCTTTTACAGTTCTCAGGAACAACTGAACCAACTTCTAGCAGCTCTCAATTCCAGAGGATACAGGGAAAGTGCCTTAAAGGAAATTCTTTTGCAGGAAAAAAACAGAATATCTAAACAACTGGACAGTTTTGCTGCAGAAAAATTCCATATTTCAGGTAAATATTCTGGATTTTCTTGAGTATGTCGTGGGTGGGACTTGCCTGCGCCTTACCTTCTCTACTGCCTCCTTCCTTCCTGTGCCGGGTACCAGTTTCACCCCGGTGCCTCACAGGGCCACTGCAGCTTGCTCCTCCCTCAACTTTTCAACGTAGCAATGTGTCACTATATCACAATATTTGGCTGGTGATAGCAATGTTGAAAAGCTGATATCACCCAGCCATATTCACAGTACAAAATGCAAACACAAAACACATATTTAAAAACAAGAACGAGAATGAAAACAAACCACTAACCCTCGTTCCCACAAACACATTTAAATTTTAAGACATAGAATGTTAAGCAGCCAGAACCAAAGGCCTGATTAAAGAGAAACATTTTTGCCTGATGCCTAAAGATATGCAAGGAAGGTGCCAGGCGAGCCTTTCTGGGGAGAACATTCCACAAACAGAGCCACCACAGAAAAATCAGTGTGCACCTGCTCATTCACATTAAAACAAACTAGTGTAAACTATGACTTAATGTAATGTTCAAAGCCATAGCCTAGCTTGCCATTTTCTTCTGGAAAACAAAGTGTTGTCTTACACAAAACAAACCAGAAAAAATACAGTTTATGGATGTTGTTTGATACAATAGCACAGGAGTGGGGAACCATGTCCCAGATCCTTAGAACAATTGGCCTTGCTGGCCAAATGAGGCAGGTGGCTTCTCTCATCAACCTGTGGGTGCCTGTTTTCTGCTAGGAACGTGTGCCCTCAGTGCGGGATTGAATTCCACTCTCACCCTTTAACTGACATCACAAGTTCAGTCAGTTGATTGACAGGTGGGTGTGGTTTGAGGGAAATGGCTTCATGGGACATATTGGACCACCCTGCAGGCCAGAGGTTCCCTGCCCCTCTGCAATAGCAATTTACCACTGCATTCCAAATAACAGCCTTCTAATTTGAAGCTGTCTTGGGTTTTACACTTTCCTTATTTGTGGTCATTTGAGCGGATGTGATTTTTTTGTTTTGGGAGAAAAAAATGGCTTTGGTGATAGTCACCTGTCTATACTGCTCTTAGTGTGTTTAGGTGGCATGCTTTTGGTCTTGGATGAAGGGGGTTTAATTTCTTGATATTTTAATTTCATTTGGAAACTGCTACTTAAGGTATCGGTTACTTTTACAGAGAAACCTCAAAATGAAAGCAAGTTGTATCCAGTACGTGGGAAAACACCGAATACACATGATGCAGCTCCGATGTCTGCAGAAAAGCAGCTTGAATTGAGACTCAGAGACTTTCTTTTGGATATTGAAGACAGAATCTATCAAGGAACTTTAGGCTGTATTAAGGTATTTTACTATTTGTGTTTTTATGATGAATATTGTGCCTTAAAACCTGGCTTGACCTCTGTGGACATAATACCTTTCCCTCAAACCAGAAGATCTTAATAATTTTAAACCAATAGCAAATGTTCCCTTTTGGGCAAGGTTCTTGAGAGTGTGGTTTCCAACTGGGTCCAGGTATTGTTGGAGGAGGCAAATTTTCTAGATCCATATAAATCTGGGTTTTGGCCTGATTTTGGTATGGAAACTGTCTTTGTCACCCTGTACGATGGAGAGAGACAGGGAGTGCTGGTTATTTCTTTTTCTCCTGTGATATACTGAAAAGAAGAAGAAGAAGAAGAAGAGTTTGGATTTGATATCCCGCTTTTCACTACCCGAAGGAGTCTCAAAGTGGCTAACATTCTCCTTTCCCTTCCTCCCTCACAACAAACACTCTGTGAGGTGAGTGGGGCTGAGAGACTTCAGAGAAGTGTGACTAGCCCAAGGTCACCCAGCAGCTGCATGTGGAGGAGTGCAGACACGAACCCGGTTCCCCAGATTACGAGTCTACCGCTCTTAACCACTACACCAAACTGGGTTATCTCTCCCAGTGCTTGAAGCCAGGAACGAAGTCGCCTCACAAGAAACTTTTCCAGCTCCATTTCCTTGAAGCAACCCCCCGTTACTTTACTGCCTTTCACTTGAGGCAGTAGCATTTCTGCATTTTTAAATTTATTTTGCATTTCTTTTATATCAGTGTGATATAAAACACAGGCCTGTGTTCCTGTGTCTGGCTCCCCCCCCCCCCCCCGCTGGGTACTCAGGACACATTTAGTGTTGTTAATGGTGGATACTTGTGATTTTTACTTGTTAATTTAGAAAGTGGGTTAATTTGGATAATGGACTGGAAGAGCGCCAAAACTGAAGCTTTATCCAAACAAGATTGAAATGCTGCTGGTGCGTCCTCTTACCAGCTGAATAGTGTGCAGCCTGCTCTATAGGGGGTCACACTCCCTCCGAAGGGAGTAAGTTTGTAGTTTTGTGATTCTCCTAGATCAGGGGTCAGCAAACTTTTTCAGCAGGGGGCCAGTCCACTGTCCCTCAGACCTTGTGGGGGGCCAGACTATATTTTTTGGGGGGTGGGGGGAAATGAACGAATATCTATGCCCCACAAATACCCCAGAGATGCATTTTAAATAAAAGGACACATTCTACTCATGTAAAAACACCAGACAGGCCCCATAAATTTTAAATAAAAGGACACATTCTACTCAAGTAAAAACATCCTGATTCCTGGACCGTCTGTGGGCCGGATTTAGAAGGTGATTGTGCCGCATCTGCCCCTGGGCCTTAGTTTGCCTACCCATGTCCTAGATCCATTGCTGTCACTTGAGGCACAGATGGCCCCTGTGGTGTGGAGTGATTTCCATCAGCTTAGACTGGTACCTAACTATATCTGGACAGGATAACTTGGCTACAGTAATCTATGCTCTTGTAGTCTCAGGGTTGGACTGATGCAATGTGCTTTATGTGGGACTGCCTTTGAAAACAGTTCTGAAGCTTCAGTTAGTGCAGAATGCAGCTGCCCAGCTGTTGGCAGGTTCCAGGCAAACAGTTTATATTACACTGTGTTAAGCCTTTCAGTAAATGTATTATGCTTTTTAGGTAACAGACAGGCAAACTTGGAGGACAGCCTTAGAAAGTGGGCAATATGAGTTACTAAATGATGAAAACAAAGAAAATGGTATAATGAAAACTGTGACTGATGACGTTGAAGAGATGGAGGTAGATAATCAAGCAAGAGTTATTGCAAGAGACAGGTAATACCAGCAACCTTTTAGTTGTGCTATTTAAAATTAATATTGGGATGGGTAGTTTGCTTTTGCTCCACTTTATCCATTTATCAAATTTTGAGGGGGGTGGTTCTTAACTAAAAGCATTTCCCTGCATTGTGGTAATTTTAGCAAATACTTTTCTGTATAAACAAAGGGGCCGTGGGGCGGGGTGGGTACTCTCCCTCAAAAGCATGGCTTTGTTTTGAAAACACTTGAGGACAAAAATTTGGCACAGCCCTAGTAGTGATGCTGTAATCGTGTTAAGTATATTTGATATTTGGCTTTCTCTGGAAATTGCTGAACAAATGACACCTTATTGATTATTACCAATTATGATTGGTAGATTAAGAGACAGCAATCCTATTTTCAGTTCCGTGAGACAATAAAATAGTATAGTTGTTTCACTGTGAAATAATGGCTGCATTATTTCATTACTAAAATTGTGTGTTTGATCTACACAACTCAAATATATCAATGCGTTTGGATTATAAGATTTCTAAAGTAATTTTATTGTCTATTGCTGAATTTCCCTTTTTGTTTTGGAGTTTACACATTGGCAAAGCACCTATATTGTAGCCCTTATTTCTTTCCAATACAGTGGTACCTCAGTTTACGAACATGCAGTCATACCTCGTGTTGCGTTCGCTGCGGGTTGCGAATGGCGCGGGTTACAAACGTGGCAAACCCAGAAGTGTTTACTTCCAGGTTTTGCCACGTGCACACGCGGAGAAGGAAGTGCCAGGCACATGCACAGAAGCGTTATGCGCAGGTTGCACATGCACAGAAGTGCGATATCGCCACTCAGGTTGCGGACTTTTCGGGGTGTGAATGGCACCCCGGAACGGATTGTGTCTGCAACCTGAGGTACCACTGTAATCCATTCCGGAAGTCCGTTCTTAAACCAAGGCGCACTTTCCCTAATGAGGCCTCCCACTGCTCGTGCCCTTCCACCATTCAGCTTCCATTTGTAAACTGAGGTAAAGTTCGCAAACCGGGACACTACTTCTGGTTTTGCGGAGTTTGTAAACCGAAATAGGACTGTTAGTAAACCGAGGTACCACTGTATTCTGTTTCTTGAGATGACACCTGTGTGTGTTTTTCCATAACTGATTTAAGTGACCTGAGAATTGTGCTCTTTTGTGTTAGTTATGTTTAACACCATTGATGGCATATTAGACTTGCACTGCTGCGGCCAGTTTCACATAAGATAAATTTTGTACACAGATATTCTGTGTCAGGTGAATCAAGCGTGTAGGTCTTTTTTTGCTTCACGTACTTAAGGGCTGTGATTAGTGCTAATTTTTGTGGCTAATACATGTGCAAAAATGAGTGTGCTAATCACACATTACTGGGTATATGCTGGCTATACACAATTGCTATACAGAAATGATTGTGTAAGAAATTGTGTGAAGTGGCCGTTAGGGATTTTGTAACACACAAAAGTGTGTTTGAGGTGATATCAGGTAATGTTTTTTTGAGATCTTACTTGGAGCAGAAAGCATAGCTCCTGGAAAACACTACTTCAGTAGTTTTAGTTTAATTTCTTTTGATGATGCCTATATAGAAGAACAAATGCTTATTTATTTTAATGAAGTCCATAGAATGCATGTTTGTACATTTTTGTTCTGCTCACACAACCAATATAAAAAGTATATGTAGTTTAAAACTGATGAATTTTAAACTTTAATTTAGATTGATTGTATTAAAACCCGAACCTCGAAGCACCGCTTCAACTAATACAAGCACTCCGCAGCCTGTGAATAATGTTGTCCATTACTTGGCATCAGCACTGCTTCAAATACAGCAAGGCATTGAACGTAAATTCCTCAAAGCTCCACTTGGTACGTACCTACTTCTAGAGCCCTGTGCTGGTTATGTACAAAAGAATAGTCCATGTCCAAAGAGCATGTCGACAAATTGCCAGTTACTGTGCTGAACAAGTTTTAACAAATGCAAAATTGCTTTGAACTGTGTTTTAATGTTGTGTTTCAAATTGCTGCAACCCACCCTAGGACCTTATGGTGGTGAAGGGCAAGTAAACTCAAAATAAGAATGGTGATGAAAATGCTCTAGAATTGCCAATCTGGAGTCAGGTGGCCTGGAACATATTTGAAATCAGTCTGCCACAAAAGTGGGATGAATGGATTGTGTGGGTGTTTGGCCACACCTGAACACAAGATTCACTTCCTTGATTCACTGTGTTTATAAATGTTGGGGGAAATGTCATCCACTTGGCAAATGATGAATGATGAATCTGGCAGAGGTGCCAGATAGCGAAGGCTAATGTCATGCGTGTGACGCCACACGTGACATTGATGTCCTGTGTACAATGTCAGAATGTCAGGAGGAACCGGAGGCGGAGCCAAACACGGCACCTGCAGGGCTTCAGTGACGGGGGCTCCTCCTTCCTTCCCTGCTTCACCAATGGGAGGCTGCTTCGACCCTCCTTCCCCTCCACGGTGGCAGGAGGAAGAGTGGGCCACTGGAGCCGCATTATGTGTGGCTCCGTGCTTTGCCTCTGCGCTTTTGGATATTGAGGGGGTGGGCCCTACCCCCAAAATACTCAGGGCTCAGCCCCCAGGAGCTGATACCCCTGATGGTAAGAAAGCATTTTGTGTATTGTGAGCATAGGCCTAGGTCATGCATGGTTACTTTTGGAATAGGAAGCACCTCTTCCTATCCCTCTGTACTGATCAGGGAATGTACTAGAGACATGTGATGTAACACAGCTCTGGATATTGATGCAAATCCAAATATCAACATTAACTGCTTAGTTTTAGGGAAATAGGGTGAGCGTGCTAGCAGTGAAAGGTTCCCGTTTATTTCCAAACCAGGCTTGAAATAACTGTATGCGTTTAACACTAGGTGATGCAGAAGAAAATAAGAGAGACCAAAAAGGGGATAAAAGGAGGAAAAGAGAAGATCAATCTAGTCAGAAAGATGGTAAATGATTGACATTATTCCATATTTAATCTTTTAAAATTACATTTCATCTGCTGCAGGTGTCTTTAGTATATTAGTCCCATGATCACCTTTTGAGCATAGCAGTGCAGCTTTGAAATCGTGGGCAGTATCAAACTAAACCTTTCCACGAGCATGAGCACTTTTGGCTGCACAACAGAACTTTCCCTACCTTGCCTCTTCCCACACGCCCCACCAAAGCTGTTGTTTGCTTTTCTCCAAACATCCAGAGCAGATTTAGGGGGCTGACAGGGAAAGGAGAGGGAGGGAAAGTTCCTTGCACAGCCAAATCTGCTTGTAATATTGGAAATGTTTGATTGAATACCACCACATAGAATCACAGTTTTGAAATTCTTTTTAGAAAGGAATAGTGAAGAACTTAAGGATATAATATTTCACTGAACTTTTACCTTTATTTTGGTGTCTTGACCTGTAAAAGATCCCTAATCCTACAGCGATCTCTGTAGCCAAACTGAAACCCAGCCATATATCTTGAACTGGTTCAGTGCCTTCTGAAATCAAAGTTTTCCTCTGTGAAGGCAGTGTTTAACTAGAAAAAAGTCAGGACAGGGTTGCACTGTCCCTTACTCAAAATCTGCTTCACTATTGATATTGAGCAAGTTTTCTAGTGCACCTAAAACATTGCACTAAGGGAGAGGAATTACTTGTACTTAGGCAGCTGCATTTGCATGTTGCAATAAACTGTAGTCACTGGTTTACTGTGAAAGCAGACAGCTCCCATTTCACTTCTCCATTAGCACAAGTAGAGTGACAAACCATGTTGCCTGACATAGTGCTACATCTCAATTAAAGGATTGTGGTTGCTTCGCTTCAAACTATGATTGGGAAGCCCAAAGTTGTTCTTGGCTACCCAGTCATGATTTGTTAATATGAAACAAGCCATGATCCCCATCTGAGATGCAGCGCTCAGTCAGGAATCGTGTTTTGTTCTCTCCACTTGCACTAGGGCTGTGGTTCCCAATGTGGGGCACCCCCCCACAGGGGGGCAATTTGATTTTTAGGGGGGCACAATTCAAGAATGAGTTAACAGTGAATGGCCTTTTAGGCTTCCTCCACATGAATAGGAGTTCACTTTTGGAATAATAAGAATTCAATGTCACTGGGGGGGGGGGCACCAGGATTTTAAAGACGCTTAGGTGGGGGATGGCCAAAAAAAAGTTGGGAACCACTGCACTAGGGGAAGAACAATATCTGTGTTCACAACAAACCATTAGCTATATGTGCAAATGTGGCCACTAATGTCCTTTTTGTTTAAAACACTTTGAGCTCACTCTTCTTCCTTAATGTGAGGCACTCAAGGTGAGTTACAACAAAAATAATAAAAAATAGAATGCTCATGAAATTATATAAAATAAACTTAAGAAGTTAAAGAAACCATGAAGCAATAGAAAACCAGCAAAAGGCATTCAAGTGTTTGACAAACCAAAAGTTGTTAGAACAAAAAGAACTTTAGCTTGACACAAATGTAACAGGTGATGGTGCCAGCTGGTACAGTCAAACCTTGTCTTGCGTTCTCTGCTGGTTGCGAACGGTCTGGGTTACGAACGCAATATCGCCGCTCGAGTTGTGGACCCTGGAATGGATCATGTCCGCAACCCGAGGTACCACTGTATTCCAGAATCAGGTCACAGAGAAGGCCTTGCTTGTATTCCAAATGAACGAAGCTTGAAGCAGGCCCTCTCCTCTTGATCTTGAGGGAATGGGCAAGTTGATACAGTTAGAGGTAGTCCTTCATATAATCTGGTAGCAAGTCATTTAGAACTTGTCTCCAGTGTAGCTTGTGTACCAGGACAACCTAGGCTATCTCAGTGCTGCAGCCTGCCCAGTGGCTCCTCATTTGCATACCCTGCCTCCAGCTGTCAGCAGCAGTAGGTCTGTGCAATGCATAAGCACATGTACAAAAGCTGGTTAGAGAGGGAGGCTGAAGCATTCGAAGTTGGAGGGAAGCAAGAAATAAAGATGGGGTAATGAATAGGGACATGGGTGGTGCTGTGGTCTAAACCACTGAGCCTAGGGCTTGCTGATCAGAAGGTTGGTGGTTTGAATCCCCACAATGGGGTGAGCTCCCATTGTTCGGTCCCAGCTCCTGCCCAGCTAGCAGTTTGAAAGCACATCAAAGTGCAAGTAGATAAATAGGTACCGCTCCGGTGGGAAGGTAAACGGTGTTTCCGTGCGCTGCTCTGGTTCGCCAGAAGTGGCTTAGTCATGCTGGCCACATGAGCTGGAAGCTGTCTGCAGACAAACACCAGCTCCCTCGGCCTATAGAGCGAGATGAGCGCCACAACCCCAGAGTCATCCGCAACTAGACCTAATGGTCAGGGGTACCTTTACCTTTAATGAATAGACACAGTGTGGTTGGTGCCAGAGATGGAGGGGAAGGAAGGAGGGGGGCAAAAGGGATGGTTGTACTGAGAGAAAGAAGAAGCATCTGGTAGCTCTGTGCCTTCTGGCCTTTCCCTTCTTTCTTCCTCACTGTCTTCCTCAACCCCCACTCCTAAGTCTTCCTACTTTGTGCCTGGTCTGCCACCAAGCCAGGAAGTCTGTTCTGACTGACTCCTAGGTGATAGCCATTTCTTCTACTCAGAAGAATGAGGCATTGAGCAGTGATGCAGGAACTGGATAGCCAGTGTTCCTGGGTGGGTAGAGAAGGGGGAACTGAGTAAAGGTGGCTGGGAGATGGAAAAGTTGCGGGGGGGGGGGTCCCCACCTGAGGGCAAAGAACTGGAGAGTTCACTGGAATAAATTAGAAAGAGAAAATATTAATATTTTAAAATAAGACTAAACTGGGAATAGAGAGGAAGGGGATAAAAGAGGGAAGCTGTAATAGAGGAAGAAGTGGACATAAAAGGAACAGGAATTAAGGAAACTGACAGTTTGGGTTTGGGGAAGAAAGTGCAAGTTAACTGAAAGGAGGAGAGGAGGTCCCCTAATTTGAGTAAGTTTGTTTTCTCCTGCTCTGGAGGCTAGTACCTGAACCAATAGATTCAAGTTACAGGAATGGAGAGTCTGACTAAACATCAGGAAGAACTGTGTGACAATAAGAGATGTTCCACAGTGGAACAGATTCCTACGAGAGGTGGTGGACTGTTCTTCATTTGAGGTTTATAAGCAGAGGTTGGGTGTCACGGATGAGATTCCTGCATTGCAGGGGTGTGGACTAAATAACCCTCTAGGTCCAACTCCACAATTCTGACTCGGATTCTATGCAAATTCTTTGAGCTTTTATTGCCTTATAAGCAGCTAAATCCTTATTTGTTGAAGGTAATGAAGCTTCAAAAAGAAGGCTTATCACCCAAGTGCCTATACTTCATTTCCTGAATGGATGAATTGCTTATTGGGAAATGCTCTCTCTCTCTCTGTGTGTGTGTGTGTGTGTGTGTGTGTCAGTCTTTGGAAGAGTGAGGATATTCTCTTATCTTTTATTATGATTGGAAGGCATCAGGCAAATTGTAACTTTAATAATCAGTTTTCATATTTTTGGTACTTACAATGAACACCCAGTTGTCTGTAAGTGATATGCCCTGTATATTTATGATTTATTTATTTAATCATGTCTTCTAATAGCAAACTCATGTGGTGAGTGCCAGCAGAATTATAGTCAAAATGGGGTGATTGAGAACAAGAGAAATATATCAGCATGTTTAGGGAACCCTGAAGTTTGCAAAAGTAAAAAGAAAATAAAAATTAAAAATAAGCAGCAGAAAGAAAAATGGACATGTGGACTTGGAACGGAATGCCCTGCTAGAGGAAGGCAAGGCTGACTGAACAGGAACCATTCTATTGGGTGACATACTGTATTTTCTCAAATCTAATGTTCACCTTTTTTGGCCAAATTACATTGCAAAAATTAAGGTGCACATTAGATTCGATGGCACATTTACATTCGCCAACAACTACTTTTTTTAGTTTCAAGGTTCTGCATTGGAGGTGCGTATTAGATTCAATGGCGCATTAGACTCGAGTAAATACGGTAATAAGACACCTCTCCCCATCAAGAGAGAATGAAGTCAGGATAGAAAGGTTATCATAGCTTCCACAAACTTGAGTTAACTTTTTATCCATCATGGCCCCAAGATGGCTTTCTTAGAAGGTCCACAGCCAGTTCAGATCCTAAATCAGTGTATATGTGAATTTAGGATTTTTGGGGCCCAGTATGCCTCACTTTTTTCTTGCTGAATCTCATTTTCCATTTTGTTGCCCATGTTTGGAATGAGATCCCTTTGGAGCTGTTCACTGTTCCCCAGGTGAGCTACAATTTGGTAGTATTTGCAAATTTGTCTGCCTTTTAACTCACCCCTAACTCCTTATCATTCATGAACAAGTTAAATAGCACCACCCAACTCATGTCGTTGGAAGATCCTATTCCTTACTTCCTTCCATTGGGAGAACTGTCAGATCTATTCCTACTTCATTAAGGAGGCAGCAGAAACCTGCTTTGCATCTCCCCCCCCTGCCTACAGGTTATTTAGCCAGTTTCTGATTCCTAAGAGGACCTGTCCTCTAATCCTATGAATAAGTTGTTTTTGTATAATGAATGCAATTATTGGGAGGTTTGCAGCATAATTGTTCTTTATCACTCTTTGTTGTAAAGATGCCAGTGATGGTGGCCGTTCACATAAAACAGTCTTGGACCGTTGGAGAGAATCACTTCTGTCTTCTGCTAGCCTCTCTCAAATCTTCCTCCACCTTTCAACACTAGAGCGGAGTGTAATCTGGTCCAAATCTATCTTAAATGCTCGTTGCAAAATGTGCAGAAAGAAAGGAGATGCTGAATGCATGGTGCTGTGTGATGGCTGTGATCGAGGCTATCATATTTACTGTATAAGGCCAAAGCTCAAGGTAATTCAACTTTTGTTTTGGTTTGTTTTGAAATTGTAACCATAAGTAGCAGTTGCATTTTACAAAGGCATGCTGCCCCTTTGTTAGGTTGTTCCCGATGGAGACTGGTTTTGCCCAGAATGTCGACCAAAGCAGCGTTCCAGACGTCTCTCATCCCGACAGAGACCTTCTGTGGAAAGTGATGAAGAGGCTGAAGAACAGATTGAGGAGGAGGAAGATGAAACCAGTTATGAAGATACTGGACATAGTGAGGAAGAAGGTTATGAAGATGAAGAGGATGAGGACAACTCTGATTCTCCAGAAGAGGATGATGAAAGGTAAATCATCCACCAAGTTGGCTCTACCCATGCAGAATTCTCACAGCCTTTAATATGATATGTCACATGATCGACTTACTTAAAATTTTAAATTTAAGTTACAAAATTTTAATTTGTTAAAAGTGATTTTAAAAATATGATTAAAAATTCCCAAAACTGTATTATTTAATATTTCTAAGAGCTACCTGCAAAATTTCATCTTGGGATCTCAATGGGACCACATTAAAAGAAATATTTTGTACATACATTTTAAGTAAGTCCATCGTGTGACATATATTAAAGCCCATGAAGTTTTGAAGAGATTGGTGTTTTTAGCTTTGACGTATCTCAACCCTGGGCTGAGCTTTAAAGGTTTTGATCATTCAACAAGTGTACAAAATATTAAGAAAATTGGATGACATGAGGTAAAAAAGCTGGATCACTTGATATAGAATCACCCAGGGGTATAGTGTTTTGTTTAGGGTGTGTACTTGCAATTAAGATAGGATAACCATCTTGGTTGCAACTTTACCTTTATGGGTAGCTTCTTATTTTTAAATTTGCAAAGAAGAATTTGTCATGCTATAATTGGTAACCTGACAGTTATTGAGACAGTGCAAATTTATCCATCTAAAATGGTTTATTGAGTGCTAAATTCACAACTTTGAAGAATAGAGAGGAGAAAAGATACTAGTTGTATCACAGAAATTGATACTTTTAACTTCTTACAGCTTATCCAAATCAAGAAAACCTCAAGTAAAACTTGCTTTAAGAACAAGAGCTGCAAAACTTGCAACCAGCATCTCAGGTCAATACAACCAGCGTCAGAGTACTGGAAGATACAGTTCCCGGAGTCAGCAGAATACACCTAAGCAAACCGGATTTGCAAGTAAAACTACTGGGAAGGGCATAAGAAAGACAAAGTCTGCTCCTCCATCAGTAGCAAAATCAAGACTTAGCAGCCGTACAACTCGTCAGAATCGAGATTTGCTACGAGCAGACACATTTATAGAGTTGACCAATCCCCAAAGGCGACGCCGAGGAAGGAAGACAGCAGATAATACTCCAGAGAGTAGTCCTTCCAGTTCTCTTGGCTTCAGAATTGTTGATGCTACAGATTCAAAGGAAAAGAAAAGTTCTCCCATTCCTATTGTAAAAAATTCTCCTCAAGATACAGAGCCCAAAAAGAGGGGTAGGAAACGACAATCTACAGGTATGTTCAATCAAAATAATATTGGCTGTAGAATGAATTCAGCTCGTTTGGGACTGCCATGTGGAACAGGTAGATGACTGCTTTTGACATTGCCTTCAGATGTAAGGCAAAAAGAAGTTTCCATCATAGTATATATCAGAGCTCTCCAAACTTTTCATGTTGGTGACATACTTTTCAGTGGGGTTTTGCCATATTTCAAGAGGTAAAAATCTGGACACGAAAGGTTGTTGAGCTTTTTGAGGGCAATCGCCTGATAGCCCTTCTGCCGCCACCGAGCCCAAGCCACCCACACCCGCCACAGCCAGCGCATTAATCAGTGTCCCAAAATCCAGGACATTTGGTTTAAAATGCAAAATTCCTCCCGGTTGGGCATGTAAGGCACCCAGAAGAAGAGATGTCTGGGAATTCCAGGACATATGGCAACCCTACTTTTTAGACATGCATCATTTTGTGACATAGTAATTCAGTTTTACTAGAAAACTGGAGGTTAAACTAAGCCCTTTCCAGCCCTGGGAGGAGCATGGGGAGCATTCGCTTGACATACACACTGCAGCCGATACACTAACGTAACGCAACACACAGTTTGGAAATCTCTTGTATATGTAAAAGTAATGTGAATTGGCCTTGAAGCATGGCAAAATGGATATACCTGTAGAACTAGGGAGGTTTGTTATTGTATCCTGTGGCTTTTCATACTTTTACTGCTGGAAATACATGGTATAGCACTATGGATCAGTGTCTTGCATTTTTTCTTTGTCAAGAGAATCAATTCTTTTCCACTTTCTCATTGGTTGCTTCCCTCCCATCTCATTCTTAAGGCTTTTCTACAGGCCACCTAGCTGGAGAATAGAGAAGATTCAGAACATTTAAATGGCGCGTGGCAATATACCAGAAAGCTTTTCTAGTCTGGTTTAGTAAAGGTTATAGGGACTGGAGTAATTGTTTCATCTTGGGATGGGCTTAGAGTTTGCAACTTGGGATAGGCCAGCAAGAGAGATTGGGGATGCTCCTCTCTGACTGAGCTTGATGTCGTCTTTGCCCTGAGTTATATCAGGGATGGGCAAAAGTTTGGGGGAGTGTAATGCACCCTTGCTTGAATGTGAAATTGCTGGTCTTCTAACAAAAGAAAGAAACGTGTATGATTGAAATTGTGCAAGTTAGATATGCATAAGATGCCATCATACTATACACCAGTTTGTTTACTAATCATTTTTCTTCATTCTGAAAAGGAAGCCAGCTCCTTTCAGATCAAGTCACTACTCAGCACTTAGTACCAGCTTACACAAATTGTGTAGTTCTGTAAACAGATGTATCTGAATGAATATCTTTTGAGGGGGCTGTTTCTTTCAGAGGACACTGGAGGTTGGTGGGCAGGGGAACCCATTCTAGCTTTCCTTATCCTCGACTGTAGCACTTTGAGTAAGGACAGGGGCATAGGGGGCAGACTGCCCCATGTTCCACAATGGAGGGGGTGACAAATTATCAAGGAACAATTACTGCCCTACTAGGGCTGTTCATAAAAAAACTTTTTTTAAAAAAATGCCTGCTCCAAAGGTCTTATCTTACTATACTAGGGATTATATAGCTATATATGAAATTTCATGCATATCGGTTAATATCTTGACCCACCTCCACCAAAATAGCTGTTTACTTGGCTGTTTTCCTATGTTGTGAAGGCTGAAATTTCAGTTCAGTGGAGCACTTACTGTTCCCAACCCTAACCCTGTGGAAAGCCATCTAATTAGACTTTAATTTGATTTTGAGATTTTTTAGGAGGTAATTTAATTATTGTTTGACTTTATACCAATGTTATGTATCTGATGTTAGCCACCCTGAGCCCGACTTCAGCTGGGGAGGGTGGGATATAAATAAAAGTTTTATTATTATTATTACTTGTTATTATTCCTTTGTAAGAAAATATGAAATAACGTAAAACCATTTTTGCAGGGGGTGGGGAATCAATGGGGGGGGGACAAGAAAGTTTCTGCACCGGGTACCACCTGGCCTTCCTATGCCTCTTGGGGGGGGATTTTTTTTTGCCCCCCCCCGGGTACCAATTTACCTTCCTACGCCCGAGTAAGGATAAAGTTAGATCATATTGTTTCTGTACCACTTTAGCTTTTCTTAACATGTTCCGATTCCCTCAGCATAATGTATTTCGTAAATAATTTGTTTCCCCCCAGAGCCGTCTCCAATGCCTTTGAATAGGAGAAGTTCAGGACGTCAGGGTGGAGTTCATGAACTGTCTGCTTTTGAGCAACTTGTTGTGGAATTGGTGCGTCACGATGACAGCTGGCCTTTTATGAAACTAGTGTCCAAAATCCAGGTAAATAGATTGGGTCCAGTGTAGTAAAAAGTGACATTTACTGACAAACCAGGAATAGTAAAAATGAGGAATAGAAAAATACAGCTGAAATTCAATCTCTACATTTGAGTCATATCTAGAACTAAAAGTTTCATATGTTACTGTAACAACTTGGGTATGCCTCACCTATCTATTTTGAAGATGTAAAATTGGTGGAATATATGGGCTAATGTACAATTAGTGTTAATGCCAGAGAGATTGACTTTTCTCCAATCATTATTTGAATGCTATGACAATGGAAGTGTAAGAGACACTTCAGCAAAGTCAGTGTTGGGTCCTGAAATTCAGAAAGGCTTCTATTGTTGGCTGTGTGAAGAGGGAGCTTGTGAACTCCAGGTTCAGCATTTTTTGTTTAGTTCATAGCTCAGCGATTCTCAGGAGGTAGCTGAACACACACCATGGATGGGTAATGTCACCACCTTGCAACTGAAGACAGGAAATGCAAACTGATGTTTTGCATTTTAACTTGGTCCAATGAATGACAAACTGTAGGAACAGACTTAATAGATTGAGAAAGGGAAACACTATTAGAAAAAAAACTCAAACAGTATAAATTGACTTGTATTGTAAAACAATGTAATGGCCACAAGATGGCGATGTTACCCAGCCACGTTGCCTGTTAATCACCTAGAAACACCCTTCAGCTGTTCCACTTTTTGAACATTGAAGTAGAACAATGAAAAGTGGCATACAAATTCAGGACATGATTCTGTACTGCACATTTTGAAAACAGGCTGATCTATTGACCTGTTCTTAAGAGACGATGGATTGGAAATATGTAAAATACATACCAGTACCTTGTAACTGCTGCATACATTCCTGATATTCAGAAAAGGGCAGGGCTGCCTGTTTGGGTGGGCAGATTAAAAGATTTAACTTCTGAATGAGGTCTCCTGATTTATTGCTTAAAAATCATGAAAAATATTTTGATTGTATGTACTTTTTTTGCTCTTTCTCTCTGCATTTTTTAAAAATGTACTTCATTACCTAAATGCAGGTACCAGACTACTATGATATTATCAAAAAACCTATTGCCTTAAACATAATCCGTGAAAAAGTCAACAAATGTGAATACAAACTAGCTTGTAAGTAAATTTTTCTAAAATAATTATACGTCTGTTGCTTTAAACACAGTTTAATTTACAAGGCGTCTGAATGACTTTAGTTAACATAAAACTAAATTTTGAAACAGTGGAGTTAGGCATTAGGAGTTACCATATTTTTCGCTCCATAGGGCGCACCTCGCTTTTAGAGGAGGAAACAAGAATTTTTTTTTCTGGTTTTCCTCCTCTAAAAGCCCTGTTTTTTTGAGGATCAGCTAAAAGTTTTGCAGCTTTTTTGCAAAGGGAAAAGCCCTGGGTTTTTTGAGGATCAACTAAAAGTTTTGCAGCTTTTTGCAAAGGAAAAAGCCCTGGTTTTTTGAGGATCAGCTAAAGGTTTTGCAGCTTTTTTTGCAAAGGGGAAAGCCCTGTTTTTTTTGAGGATCAGCTAAAGGTTTTGCAGCTTTTTTGCAAAGGGGAAAAGCAAAGAGGAAAAGCTCTGTTTTGTGGGGTTCAACTCACATTTCTGCAGCTTCTAAAGGAAAGGGAGCCTTTTCTACAGTTTCCAGACAGATAATCTAATCAGCCAGTCACATGTAGCTGGGGAAACAAACAACCTCCCTCTGCAGCACATTCAACAAAGGAGGGCGGGGCTGAAAGGGAGCCAGGGACTCTTATCTCTCTCTCGATCTCTTGCTGATCAGCTGCTGAGCGGGGTCCTTTCAACACCCTTTTCTCTTTGTAAAATAAAAAGCATGATCCTCTTTTGGCCCCTGGGCAATTCAGCTCCAGGGACCACCATTCGCTCCATAAGACGCACATATATTTCCACTTACTTTTTAGGAGGAAAAAAGTGCATCTTATGGAGCGAAAAATACGGTATGCTCCCAGCAGTGGGCATTCAGCATATCGAACAATACACGCTTAAGCATTATTTACCTCTAGGTGAAATGTGAGAATACTCTCTTGTGAGCCAAAGTAATTCACCGCAAGGGTGGTGGTGTCTATGTCTAGGAAACATTGTTTTTGGGATTATCTATAATTTTTATAACATTATGGACTAAATGTGTATTTGTTTTTTCTTCCTTACAGCGGAATTCATTGAAGACATTGAACTGATGTTTTCAAACTGCTTTGAGTATAACCCACGCAATACAAGTGAAGCAAAAGCTGGAACAAGACTTCAGGATTTTTTCCGTGTTCAGGCTCACAAGCTTGGACTTCCTATTACTTCTGGTTACATGGACCGTGCTGCCCCAGCAGCCAAAAAATCCCGAATCTAATGTCTTCCTTTTAAAGGACTTCTATTAGAGGAATCCTCTTATATTTTCATGGAAATGAAATATTTAAATCATGCAGCCATAGAAAGCAATAACATCTGTCACACCTTGGAAGTGTGACCTGCACTATGTTTTCAATTATTAAGCACTCAGGAGAATGTAGGAAAGATTACCTTTGCTACAGTTTTGTTCAGTGACTAATAACTTTGATCGATGTGTTTTGAATACAGTACTAGTTTACAGTAGCTTTTGTACTTTTAATGACCATTTTGTGGCAAAATACCTTCCAGAAATATTTTTCTTCAGCACCAGATAAAATTGTCATATTGTTTAGATCTTGTAGGAGCTGTGGCATTGTCTTGTGAGGGTTCTACCTAGGCTAAAACAGTCATCTGCAACACAGTGGACACCTGAAGTCACTTGAGCACAAAGTTTTGACACTACAAGTGAATGAGTACAACTTTTTATCATTTAAATTAGTGTGCTGGTGCTGGTTGGAGAAATTCAGTCTGACTTTATTAAGTAGATATTTATTTAGCATTCAAATAATTTGTGGATTTGTTTTTGTATTTATAAAAAAATTTACTTGGAGGATAAAGAATTCATTAATTTCCTGTTTACTCTGTGTTTAGTTGTTTATACCTCTCATGATCAGTTAATTGTCCTCTACCTGGCAGTTCTTCCAGCAAAACTGAAAGTTTATTTGTACAACTTTTGAGTGTAAAAAATAAAGTGAAACATATTTCACAGTACTACTTGCTTATCTGTATACTAGTGGCTGCCCAGTTCTTGGGTGAAGCAAGAATAGATAACAGGACTTGCCACTTGTTGATTCTATCAACAGTATTTCTTAATTGATGTGTGATCCTTTAATGTTTGCAGATCTGTCATAATGGACTATTCCAATACCTGTGTCCATACTACTACTGCAGATGTCTTGAAAGCAACTTATTTAATTTTTTCTAAAACTTTTTGTCAATAAAGTAAAACAAAAAAAACTTTTGCCTCAATATTAATCTTGGTGACTTGGAAATTTGCCTCTGTACAAAAGACCAGAAACATGAGGTTTCTATTATCAGAGAGTATGAGAATTGACTGTTATCAGAATAGCCCAAATGTGAGTTACTTAATTCAGTCAATCAATCATTTCATTTGTATGCTGCCTTTCCAAAGTTAAGACAATGTTCAATGCAGCTTGCAACATGTTAAAATTACATAATTACAAACATAACAAAACAAGTATGTGGTTCTCTATATGTTGCTAGACTACAATTTCCATCATCCCTTCTAGGACCCAGGGAAGGTCCTAGAAGAGATAATTCAACAGTCAGTCTGTGAGTGTTTTGAAAAGGTTGCTGTGATTACTAAGACTCAGCATGGGTTTCTCAAAAATGTCATGCCAGACCAATCTGATTACTTTTTTTGATGGAATTACAAACTTGGTGGATCAGGGAAATGCAGTAGACATAGTGTATCTTGATTTCAGTAAGGCTTTTGACAAAGTCCCCCATGATATTCTCGTGAGGAAGTCTGTAAAATGTGGGTTGAATGAGGTAACTGTTAGATGGATTTGTAGCTGGTTAACTTACCAAACTCGAGTACTCATTAATGGTTCCATGACATCCTGGAAAAAAGTGACACAGGGTTCTGTCCTTGGGCCCATTGTTGTTCAACGTCTTTATAAATGACTTGGATGAAGGAATTGAGTCAATGCTCATCAAATTTGCAGATGACACCAAACTAGGAGTAGCTAATGCCGCAGAAGACAGAATCAGAATTTAAAATGACCTTTACAGATTGGAGAACCGGGTGCAAGATAACAAAATGAATTTCAATAGAGACAAATGTAAGGCACTTAGGAAGGACCAGGTGCACAAATATAGGGTGGGGGACACCTAGCTTTCTCCATGGTTTTAGGAATCACAAGACAGAGAAACCAGTAGGAGAACACTTCAATCTCCCAGGACATTCTATAAAAGATCTCAAAGTAGTTGTCTTAATACAAAGAAATCTCAGAAATAGACTGGAAAGAGAAGTGGCTGAATTGCAACTAATCACCAAACTTAAAACCATGGAGAAACCTGGTCTGAACAAAGACATTGGATTCTTATCTCATTATATATGACAAAGCTATCTTTAGCCATCTCACCCCTTGCCTTTCCCTGCTTCTGAGTAATACCCCTCCCCACTCCCTCACTATATTTAAGGGTCTGGTGACTTCCGTATCAGTGTATCTGAAGAAGTGTGCATGCACACGAAAGCTCATACCAAGAACAAACTTAGTTGGTCTCTAAGGTGCTACCAGGGGCGTAGGAAGGTAAATTGGTACCCGGGGGCAAAAAAATTTTTGTCCCCCCCCCAGGCATGGGAAGGTCAGGTGGTACCCGGTGCGAAAAATTTCTTGTCAATCCCATTGATTCCAACCCCGCCCGCAAAAATGGTTTTACATTATTTCATATTTTCTTACAAAGGAATAATCACAAGTAATAATAAAAAAACCTTTTATTTATATCCCACCCTCCCGGCCGAAGTTGGGCTCAGGGTGGCTAACATCAGATACATAACATTGGTATAAAATCAAAGAATAATTAAATTACCTCCTAAAAACAAATTAAAGACTAATTAGATGGCTTTCCACAGGGTTAGGGTTGGGAACAGTAAGTGTTCTCAGAACTGAAATTTCAGCCTTCATGACATAGGAAAACAGCCACGTGAACAGCTATTTTGGTGGAGGATGGTCAAGATATTAATCGATATGCATGAAATTTCATATATAGCTATATAATCCCTAGTATAGTAAGATAAGACCTTCGGAGCAGGCATTTTCAAAAAAAAAAAAGCAATTTTTTTTTCCAAAAAAACATTTTCTTGATAATTTGTCACCCCCCTCCATTATGGAACCCAGGGCGGCCCGCCCCCCTCGTTACGCCTCTGGGTGCTACTGGAAAGAATTTTTTATTTTATTTTGTTTAGACATCACCAAGTCTACTAAGCTGCTTGATTGGGCCTCCTCAGTGAACACTATCATTTAAAAGAAACCTAAACCACACTAAAACTCTGTGGCTGGTGGCCAGCATGCACCTGCATAAATTAATTACTGAATAAACTTACAGTTTTATTAGATTGTACTTCAGACTGCTTTGACATGAATTTAAATCCGCTTTATTTTGTTTTGATATATGCTACATCTTGTTGTGTGCCTACCTTCATCCTGACACTTTGCCTTAGCTGAGTTGATTTTTTTTTGTTAGTCCCTAAAAAATGAAAGGCATGACCTTGAGCCGGTCACTGCCTCTCAGCCCATCCTACCTCACAGGGTAGCAGTGGGGATTAATTCTGGAGGGGGGAAGAACCAGGTACGTCACCTTGAGCTCGCAGCAGAAAACGGCGGGATATCAATGCAATGAAGTCGAAGGAATACTCAGTTGCCTGTTTGCGAAGAGCCGCCGCCGCCTGCTCCCCGGCTCCGTCGAGAGCCCGGAGAGGGAGGCAGCTGGCCCTCCTTTCTCACGGCTCCCTCAGCGGCCCGTTAAGCGAGGAGGCCAGGCTGGAGGCAGCTGCAAGAGCGCCCGCTGCTTCCAGGCGGTGCCCCCGGTGGGCCGCTCCATCCCGGGGAGCGCCGGAGGCGGCGGCGGTAGCAGCTTCGCGGCCACCTCCGCGGCTCCCCCTCAGTCTGCGACTTGGCTTGGCCACGCAGCGGAGGAGGAGCGGCGGCGGGAGAACCGGCCGAAACGAAGCAGCTCCGAGAGAGGGACGGAGGCGAGCGAGCAGCTGAGGCGGCTGGAAAGCTCCGTCGCCGCGCGGCCGTCCTTTGCTCGCCTTCTCTCCGTGGGCTGCGGAGGGGATGTGGGCGATTCGCTACCTCTGAGACGGCGGCAAGTGCCGCTCGTGGCGGCGGCGCTCGCCTTCGGGTCAGCATGGAAGCTGGCGAGGGAGTTGTAGGGCGGCCCAGTGGGGCGGGGCGCAACCCTAGGAGTCGCCCTGTGGCCAGGACAAAGCTGGAGGGTGGCGCGGGGAGGGGGGAGTGCCTAATTCTCCTCAGGAAACCCCCCTCCCGTCCTTCGTCCCCGTTAGGAAAGTTTCCTCGTCGAAACAGGAGTGGGGGGGGGGCGTCGTTCACGATGAGGAGGAGAAGGGAGGTGGGCGGCCCTCCATCCCCTCCCCATTTTGTGCTCTGCAGGGCTGGGCAGGGCCTGCAGCACGTGGTGACAGAAGGCGGAGCCCATGTGACCGGCCTCCCCCTCCAGCCCCCCGCCTATCTCCTCGCCTCAGCCCAGCCTGCGTTTTCCGAGCTGTGCTGCGAGCAGCGTCAACCAGACTCCTCCGCTCCATAGGCAGCAAGTAGTAGGAGCGGCCTCCGCCATCACCGCCGCCGCCGCCGCAACAGGGACCCGGCACCATGGTAAGGGCGGGGCAGCCTGACTCGCCTCGGCATGGCCCGGTCGGCTTGTGCCAGGCAGAGTGTGGGACTAGGGCCCCCGCTAGGATGAGAGGGGCTCAGCGGGGCCCGCGGCCTCTGGCGGCCATTTTAGTCTAATTTTAGCCCGGGGAAGGGGTGGCGGGACCGACCGCCGCCCCTCACTCCACCGCCGCCCCAACTCGTGGTCGGCGGGCGGCCCGCTTCCCAAAGAGAAGCGCCCGCGAGTTCTTCGCGCGCGGTGAAAGAGGGGGGCCTTGTGAGTGACGGAGGGGTTTCCCACGCATACAGTCTCGTACGCTTGGGACGGCTGCTTTTTTTCTCGCTATGCTTTATTCTTTTCACAAGTCTGCAAGCCCACACAGCTCCACGGGCGAGGAAGCAAAATAAGGGGCGTCTGCGAGTCTGGTTCCTTCCTAGGTGTAGCGGGGGGCAAATATATACGGTCCTCTTCTTGGGTTGTTGCTTTGAAGAGTGTGGACCAAATAACGGGACAATTTACCTTCACACATCCTTTCGTTCCCTTCCGTGGAGCCATGGGGACATGTGTGTCGTGTGCGCGTGTAACGGGGCTTGAATCCTCCTTTCTCTGGAAAGGGCTCTTCCCCCCACCCCCGTGTTATGGTAAGCCCAGTCTTCTTTCACCGTGGGGAAATGATACGTGTTATGCCCCCCTTGTCATTTGGGAGAAACTTAGAGGTAGCAAATCACTTATGGAAGGGTAAATGTATGCGGGAGCCCAGACCACGGAGAAAGGTTTGGTTCCTTTTGCTTGGCTTTGAAACGGAGTGAAAGAGCAGGTTTTACCGCCTCCTTCGTTCTCTGCCTCTTTGTGGGGGCTAATCGTTTCAATAGTATACATATGACACAGCAAGGATGGTCTCCTTTTCATTTTGGGCTTAAGTGCCTTATGGTGGAATTCCCCCTTTCTCGTAGTGCGGTGTAAGAATATAGCGGCTTTCTGCTAATCTTAGTTGGGATTGTGATGCCAGTGGGGGTGGGTGGAATGACGCATAGTTGGGTTTGCCCCTCTCCATTGTGTCTGAATGTGTCAAGAAGGGGGGAGGAGGAAGCACCAAGCCTAGAGATGGCTGCTTCCTTTGTTGGAGTGCTTTAATCATAATTTGTGGGCAGGGTGCTCTTAACTGGGAAAGCTGGAAGGTGAGTGGCATTTACCATTCATTGTGTTTGGATGGTGTCTGGTTTATGGCAGGAATTCAGTGTTTGTTTGTGTAACATATGGGGGCATCTATCTCTCCTTGTGTTCTTGTTGCAGTGTACCATTAGGAGCTCTGCCCTAGGACTACATTGCTGAGAATCCAGAAGAAGGGCAGGAATGTTCTGGCTGTATTTGGGCAATAGTCATTACATTGGCACTAGATGGCTCAAAAACTGACTGGGGTGGGGGATGAGTAAAGAAAAAATGGTAAAGGAGCTGTATTGTCCCATCTTTCCATTGAAGTGAACAATATGGTATAAAAACATGCTGGTCCATTATCAGTTTTAATTTTTCTTTCTATTCTCTCTAAATTGTTGAGATGTACAACTAAACTAAATGGAGTGTTTTGGACAAGAAATAAGTGTTTGAGAACTAGTTTTAAGAAACATTTTTTTAAATGAAGATTCCTACTTTGTGTTTTTAATAACAAGTCAGAAATGATTAAATATTTTCTACTTTCATCTGTCCCTGTTCTGCTATATATTTGCAGTTTCTCCTAAACTAATGTGCTGTAAAAAGCTTTAAAATCTTTGCTCTTTTAAGGGGGTTGTTTTTCTGAAAACAAGTTAGTTATTTATTTTTAAGTGTTTAAAAGAAAAACCTTTTGGTTCCTTTCCCATGTTACAGCAGTGTCATGGGAGCTGCTCTTCTCTGGGTTTACCCCATGATAACATTTAAATGCCCTCAAATATAGGCGGGAACAGTTGCCTGGGCCTTTAAAACAGAATTGGTACTCCTTAATTGCAGGCCTATTAACCTACAGCAACACTATAGGATGAAAAGCAGAAAAAACAGCTTCTGGGTTTCCAGTGTACCGTTACAGAACACCTCTGTCCTGTCAGAATGTGAGAGTCAAATTTTTGTAGGCTTGGTTTCTATAAGCCTCAATACTCTTGGGAGGAATTGTACATTCTGTCCTTGATTCTTTCATCATGTAGTAACTTCACTGGAATATTTATAGGGTATTAAATAAAATCTAGGAATTTTAAATACATAATATTAAACCTGACACGATACAAAAGGCATTTCTTCTCTTAGAGGCTTACATCACTGAACAGAACTAGAATAATGACAGAGCTTGATATGAACTACTGCAAATGCATTTGATTATTTTTGTGCAAAATCCCATGTAGTGTTTGCTTAAGCATGTTTACTCATTAGTAAGTCCCACTGAATTCAGTGGGAGTTACTCTTGGCTATATGTGCTCTTAAATGAGTCGAAATTGCTATCTTAACCTAAAACTCGATAATTATGTTTTGTTGTTGTATTGTATTAAGGTCATGATGGCTGGCTTTGGACCAAATTGTATGTTTCTAATTGATGATGTTTTTATAGTGGATGTTGTTTTGCTTTGTTTTGTAGGCTTCTGGAGTCACAGTGAATGATGAAGTTATCAAGGTTTTCAATGCCATGAAAGTACGAAAATCTTCAACGCCAGAAGAGATTAAAAAACGAAAGAAAGCAGTTCTCTTCTGTTTAAGTGATGACAAAAGACAAATAATTGTAGAAGAAGCAAAGCAGATACTAGTTGGTGACATAGGTGATACAGTGGAGGACCCTTATACATCTTTTGTGAAGCTGTTACCTCTGAATGATTGCCGATATGCTTTGTATGATGCAACATATGAAACAAAGGAATCTAAAAAAGAAGACCTGGTATTTCTATTCTGGTGTGTAAATCAAAGGATTATTATTTAAATAGAATTTTGTTTCCTAATTTCAATGGGTTAAATAACAAGTATTTACTCCCCGTCTGTAGGGCTCCAGAGAGTGCGCCTTTAAAAAGCAAGATGATCTACGCAAGCTCAAAAGATGCCATTAAAAAGAAATTCACAGGTATGAGCAGAAAATATTCCACATGGCAACTTTATACTTAGCTACTTCCTCAGAGTGAGTAACAATTCCTTTTGGATAACTACCATGTTTAAGCTGCTATTGAAGTAGGCAGGTATTTAATACTTAAGCAATAAGGCACTTCTTGCTATGAAAATACTGAACAAATATATCTCTGTTCATTTGTCTTTTTCAGGTATTAAACACGAGTGGCAAGTAAATGGGTTGGATGATATTAAAGATCGAGCAACACTGGGAGAGAAACTAGGAGGCAATGTGGTAGTTTCACTTGAAGGAAAACCCTTATAAAAGGACAGACAAGTGCCATCTGGAGCTTCCATTTTTGCAGCTCATTCAATTGGAATAGCATTAGTTCCTTTTGCCCCACCTTCCCAGATCCCAAATACCTGAAGGAGACGTCATTAAACAGTCTATAAGTGGTCACTATTAGACTGTTTTTAAACCTGATAGTTTATGTAGAATCCAAGGAATGCCTCACATCATATTCTTAGCCAAAACTGATGTGGGCATTCCTTGCAAATATGTACAGTGAATGTGATAGTTGATGTGGATAGTCTAGCCAAGCAACAAAAGGTTTAAGCTAATTGATTGCCTTTACAGTATTGTCCAACGGTCAAATGGTAGACTCTATTCAGTATTACTTTACAGTTGCACTTGATCGCAGTTCCATGAGGCTCTTGTGCATTCATACACCTCACCTGCCTTGACAAGCCTTTTTTGTGACATGGCAGCACTCAACACTATGCATTTAAATTAAAGCACTTTTTGTAATATGTTTTATTTCCCCTTTCCCAAGGAATGCCAATTAAGTTTCTGTAATTGTCATCAAACTGTTGCAGTACCCCAGTCTTCATTCCTGTTACATGCATATCTTTATAAATGAAGTAGCTGTTAATGATGCCTTTTTGTTTTTCTGTTGAATGTACACTACTGAACAGGAGTAGGAACTATCTGTTTACCATGCAAGTCTTGCAACACTAATGATGTTTTGTAAAACATCAATCATAATGGCAATTTCTGTATAAAAAGAGCCTTAAATGGAACATTGTTTTTGAGATCAAATATATTAGCCACGTTGCAATAAAACTTGTGGCTTATTACAGAATGTTGCCTTGTTTTCATTGGGAAGTACAGAATGAAGTGTATTTTAACATTTTGCAGAGTTTTGTTTCAGCGGTACCTCTCCTCAGTTGCTCTCAACTTCAGTAATGAATCTTTTTATATTTATTCATGATCCCACTGTAGGAATAATTTGAATAAACAACTTTCCTCTGCAATCTCTACTTTAATAATTTGCCATCATTTGGGGAACAACTGGGGCATCAGTCTACAACTAGCTTGTATCTGAAACTTAAAAGGGAAACAATGAGGCATGTAATGCACTATTAGAGAATATCCTTCACAGTTTTACATGTTAAGTATTGCAAGTACCATCTTTTGCTCCGTCACAAGGCAACTCTTGCCAGTTAATTTGTGTGCTAATAGGACTGGAAAGCTTTTGCAGCTACCAAGTCTTGCATCAGGAACATGATTTGGCTAAGAGCCAAACACTGCTCTCCTTATAGAGAATTTGATCTGCTCTGTGCGAGCAGTCCTCCGTTGGCCAGAGCTATTTATGGCAAACACATGCTTTTGTATCTTGTCATCAGTTCTCCACAAATGGCAAAACTGGACATGATTCTACTGGTATGCATAAAGGAACTCTGTTAGGGAGCCAATTGCTGTTGCAGTGTACATACCACTAGGAGGAATGCTTTCATCAAAGGATAGAAATTGAAAATGGTTAGCAGTTTCTTAAAAGAAGGTAGCAGAGAATAGAAATAAGTTTGATGTAAACTTTTTTTTTTACTTAAGTCTGGAGGAGAAATAGACAACAGTAAATAGGTTAATAAAACAATGTAATTTGTCAGTGGCTCTGTAGAATGTTACTATTTCAAGCTTTCAGCTGTTTCTGACTTATTGGAAGTGAAATGCATCTCTTTTAGTGTACTAAATTCTATTGTAGAATTCTGACTGGCATGCTGAGTTGCTAGATGTTAACTTTCTATGCAAAAAAGGAAAGCTACAATTCTTTTTTACAGATTAAAACATTTGATTGGAAAGTGTCTTCATTACCCCACATCTCTTAAATATTATGCCTCGTAAAAACCTGGCTGGTATAAAAACTCTGCTCCATTTTGTTACCTAGAATGCACTGTTTCCCTTCTAGAATTGAGAAAACCCAAATGCTTTGAAATGAATGTTAAACTTAAAAAAAAACCTGTACCTGAGCAATGCTCATCTGTGTAAAGCACTATTTTTCAGTTCATGTAATCCTCTGCTAGTAATGTCATTTGGTGCTTGCAAATTGTGTTGAACAGATGTCTGAGGCTTTAGAACTGAGTATTGAAGAGGAGAGTACGTTTACTTTAAAATTGAGCCCAGTTTTGTATTCATTCAAAAGTCTACATGGATTTATGTAAAATGAAAGCTTATTTATATTGACAAAGGACAGAACTCTGCATAATATATTTGGTCCAAAAAGCATGTTTACAGCTGAGAATACTGACTTGAGATCTGATCAAATCCAGTAAACTATAACTCGCTTTTGGAAATGCTGCTACAAACCTCTTACTGCTCGGACAATAAAACAAATGAGAGACA
This sequence comes from Lacerta agilis, assembly GCF_009819535.1. Classification (NCBI taxonomy): domain Eukaryota; kingdom Metazoa; phylum Chordata; class Lepidosauria; order Squamata; family Lacertidae; genus Lacerta; species Lacerta agilis. The sequence goes on from NC_046312.1 coordinate 32,377,519, forward strand.
GCTGGCATGCGTTCCAAATGGGCTGTCAGCTGTTGTTTTCTATCATGCAAAATGACGAAGGCCTCATTGTGACTTAAAAGGTTGAAGGAAAGCCTCAAAACAGCATCTTGCATGTCTTTCCCATCATAGATGGGATGTTGGGTGTTGGCTTCAGTTACTTTATTGAAAAGAAATGTTAAAATAAAAGTTTGCATGACAGTGCTAAAAATCTCTTTAGATACTGCATTTTTGTTTTGAAAGTCCTTTTTGATCTTTGAAAATTGAGCAAATTTAGCTTAAAATTTTAAAACATGAACATGCTTTGTATAGGCTGATTCTGAAAGAAGAAAACAAAACTAAGTACTATATAGTATAGAAACTAAGAGTGACTTTAGTAATAACCTTGAATAGCTACTAAGTTGACGTCAGATGCTATTTGTTTATCTGACAAACCTGTCCTAATTTAATCTCTGACAGTCTTCCTTAGGTGAAGGATTTCCATGTTTAGTTACTAAAGCAATGTTTTGAATAATCTGATCAAAATAATAAACTGCTCAATTACCACTTTATAGAAGATTTAAGTTTTTATAGAGACATATTAATGAATCCCTATTTTGGCCAGCTAATCAAATCTCAGATACCTGAAATGTTTAGGTTCAATAGTATTTTGTGATTATATACAATGTAGCTATTCGACATATGTGTTAAGAATGGCATAAGTCTACCTTCATTGTAGGGTAAATAGTTAATACACTTTGTAACCTTGAATTTTTTATAAGTAAGATGTGTAAGATAGTGAAAGGAGTATAAATTACTGCTGTGATATATTGAATTGTGGACCTGACAGATTTAATAGGCCCAAGCTTAGTGAAATGTCAATATTCATTCTTATTACATGGTGCCTTGCAATGGAACATGAACATAAACAAAAATACAGAACCACCAAGGTGGTTAGAATTTCATTTTGATGGTGGAGGATTTATAGAGAAGGGAGGAAAGCAAGAAAATGAAAAAGGCAAGTATAAGGAATGCCTGTGAGTAAAGCTGGCCCACGCATATGGCAAGGTGAGACGACCGCCTCAGGTGGGAGGATCCACAGGGGCAGCAGATCCCAATGAAGAACTTAATCTGCCCTTGTTCCTGATGTAGGTCTCCACTCATCCATTCTTCCTTTGCAGGAAAGGAGAGAACTATAGATTTGCCTCAGGTACCAAAACATCTTGGGCCGGCCCTCCCTGTGAGCTGACTTGGTTGAGGGTATGGACAAAATGTTTGTGGAAAATCTCAGGAGCTTGAAAGGACAGTAAAAGGTTTTTGGTGCAACAGCTAGGATATATCTTGCAACACTGGCAGAAATAAGGGTGTGGCAATGCCATAGTGGGTTTTAAAGGTAAAGTGTGTAGATGTGAAATCCATAAACTTTAGAAGCAAGAATTCTGGAAAGAAGGGAAAAAAGAAGCATAGCCAGGCAAGTCCCAAGACCAGGTTTTATTTTACCACTGTAGGATTATGTTGTTAGTTTTATTTTGTCTCTGTACCTGACTGGCTTCTCCCCTATTTCGATTGATCTTTGAATAACAGGCAAGTATGAACATGCTGCTACAGTATTTTCACTGTGTCATTAATAAATGCTAGAAAAATAAGGTGCAAGGAGCATTGCTGTATTCAAATAAAGTTTCTTCCATAATGGTTCAATTTCATTTGCCCTGTTGGATGTCAAATAATACTAGTATTATTTATATCCCTGCAAATTGGAACTGTTAATAGGCCCCAGAGAGGAAGAAAATAAATGCTCCCTGGTAGCACATAGCATAGGGGACCCAGGTGGCGCTGTGGGTTAAACCACAGAGTCTAGGGCTTGCCGATCAGAAGGTTGGTGGTTCGAATCCCTGTGACGGGGTGAGCTCCCGTTGCTCGGTCCCTGCTCTTGCCAACCTAGCAGTTTGAAAGCACACCAAAGTGCACGTAGATAAATAGGTACTGCTCCGGCAGGAAGGTAAACGGCATTTCCGTGCGCTGCTCTGGTTCGCCAGAAGTGGCTTAGTCATGTTGGCCACATGACCCGGAAGCTGTCTGTGGACAAACGCTGGCTCCCTCAGCCTATAAAGCGAGATGAGCGCCACAACACCAGAGTCGTCCGCGACTGGACCTAACGGTCAGGGGTACCTTTACCTTTACCTATATAGTGAAGTTAACAGTTTCACCCATGTGGGGAGGGAGTTCCAGAATTTAGGGACTGCCAGAAAGAATCCCCTCTCCCATCACCCCAAGCTTCTTTGTTGTGGAACTACCATGTGGCCAACATGACTAAGCCACCTCTGGCGAACCAGAGCAGCGCACTGAAACACTGTTTACCTTCCTGCTGGAGCAGTACCTATTTATCTACTTGCACTTTGATGTGCTTTCAAACTGCTAGGTTGGCAGGAGCAGGGACTGAACAACGGGAGCTCACCCCGTTGTGGGGATTCGAACTGCCAACCTTCTAATCGGCAAGTCCTAGGCTCTGTGGTTTAGACCACAGCACCACCCGCGTCCCAACTTCACTATATAGTTCTTGGCAAATACTGAAGATGCACCTCTTTACACTGCCCAGGAAGCAAACATTTCACTGTCGGATAGAGCTATGTAAAGCTTTTTTGTGTCTGTAAAATAGATCTGTACGAAGCTATACTTTCATAATTGGAACAGCTGCTGTATTTATACCATTAGAATACACCCACAGCGTATTTTTAATCATGCTATACAACAGAAACTCAAAAAAAGGACACTTGGGATTCCTGTACTCATTTGATTTACATTAGTTATTTTCTCTTAAAAGCCAAACATGCTTAAAATTGTAAGGTCTCCTTGGTTTCCAGCAGCTGGACCGTTGGAAGGCTTTAAGGTTTGTAATGTCACCCATACAAGGGAAATTCTTTTTGTAATTGGAGCCTATTCATAAATCTTGCCTGAACTGGTAGCAGTGTTAAAATTATACCCATAGCACCATCTATTGACAATGAAGAGGCTTGCAGCTTAATATTTGTACCTAATTGACGTTACACTTATGGAAGCTGGATAAAGTACACATTACCCTGTTTCTCATAAAATAAGACGTGCCTATAAAATAAGCCATGGGAGGATTTTCAAGCATTCACAAAATATAAGACATACCCCAAAAATAAGCCATAGTGCTGGGCGCAGTTCTAGAGGGCGCCAAAGAAGAGGAAGAGGCCTGTTGGGTTGGCACCCAGACCCGGATGTTGCTGCTGGTGCAACCCCGTCAAAACGCCCAACAAGAGCCGCAGCGCATGCTGCCTGGAGCCACGAGCCAGCGGGACCCAGCAAGAGCCTCCTCCTCCTCCTGTTGGCTTCTGGAGGCCGCCTCCTCCCTCTTCTTCCTGCCGTGGCTCGGGGTGCTCCGTGCGGCACTGCTGGGCACTTTGTCAGTACTTCAGCAGCAGCAGCAACAGCCAGTTCCAGGCGCCAAGCCGCAGCAGGAAGAGGAGGAGGCTTGCCAGGTCGGCGCCCACCGCCCCGAGCCTCCGGGAGCCAGCAGGAAGAGGAGGTGGCCTGCTGGGTCGGCGCCAAGCAGGGCCGTGTGCCCCGAGACAGCTGGACCAAGCAGCAGCAACGCCGGCCGTGGCAGGAGGAGGCAGGTGCCCAGAACTATACGGTACTTAATAAAAAAATAAGACACCCCCAAAAATAAGCCATAGGCTTATTTTCTTAAGTAAAATAAATATAAGACGGTGTCTTATTTTTGGAGAAACACGGTAGTTATTTTTTTTATGAATTTGCAGAGTGAACTTTCTATATTAGTTAAAAGTTTATGTTCTTTCAGATGCAACACCTTTTCACTATATCTAATAAAAATGTATTGCATAAAAACCGGCCTATGCATTTGGTTAGACACAGCTCTCTTCAGAATCCAGGTCATGATGACCCTGGCTACAATCTATTATACTTACTGTTTGGGAAGGATCCAGCAATGCTGGAGGGGTTGCCAATACAACTGCCAAGTGCTCAGTGTGATAGGTTGTGGGTTGGGCTGGCATGACACAATTGCCACTGTGCTCTTAACAGAGTAAGACACAGATTATTCTTTCTGCTAAGGGTAAGGAACCACAACTTTATTTTGAAGGAAACCTATAGAACTAGCTTCCCTTCTCATTTTTATTTGCTTGTTTCTAGCATCTGTCACATTTAAAACTTTCACTTCACAATTTTTCTAGAGAAAGGTAAGCTCAAATATTTCTTCCATCAACTACTATTCCTGTTTTCATTTACTGAGGGGTTATTTTGTTGGGTGGGGGTAAGCTTATGTTCCCTTTCTACAGATAATACCAACCTGAGGGGAAACCAGACAATATACTATTCAAGAGAAAAAACGCTTTTTCAAAACCAACCTTTGATATCCTCAAATATCTGAAGGGCTGTCATATGGAAGATGCAGCAAACTTTTTTTCTGCTGCTGACCCAAACTGATGGATTCAAATTACAAGGAGATTATGACTAAATAGAAGACTTGTGGTAAGAGATGCTAAGAGCTATTTGACAGTGGAACAGGCTGCCTTGGAAGGCAGTAGACTCTCCTTTATTGGAGATTTTAAAACAGAGATTGAAAGGCCATCTGTCAGGGATTCTTTAGTTGTGATTCCTGTATTGCAGCAGGTTGCACTGGATTACCCTTGGGGTACCTTCCAGCTCTAAAGTTCTATGATTCTATTATATGCAAACTTGCTAAGTGCTTTATTCTCTGGATAACCCTTTTGTAATCATCTGTTTATGACAGCAAGGGAGGAAATAAAATTGTTTATACAGTCAAGCTCTGAATTACAAGTTCTGAAAGTAGGCTGTAGCTGGTAGATGCAACCATAAGCCTTACTATAATACACATAGTCAGGGCTGTGTGTTCTTGCAAAATTCTACATTTTCACTAGCAGAAACCGATCATGCAATCATGGGCGGGGCAAGAAGCTTTATTAGGCACCGAATTCCTGCCCTTGTAGTATTGTTTTTGTCCAAGTTTAAACTCTCAGAACATGTTCTTCATTACTTAGTTGGATACTGGTGGCTAAAATTAAGCCAATAGGAATTATTTTTTGGCCATGTTTTACACTCCAGCTGTTTTCATGTATTTGAGTGTTGCTGGTGGGCTTCTTTAATTAAAAAAAAACTACTGTTACTTCTCTGTGAGCCATTAATCTGGGTGTGAGGTAAACATCTCTAGCTGTAACCTAGAACACGCTGGTAATGTGGCAGTCAAAATTACTTTTGGATAAGCAAATGCTTACAAGAATGCAACTAAACATCTTAATAAAGGAATTAACCTGTAAATATACTTGTTTGGTTTAGGAATAGGCATGCTCTCTTTTTGTTACTCCACTTGTGTCAACTGCGGTCCAGAGCTGCTGAGAGCAGCCCATATGTATAAGAGTGCAGCTCTGAGAAGAAGGAAATATTTGCAGTTTACATTCTCAGATTTTACTTAATATTCCCCCCCCCAATCCACCAATTATTTATTAAAAGCTGGTTTGAAAAAGGAAACTTAATTAGCAGCTTCCTATGAACTGTGAACATCTGAAATTTGCAAACGTTAGGTCAGCTGTGCGCAATGCAGTGCTCATACTGCTCCTGTGTAAGGACAGAGGCTGTTGAGCAGCAGTCTGAGGTGAACTAGTAACTAGGAGACAGGCAAGGCAACAACCACAATACAGCTCAGAAAGACTGCAGTGTTCAAGATAGCTCAGTTGGTAGAGCATGAGACTCTTAATCTCAGGGTTGTGGCTTTGAGCCCCACATTGGGCAAAGAGATTCTAGCATTGCAGGGGGTGGAGTAGATGATCCTTGGGGTTCCTTTCAGCTCTACAATTCTGTGATTCTGTTGGGAAGAGGCTTGAAAGATTACAAGGCAAGCCTGGGTGGAGAGAGTCTGGTTCTTCAATGAAAAGGCTGCTACTTGCAGTTCAGTGGTTCACCACATGGAGTAGCTACTCACAGATTTTTACGGTAGCAGCTCCTCACATCCTGTTTATCTTCAGGGCACTAACATGGACTTGAAGGATTGAACAATGCTGAAAGAGAGCAATGCAGGCTTTAAGTAAGAGCAAGGTAGATGTGTCCCTGTAAGGCTGTTTCTGTGCCTAAAGCCTCACTTGAAGGAGAAAAAACCCAGGAATGGCTGCAAGGTTTGTACTTGAACCACTCAAATCATTTTGAGGTGCCGGACACTCCAGTGACACTCCCATTTCTGGGCCATGCATCTATGAGGCTAGCAACTGTACAACAACAGCACCATTTTACTGCCAGGCTCCTTTGACGCGGATGTGTATCGCAAGTAAGCAATGTGCAGCTGGACTATAGCAGTGTGCATCACATGTGTGTTAAAACACACCTGACTTTATCGGATTCACATATTTGTGTATACAGCCAAAAACCACAGATTTCAGTCCGGCTATCAATCTGTAATGTGTTCTGTGTTAGGCAAGTTTCTGGAAGGCTAACCACAGAGGACACAAAAGGCATTTCTAAAGTCGCACAATAAGCCATATTAATGATTTACTTACTCAGTCCCTCTCACCAGGCCCTTGCAGAGCCAGGCAGAGGCCTGGGCCAGGTAGATAATGTGTCCCCCTTTTTTTACCCTGGGGATCTCCGAAATCTTATAAATAAGTACCGGTAAGTATATAAATAATTTTCACAAAAGTTATGCTGACAAATAATTTTATTTCAAGGCTTGAACCGTATCTGCATATAAAGTCAAAATGGAAAATATAGATATACAATAGTGCTTTTTAAAAATACATAGGGAAAAGGATTATTTTAAGTATTTACATTTAAATAATGGTGAGCGATTGTGAATATACTGACCGAGGCCCCCTTTGGAATCGGAGGACCGGGCCAAGTGGCCCATATGACCCCCCCCCCTTCTGTTTGGGCCTGCCTCTCACAAAAGGTTTGTTATCACGATGGCAGGAATGACTGGAGTAAACAGAAATGGATTATATGTTCAGAGCTTTCACATAATATGCATATTTAACATTGCTGAGGAAGATCCTTTGGGGAGGCACACACCTGAGTTTCTAACGGGCATTATAGTAACTTGTTTGAAGACTGAAGGAAGAACCAATTGAGCCAGAGCCAAGAATGGTGATGTCAGTTACTTTAGATGTGGTTTTTTGTCTGTTCCTTCCTCTGGCCACCTGCCCTTCAGATGATATTTGGCCTATCAACAGAGCCGTCTCATCCATAGGGGCTGGTGGCGCGGTGCGCCAGGGCGCTGGGCCCCCCAGGGGCGCCCCCGCGAGCCCGTCGGCATACCGGGCGCCCCCTCCCCAACCCACCCCCGCAGGTGGGCGGGCGGGCGGGCGCTCGCTCGCGCGCCGGCGGGCGGATTGCAAGCCAGCTGCCCTCGCCTCCCCAAGCCCGAGCTGGAGCGCTGGAAAGGCGCGCAAAGCCCAGCGCCGCTCCAGCGCCACGCCCCTCATCCCCCGCTCGCCCACCCCCCTCCTGAGGGGCGGCCAGAGCGGGAGGGAGGCGAGCGGAGAGGCCGATCCCTCTTCCCTCTAAGACACAGCTCTTCCCCCTGCACATAGCTGCAGTGTGCAGCTTTCCTGCCTCTGCCTCAGGGTCTTACTGCCCACCCACTTGTCTTGTGTTTTCGGTTGCTGTGTTTGCTCAGATCGCGGCTAGGAATGAATTAGCAGCCGTGTCCTTTCCCCTTCCGTTGCTCAGCGTTTGCCGTGGCAGCAACTGACAGCTGCCTCCTCCTCCTCTTCGTGCTGAGAGAGAGAGCGTGCTGGCTTGGGGGGCGGGCGATAACTTTTGCTTTCCTTTCCTCCCTCCCCTTAAACCCCGCTCCTGCATCGTCTGACCTTCCAGACTCATCCTGGGGAGTCTGGCAAAAAGTTCTAGCCGATCCCTCAGCCCGTGGGCTCCTTACTGCTTCTCCTTTGGAGCCATCTGGGTAGCAGGAGTATATGGTGGGGAGGGTGCTGGGCGGATCTTTACACCCCACACCTCATATGCTAAAGATGGTCCTGGCTGGGTTGACAACTCTGGAAAAGGGGGGGGGGGCGCCGGAGGAATCTTTGAACCAGGGCGCTAGATAAGCTTAAGACGGCCCTGCCTATCAATTCTTCAAATGAAGGACTCTCTTCATTTCAGAAGCAGGAATGTAGGTAGGTATTCAACACATTTTTCTGCCTGTCTTGAAAACCAGCCCTAAAAGTGTGAGGCAGGTAAGGAGGCTCAGCCTGTTACTAGGAGTAGCGTACATTTCTTCATAATCGTTTCCTCTACCCAGTTTTGTGTGTCACAAGATCGGGCCAAAAATCTAGCTGTGCTTTTGGGTTTAATTCTATGGTGTCTGTACACCAGTGGAACAGATTTCCACTTGTACAATGGGACTCTCTCTCCTCCCCTCTGCAGCCCCCTGTGCACCATCAAAATCTGCTTTGGAAGGTCAGCCCCCATCCAAGCAGATTGGGGGGAGTGCAGGGGATAGGAGGGGAAGTCCACTGCATGAACAGGTTTGCTTGCACAATGTTGGATTTCAAATGACCTTGCAGAGAGTCTGTGAAGCAGCACTTGTTTCTTAGACTTTTTTTTTGGCTTGGCTTGGCTTCCCATCTCTTCATACAGACCTTAAAGCATGCAGTTAGCTGCACAAAGCTCACTCTTTTTCTTTTTAAAAGACCTTATCAACACCGTTGTAATGGTCATGGGAGTAGCATGACCAATGTGCCTTTTAAAACAGAAGCAGTGTGGGTTGATATCAGCCTTTATCACTTGAGTGGTTCTGACCTGGCTGTAGTCTCTATACCTCTGAAGTCCAGGTAAGAGTTAAATTAACACATCTGCTGTGTTAGGCATAAAGATTTTCAATAACGGAGATGCATCCTTAAAAGCTGGAATCTTAGATTTGTTCAGAAGAATTTGCAAAGTGTTTGCCCTCCTAAAACAGTTTGGAAGCATGGGAATCAGTTGATATTATTATTCACATTTGACACAGGACGACGTCTGCCTGAGAGACAGTACCTGAACCTCTCAATTTTTACGCTGCAACACGGGGCAGCTGTGCTGAGAGGCCTAAACTAAAGCCTTTAAATGCTGTGTTCTAGGTAGCGTTGCCCACATGATGGGGGAGCATTTAAACTTGCACTTCCCCACCCGCAGTCCAGGGCAAGACCTGCACCACACGCTCTTTCTGCACAGATCGATCCGTAGTAGCTGCACGCTGACTGCGGCCCACAGTCCTACAGAGCATGCGACTCTCAAACTATGACAGTGACCATGGAGTCCAATTCCTCGTCGTCGCCCCCCCTTCTTTTTCACCGTTCATTTCTGACACAAAACCCAAGGTCCTGAAGTGCAGGGAGCGGGGCAAACCATGCGCTCCCTACACGGCGTTAAGATGCCTGAGGGAGAAATGACGGCATGTTTCCTTTTATTCTTGTCCTAAACATACTAACTGCGCGAAGCATGGCTTGCTGCTGCCTCCTCCCCCCCCCCTCACTTTCCACGCGCGCGATGCTCTCCACATGCCCGTCACACGCCCAGAAATAAGACGCTGCCTCGGACACCCACGGCCGACGCCGAGCTCGAGCTCAGCACAACCCCCTTGTTCACTGCCGCCGCCTGTCCCCGCCTTAATCCCGCCCCTCCGGTCTGGGCTGCCTGGCGGGCTAGGCCTGCGCTTGCTGCTGCTGAGGGAACGGAGTTAAGGGCTGGGAGCAGCCATGATGGTAGGTTCCTGCGGAGGGTTCCTTCTCCTTCTGGCCGGGAGAAGGGGCGGCCGTGGGAGAACGGCGGGGTCGGAGGCCGGCGTGACTAACCTGTTTCCTTTCTCTCTTTCTCTGTCCGCGGTGGATGATGCCTCGGTCTCTCTCGCCTTCGCTGCCCGCCTCCGCCCTTTTCTTTTTCGGAGCAGGAAGGCTCGGACGACGGCCCAGATTTCCTTTCCGAGGAGGACCGAGGTGTAAGTGCTGGACGCCCCTGACGGGAGGGGGCTTTTCCCCCCTGCAGTGGTGTGGGGCTGGGAAGGTTTCCTTGCGGATGTGTGGGGCGGTGGGTGGGGAAGCGAGGGGGGGGGGTGAGGCGGCGGCGGCATCGTCTCCCGGGAGGCTTCGCCGCCCCCACCTGGTTCTCCTCCTTCTGCCCAGCTTCGGTTCCCTGAAAACTCCTCGCTGTCAGGGGTGGTCTGGATGCACCATCATCCTGAACTGACGCTGGTGACTCTTAACGGCGGGAGTTCCCCTCTCGGATTTAAAATATAGAAGCGTTATCATTTTATTAAACATTAACATCGAATCCGTCTAGCGTTCTGATTTAAACTGCCACGGCAGGCAGTTGAGATATTATAAACCCCCCGTTGGTTGAACGGGATGTCTAGCTGCAAATACTTTTGCTGTTGCTGCAGCTCCCCGGTTGATTTTTTTTTTTTTGTCAGCTTTGCATAGCGACACACTTTAAACCGGTGGGTGTTGTTTGAAGCTCTTGGATTGGATTGGTAGGCAATGTGCCTTTGCTTTTGTTGAGAAATGCAGAAAGAGCTTAAAGCTATTTTTTCCCAAATACTTTTTGACTAGAAAATTTTTGTTTATTATATACCCCCCCCCCCCCAATCTTCCTGCAAAGAGCTCCAGGTGGTATCCAGGATTCATCCATTTCCTTCCTCATTTTGTCCTCACAACAGACTTGTGAATAGGCAGGGGAGCCCCAGGTTGAAATCTCTACTCAGCCATTAAACTCTTTGGTTGACCTTGGGACTTTAATCATCTCTTAGCCCAACCCAAGTCTAACACCCTGGAGTCCATAACATGGTGACTATAAGCAACCTGGTGTCCCTGAGCACTTCCATGCCCTATGCCTTTCCCAATTTTTAATTTTTATACAGTACTTGAGTTATATTTTTTGTTTGGGGGAGAGCCTCATTTGGTGTTTTTTTTTTGGTATGTATTGTACTTGGTCTGGACTGGAGTATTTGTTGATGTTGGGGGAGGGGCAAGTTCTGAGCATCACCAGTTTTTCTTAACATGAAATGGACAGTTTGTGTACCCACAGACCCCAAAAGTTGGAGACTATTCAAACTGGCTTTCAAACAAAAGTAAAGAACTAGTGTCATGTGTCCATTGAGGAAAATATATAAACAATAATAAGTGGTTTAAAATGTTTTAGATAGTCGACACATGCATTTTTAAAGCAGGAAATGATCAAAAGAAACTTTTATTGAAGAAGTCAATATTAAAAAGAAATATCAAGCTATGTAACAATAAAAGCTGAAATTCTGATGAGTACAGCAGGACCATAAACCACTTAAGCTGAAGGAAACTATTCTGTCTCATAGCAGTTGACTAGCCTGACATGGGACAGCTATGGTGGGTGATTCTTGATTCTGCTGCTGTTTTCTGTCAGATACAGTTTGGGGAGTCTCCTGTTTCTGTTGGTTTAATATTTGTAATCCCAAAAGTATGTGTAAAAAAACCCCAAACTTTTAAACTGATGTTAGAAAACTTGCCAGACCATTGTTTACTTTCTTATTAATTTTATCCTTTGCTTTATTTGCTTTTAAACTTGGTGTACATTTTAAATTAGGTTTCAAATGGTTCTTTAGACAAGTAAACAATAAAAAATCAATAATATATCCAGCTAAGGGTAGGACATAAAAACCTATACATAAAAACACAATTAAAATGCTAGCAACCATATTTCTGTAGGTGACACGAGGAAAGAAATATAAAAAAAGACTACATGAAATAAAACCCCATCATACTGAATAGAAATGATCAGGATCTTCCTGTCCCTTGAAGAACTGTAACTTATTTTTTAAGAATGTATAAGAACTGGAAGAAAGGGGAAATCACAAATGAGGAGCAAACACAAGTAGTCAACAGTTGCAGGGGGAAAGTCAGGCTGGCTAAAGCTCAGAATGAGCTCAGGCTTGCAAGAGAAGTTAAAAATAATAACAAAGGGTTCTTCAGCTATGTCCAAAGTAAGAGGAAGAACCAGTAAGTGGTAGGTCCTCTGCATGGGGAACACAGAGAAATGCTGTTGGGTGACAGAGAAAAGGCAGAACTGCTTAACACCTACTTTGCCTTTGTCTTCACCCAAAAGGAAAGCAAGGGAGGGAGCTGCAGCCCAAGATTGGAAAAGAGGTAGTAAGGGAACACGTAGCTACCGGTACTTTAAATGAATTCAGATCCCCAGGGCCTGTTGAGCTGCATCCAAGGGCACTAAAGGAGCTTGCAGGTGTAATTTCTGAGCTTTTTTTCTTTGAGAATTCTTGAAGAACAGTTGAGGTCCCTATAGACTGGAGGTGGGCAAATGTTGTCCCCATTTTCAAGTATATGAAGAAGTGTGCATGCACACGAAAGCTTATACCCAGAACTAACTTAGTTGGTCTCTAAGGTGCTACTGGACAATTTATTTATTTCGACTGCATCAGACCAACACGGCTACCTACCTGAATCTAGATAATTCAACAGTCTGTGAGCATTTGGAAAAGGATGCTGTGATTACTTAGACCCAGCATGGGTTTTTCAAAAATGTCATGCCAGACCAATCTGAATACTTTTTTTGATGGAATTACAAACTTGGTGGATCAGGGAAATCCTGTGGACACTTTTGACAAAGTCCCTCATGATATTCTCACGAGGAAGCTGGTAAAATGTGGGTTGAATGAGATAACTGTTAGGAGGATTTGTAGCTGGTTAACTAACCAAATCCAAAGAGTAATCATTAATGGTTCTTCGTCATCCTGGAAAAAAGTGAGAAGTGGGGTGCCACAGGGTTCTGTCCTAGGCCCATTGTTGTTCAACATCTTTATAAATGACTTGGATGAAGGAATTGAGGGGATGCTCATCAAATTTGCAGATGACACCAAACTCGGAGGTTTCAGAATCAGTATTCAAATGAGCTTGACAGATTGGAGAACTGGGCGCAAGCTGACAAAATGAATTTCAATAGAGACAAATGTAAGATTCTGCACTTGGGCAGGACGAACCAGATGCACAAATATAGAATGGGGGACACCTGGCTTACTAGCAATACATGTGAAAAGGATTTGGGGTCTTGGTGGGCCAAAAGCTTAACATGAGTCAACAGTGTGATGAAGCAGCAAAAAAAGCTAATGCTATTCTAGACTGCGATCACAGAAGTATAGTGTCCAGATCGAGGGAAGTTATAGTATCACTCTATTCTGCCTTAGTCAGACCACACTTGGAATACTGTGTCCAGTTCTGGGCACCACAATTTAAGAAGGATGTTGACAAGCTGGAACGTGTGCAGAAGAGGGCAACCAAGATGATCAAGGGTCTGGAAACTAAGTCTTATGAGGAGCACTTGAAGGAGCTGGGTATGTTTAGCCTGGAAAAGAGGAAACAGAGAGGAGATATGATAGCCATCTTCAAATATCTTAAGGGCTATCACATGGAGGAGGGAGCATGCTTGTTTTCTCCTGCTCTTGAAGGTAGGATTCAAACCAATGGCTTCCATTGCAAGAAAGGAGATTCTGACTAAACATTCGAAAAAACTTTCTGACAGTAAGAGCTGTTCAGCAGTGGAACAGACTCCCATGAGAGGTGGTGGACTTTTCTTCATTAGAGGTTTTTAAACAGGTTGGATGATTCCTGTATTGCAGGGGGTTGGACTACATGACCCTTGGGGTCCCTTCCAACTCTTAAGATTCTATTATTCTAGTCCAACTCCCTGCAATGCAAGAATCTCAACTAATGCTTCAGGCTCACACTGACCAGCTTCTGCTCCCACATGTGCCTATGCATTTTAGCATTTTATGATAGCCGCATCTGAAATGACATTTGTGTCATACTCTTAATTTATTTAGGATTCATGCGTAACTACATCTAGTAAGATTTTTTTTTTACATGTGGATGTGAATGTTTGCAGGATTTAATTTCTGATTCAATAATGTATGTGCCATTGAAAGTTTTAGAGACTTTGTTTCTTAAACTTGTTTGGAATCTGAAAGAAAACCCCCCCATGCAAAATACTCTCCAAAACACTGTCTAGCAATTCATAGACCACAGCAAACTATGGCAAGTTCTTAAAGAAAAGGGAGTGCCAGATCACCTCATTTCTCGAAGGTGCTCCTGGAAGGAATTTTTTATTTTTTATTTTGTTTTTTCTGTTATTCTAGAATCTTCTAGCACCATAAAGACTAACAAATTTACTGTAGCATCAGGGACTGCCACCTCTGCTCGTTTTGCTCGCCAACCCCATTCTCTGCCTTTTACATCTGCTCAACCCCCCTCTCCCTTTGCACCTTTCCAAATCCACCCCTCACCAACCCCCAACTCCCCCTTAACCTTGCCAAACCCATCTTCTCCAAGCTGTGCAGCCCCCTTCCCTCATCTTGCACCTCGTCCAAACCGCAGCATGGGCAAGCCACAGAGAAACATTCAAGACAGAAAGGGGCAGCACTACAGCCACTGTCTTGCTCCACTGCCACTTCTCTCTTCGTCAGCTTCCAACACGGCAGAGGCTGAAATGGTGTTATCAGTGTGAGGTGGGTAGCGGCAGCAGAGCAGGATGATTGCTGTGGAGCTGTCCTGGCTGTTCTTCTGTGGCTTGCCCAAGTCACTCACTCACTTGCTCACCTGCCTTCCCATCTGCCTGGGCCACCAACCTGCTGTTCTCTTGACAAGCTGCAGTTGGCATGGCTGCCACTTGGCAGCCATGCCAACTGCAGCATGATGACATTCTTACTGTCTTATTAAACAGTTAATTACATAACCTTTTGTAGACTACAGTCTACTTCTTCATGAGCATGGGATGTTTGTCTACCAAACCATTCACAGGGTCAGGTTTGTCATAACAAAATGATCCTAGAATATTTTGTACAGGGAATATCTGCTTGCATAAATGTTGCTTCATATGAACTGTGTTTTTAATGACTATAGCCAGCTTTTTAAGGAGCAATTACCTCAGCTGAAACAACAATTTATTTACTTGCTGCAGACACGGAATTGCCTTGGAAATATGGCAGTTCTGTGTTGTTGGCCCAGTTTCTTTGCTCTTCTGGAGAGCTTCATGTGGATGCAAAATTGGTTCTGTAAACTAGCCCAAAGTGAGAACTTCTGCAGCATTATAAGCATTTCTTGGGAAATTTCTAGTTTATTATTTTATGCGGAACTTCTCCCCTAAGGGATTCAGGCAAACTTGCACAACTGTTCATAATTATTGTAAATAGTTTTCCCTACCCCACCCTCATATTGCAGGGTTAATTTGGATGGTGAAGTAACATTTGAAACATAGCTTTTCTTTTAATTTACTATTTTAGTTTTTCTTTCTTACTCAACCTATCATGCTGGTAAGAATCCTATGACTTGCCAAGTTTTGAGAGTGGCATATACAAGAATAAAAGTAGCAAGTGTAACTTTATAAACAAAGCTCTTTTATTTAAAAAAAATCATTGTTCTCTGTGAACATTTAAAAACCTGTTTGTAAGCAGCATAGCCCAAGTTCTGTTAGTTTTTTTCTAACCAAGTAAATAATGGCTAGGCTTTATAAGTCTTATCCTCAGTTTTAAACTTGCAAACCTTCACTGTTTTGTCTGGTTTAGTTGCTGCATCCTGTTTCCTTGCTCTAATTCCAAGACTACCATGCACTATTATTTTTACCAGTTTGATAAGAGGGCATCATATGAATACAGAAAATTGGGTTCTTACAGTCCCAAATTGCCATTCAGGTGATTTGTTTAAAAGCTGAACCTTTTGATATAATGTGTGAACATCTTAGATGCTTGAAATATAGCTATGTCAGTGACTATAGTGCTATCAAATTCAACATATATGTAAGTGGACAATTGGCAAGAAAATCAAACACAGTCACTTCTGACTTCAAACAAGGAAATGTCCCCAAAACAAGGGGGTTGGTTAAAAAAAAAGTTTAAAGGGAAAGTGAAGAGGGTAAAATATCTCTAGAATGCTATGTGGGGGTTGTTCAAACCACAATATTAGAAACTGCAGCAGATCATGAAAGGTGCAATCAGGGCTAAGAGATGCCAGTGTGGTTAACAAGCAGAGCCAATGAAGATTTTAAAGGCAAGAAAGCTTTCTTCAAATAGTGTCTTGTTTAATTGATGAAAACAGAAAGTATCACAAACTATCACCCATTCCCACCACCCTTCTGAGTAATACCCCTCCCCACCCTCTCACTATATATAGGGGTCTGGTGACTTCTGTTTCAGTGTATCTGAAGAAGTGTGCATGCACATGAAAGCTCATACCAAGAACAAACTTAGTTGGTCTCTAAGGTGCTGCTGGAAGGAATTTTTTAAAATTTTGTTTTAGCAAAAGAAGTTTAAGCGGGGTGGAAAAAATGTATCTGAGGAGGACATTAAATTTTTTAGCAAAGAACAACAAGAATGTTGTACAATGTTGTAGAAATAGAACCAGCATGCCTTCTTCAAGGTTAGTCATGTCTCATTAACCTTTTAAATTATTTAAAAGTGTCAATAATCAAATAGATAAAGGTGACCCAGCCAACATGGTGTACTTATACTTTTTAAAAGCTTTTGTTAATGTTGGTTACCAAAGACTCCTGAGTTACTTTAGTAGTTGTGGAATAAGAGGAAAGATCCTCTTATGGGTCAGTGGCATGCTTCTGGGTATCACCAGTGAGGAAGCTGTGACATTCAGGTCCTATTCACAGTCTTTCCATAGGCATCTGTTGCCACTGTGAGAACAGGATGATGAATTACTGGTAGATGTACATTTGGTCTGACCTAGCAAGGCTGCTCTTGTTATTCTTTAAAAATACCTACCAATGTTGCTAATAGTTTTGCATAATTGAATTCTTTCTGCTCTTTTCCTGTTATATTCCCTAATACAGGCTTTTCTCAATTTCCACTTGACTTCCAGTCTGTTTCTGCAAGTCATGTTTGTGTTTCAGCTTTTCCTTCTGAATTGCTAGACCATCCGTTGAGTCACTTTTCTTTGGAAAGAGGTTTCAAACTCCATATGGTGAACTGAGTGCATTGTTCTTAAGTCAGTACTCAGAAGGACAATAAGTTACTCCCTAACAGTTCACTAAGTTCCTTCAACTTTCAGTTTGTTCCCTATGCTGATTAGAAAGTGTTTCACTTAAGGAGAATTAAGACTTCAAGGAAGGACCATGGGGTATGCTTACAAAATTTTTGATTAGACTGTGGCCCTGTTATTTAACGTTTATTTTATTTTGTATCTCTGTGTTTTTGCATGCAGTGATATGGGTTTTCTGGGAAGCTGCAAGTTGGGAAAAATCCTATGTGAATTTAAGTAATTTGTACCAGAACAGAATTTTGCATTGGAAAAATTTCTAACGCTCTAGGCAGGGTGGGCCAACATGCAGCCCTCTGCACCTTTTTTTGGGTGTCCTTGAGCAACATTTGATACCAACCCCCCCCCCCCCGGCCGCCCTCATGTTGTCTTCCCAAAGCCAAGTAAGCAAGGTGCTGGGCTTTGGGAAGGAGGCAGGAGGGTTCTGATATAGCTCTAGATTCCTCCCATCTCCTTCCCAAAGTCTAGTTAGCACTTTCACAGCTTCCCCCCAACCCAGTGCAACAAGGCAGTGTATGGTCCACAAGTTCTGTGTCCACAAGTACTCTTGCGGCCCACTTGGTGTGAAAAGTTGGACTGCCTTACTCTATGGAGAGTGATCCAATTTAGCATGTTTAGTTAGCTTTTTTTACCAAAATGCACACAAGCACTTTGAAACTGCCAAGCTTGTCTAATGTTGTGTTTGAACAGGGCTTTCTTAACCGTTGCCACTAGGTTTGCACGGCACCTGGGCGCCAGGCTCTCAGGGGCACCAGGCCAAGAGTCCATGGCCGAGCGTTGGAGTCTGGGGAAGAGCCTCCAACAGCCGAGCGGAGCAGAGCCCGTCGGGCTCTTCTGCTGCGGGTGGCTCTTCCCCAGACTCCAACGCTCGCCCCCAAACTTGCGCCGAGCCGCCCGCAGCAGAAGACCCCGTGGCCCTCCGACAGGCTCTGCTCCGCTCAGCTGACGGCTCTTGCCCCATTTGCATAGTGGCTAACTGTTTCGGCACCGTGCCTGGAGCGCCGTGTAACAAGGGTTCCTTTGCTGGCTTTTCCGCTATCGGTGCATACTCCCAGTGCCGCCCAATGTGGGGTGCCAGCGCAGAACGATGGGGAATGCAAGCAGCAGTGGAGGAAATATCTCCAGACGGGATCCGCCGCACACCGACAGCACCGACAGCAGCAACAAAACCCGATGAATAGGAGCACGTGGATCCCGTCCGGAGATCCCGTCCGTGGGCCGGATTGAGAAGGCGATTGGGATGGATCTGGCCCCCGGGCTTTAGTTTGCCTACCCATGCTCTAGCTCATCTGGGCACAGATGCCTGCTACTCTGCCTTTGAGTACATCTTGATCTGCAGAAATAGACTAGATAGTGCTCGCCTCCATGCCTGTAAAAGCTTCATCTATGTACTAACATTTGCAGATAAATCACTGTTAAAGGTTGAGCAGAGGCTGGTAAAAAATATTGGCAACTGCCTTTAGATTAGTGTCCTCCTAAATAGTGTCAAGTTGCAATCACATCCCTGCATTTGTGAGAACAGAAGAGCTACATTAGATTTGCATAGTGTTGTCCACTCTTGGCAGCATCATAGCCACCTAGACAGGATTTAGTGGTCAAAATTAACTGGGCCTATATAAGTTCAGCACTGTAGCATGCAACACGGGCTGAACTAGTGGCATAGTGCTGCACATAGGATACCAAAGAAGCTTCCTTTGTTGCTTAAGTGGGGAAAATAGGTGCTTTAAAGGTTTTCTTTTTTTCATCATTCCAGACCAAAAGTATTTTAGCAGTTGGTCTTGAGAATGTATTGAGTGATGCAGACAAGAGTGCCGAAATATAAATGTTGCTTAAGATTTCAGTGTTTGAACAAACATTGCTGTTGCACTTAGGTTCTCTTGAGGATAGAGTACTGCTCATTAGGGTGGGGCTTCCTGTTGCTAATAGCCTGGTTTGAAACTCCGAAGTAAGTCCTACTGAGTGCAGTGGGACTGGGAAATACTCTTTAGGATTACAGCCTTTGAAAGTCTTTTTGTGTGTGTTGTGTGTTTCCACACATACATGTCTGCAGCTCCACCCCAGAACCTTGGTTTTAAAAGTCCAGTTACAGTGCTCTGTAGAAACAGGTTAATCCAGGATACTTCTCCTTGCAGATGACAAAAGCGCTGTCATTACATTATGCTTTAACCGAGCTGCTGCAATATTAAAACTTTTCTTAAATGATCTGGTGCTGCATGAGAAGCAGAAAAAAACAGGACTGGAATCTTACTTTCTGACCAGAGGCAAAGCCCACACATTATAAAATGTCAAGTTTGATTTATGCATGGAAACTATTTTGGAAGAAAAGAAAACGTGGGCTCTTACTGAAAGGTCTGGACTAGGGATGTAGTTCTCTGCGCACTTAGTGCAAAGCTTTATGTGGTAACTTTTAAAAAGGAGGTTCTTATGGTTATGTAAATTTGAGTGTGCATTTGTTTCAAAAAGAAGCAAGGCCCTAATGTTTAGTTCATGTGTTTTATTTTTTCTGGGAATGTGATTAGGGAACTGCTGGCAATGTATAGATGAGTAGTATTATTCTTCCTTAGGATGTTTGGTGCAAGTGCTAAAAGAGGCAGCTGCATAAAGATAGGGTGAGGCCTTTAAGTTTCTAGAGCAGACCTGCTCACCAGAAGACCCATGAGCTTATTATCACCACCTCCCTGACTACTTAAAATCCCAATGGAGAAACAAGCACACATGGTTTATGACCCTTTCTGATTATTAATTAAGTTTATTACCTGCCCTTCACAAGCAGGTTCCAGGGCAGGTTGCAACAGTTTAAAATTAATTAGTTAAAACAGTTAAAACAAATTACAGTCATGGGGATAGGATGGATCCTGAAAACACCCAGATCTCAGGTGTCAAAAGTCATGGTAAAGAGGTGTGCCTTCAGCTTCATTTATGGGACCGTCTAAGCCCCTTTTCCAGTATAAATCCACTGCTGCATGAAAACTAATGTGGTTGGCCAAGCATGGGTTTTAAAGGGTGTTTTGGAAAGCATTTTTTCCTACAGTTCTAAGGTTAATGCAGCAATATGGCCCTCTTAGGTTAATAAATGTAAAAATGGCTTTTGGGAGTAATTTGTCCATTCTAGAAAGTTGGTAAACCATGAACCGTTGTGCATTAATGTTTATCTCTTCAACTAGTTGCTATATGTATTTTTCATATACTTCATTGACGGGGAACATCAGCCCTCCAGCTTCTACCTGGCCTTCAGAACTTTTCCCTGGACTGCACCCCTCACCAGCCCTACTTTGCTCCCTCCCTGAGGGTTTTTGCTTGGTTGGGATATGTGCTTGAACTCCAGTCAGGGTTTTATTTGCCTAAATGGAGGATGTGAGAGTGCGTATAGAAACTAGCCTATGGTAAAGCTCTAAAATTCATATTTGATGCTCTGCCCACATTTGGTGCTCTGTCCTAAAAAAAAACAAAAAAAAAAACAGAGCCGCATAGGTAAATTGCTTGAGTGCCTATCATATTGTTTAAATGGGACTTTAGATAACATTCTGAATAGGATTGCATTCTGTGTTGACTTAGTAAAGCTAAAAAGAAAATAAATGAAGAGTGCTTAGTTAGTTATAAAGGTAAAGGGACCCCTGATCGTTAGGTCAAGTCGTGGATGACTCTGGGGTTGCGGCGCTCATCTCGCTTTATTGGCCGAGGGAATCGGCGTACAGCTTCCGAGTCATGTGGCCAGCATGACTAAGCCGCCTTTGGTGAACCAGAGCAGCACACGGAAACACCGTTTACCTTCCCACCGGAGCGGTACCTATTTATCTACTTGCACTTCGACATGCTTTTGAACTGCTAGGTTGGCAGGAGCAGGGACTGAGCAACGGGAGCTCATCCCATTGCGGAGATTCGAACTGCCAACCTTCTGATCAGCAAGCCCTACGCTCTGTGGTTTAGACCAGAGCGCCACCTGCATCCGCGTTAGTTATATATTACACTAATTTCACCTAGTCTATGACTTACAATGTTTCCTTTTGTTGTAATGTTTCTAAAACTAAAGGGCATACAAAACTATAATCTGAACTTCTGTTAATCTTGTTTTATGGCTTTAAATAAACGTGAACTCCTTTTTTTCTTTAGCTTAGAGCAGTCACTGTAGATCTGCAAACTGATGCTGCCTTGCAAGTGGATATTTCTGATGCCCTTAGTGAAAGGGACAAAGTGAAGTTTACCGTCCATACAAAGGTAAAACCAGCTTGAGATCTAGGTATTTTACTTCTGTTCAATGAATTTTTATTTATAAAACTATCTATCAACAGACAAAATAATAGCTTCTCATTCAAGGCCACAATCACATTTATTAGATATCAATTCTCTTGGTTTCAGTAGGACTAAATCACATGAACATGTTTAGGATTAGGATGAAAAACACACTTGTCTGTCTAAATATCTCTATTTGTGGTGTACTGTGCATGTATAAAACACACACACATACAATAATGTATGTGAAAATACTGATTTGATTGGTTGTGGGGTTTTTTTTTTAAATATAGTGTTTCAAGTAGTCCAACATGCTGTTAGAAAAGCATGTTTTCTATTGTCCTTAGTTTCATCTATTGTGTCTGAGGCGCACAATTTAGCAAAAAGGTTTTTAAATGTTTGTTTTGGGGCAGAAAGTACATTATTGCTTTTCTGAGTATTGTATGCATTTCATATAATTAAAGATAGTGTTTATTTTTTTGCAGTAAAACTAAGTGATTGAATTTTTAGCTTGCGTCATTTACTACTTCCTTCCTCATTTTTTGTTGTTGTTTTGCAGAGTTCTTTACCAAATTTTAAACAAAATGAATT